>NC_090415.1:3154863-3454863 GCF_036365525.1 Heterodontus francisci
TTCCTTTTGTAAATAGTGGGGTTACATTTGCTACCTTCTAATCTGCCTCTCTCACACTGCCTCTGTCCCTCGCTATCTGTCTTTCCCCCCTCTCTCTCGCTCTATCTCTCCCTCTCTCTCTCTACCTCTGTCCACGTCTCAATTTTTGCCTCCCTCACACCATCTCTCCCTCTCTCTCTGTCTCTCCCTCTCTCTCTGTCTGCCTCTCTGTGTCTCCTCTCTCTCTGTGCCTCTCGCACTCTCTATCTGTCTCTCCCCCAGCTCTCTCTCTGTGTCTCTGCCTCTCTCTCTTTCTCAACCTCTGTCCATGTCTCAATTTGTGCCTCCCTCACACCATCGCTCCCTCTCTCTCTGTCTCTCTCTAGCTCTCTGTCTGCCTCTCTGTGTCTCCTCTCTCTGTGCCTCTCGCACTCTCTATCTGTCTCTCCCCCAGCTCTCTCTCTGTGTCTCTGCCTCTCTCTCTTTCTCAACCTCTGTCCATGTCTCAATTTGTGCCTCCCTCACACCATCGCTCCCTCTCTCTCTGTCTCTCTCGAGCTCTCTGTCTGCCTCTCTCTCCCTCTCTCTGCCTCTCTCTCTCTGTCTCTCTCTCTCTGTCTCTCTCTCTCTGTATCTCTCTCTCCGTCTCTCTCTCTCCGTCTCTCCCTCTCTCTCTCTTTCGCTGCCTCTGTCCACCTCTCAGTTTGTGTCTCCCCCACACCATCTCTCCCTCCCTCTCTCTCTGTCTCTCTCTGCCTCTCTCTCTCTGCATCTCTCTCACTCTCTCCCTCCCTCTCTCCATCCCTCTCTGTCTCTGTCTCAGAGTTACAGCTCAGATGATTAACCTCCTTATCCATGTGTTATGAACACGGGACTTTGTCTCTCTCCCATTTTCTAGGATGTTGCCAGGACTGGAGAATTGTAGCTATGAGGATAGGCAGGGGTTGTTGTCCTTGGAACAGAGAAGGCTGAGGGGAGATCTGATTGAAATGTACAAAATGTTGAGGGTCCTGGATGGAGTGGAGGTGAAGGGCAGAGAACCATAGCAGAAAGGTCAGTGACGAGGGGGCATAGATTTAAAGTGATTGGTCGAAAAATTAGAGGGGAGTTGAGGAAAATCTTTTTCACCCAGAGAGTCGCGATGGTCTGGAACTCACTGCCTGAAAGGGTAGTTGAGGCAGAGACCCTCAACTCATTCAGAAGGAGTCTGGATCGGCACCTCAAGTGCGGTAAGCTGCAGTGCTCGGACCAAATGCTGGAAGGTGGGATTAGAATAGGTTGATCGTTTTTCGGCTGGCACAGAGAGAATGGGCCAAGTGGCCACTTTCTGTGCCTTAAAATTTCTATGTTGCCCTCGCCAACTCTATTTTTCCCTCTGTTACCCTCTGAATCCCAGTCTCTCCCTCTCTGTTACTCTCTGAATTCCAGTCTCTCCCTCTCTCTTACCCTCTGAGTCCCAGACTCTCCCTCTCTGTTACCCTGAGAATCCCAGACTCTCCCTCTCTGTTACCCTCTGAATTCCAGTCTCTCCCTCTCTGTTACCCTCTGAATCCCAGTCTCTCCCTCTCTGTTACCCTCTGAATCCCAGTCTCTCCCTCTCTGTTATTCTCTGAATTCCAGTCTCTCCCACTCTGTTACCCTCTGAATTCCAGTCTCTCCCTCTCTGTTAACCTCTGAATCCCAGTCTCTCCCTCTCTGTTAACCTCTGATTCCCAGTCTCTCCCTCTCTGTTACCCTGTGAATCCCAGTCTCTCCCTCTCTGTTACCCTCTGAATCCCAGTCTCTCCCTCTCTGTTATTCTCTGAATTCCAGTCTCTCCCACTCTGTTACCCTCTGAATTCCAGTCTCTCCCTCTCTGTTAACCTCTGAATCCCAGTCTCTCCCTCTCTGTTAACCTCTGATTCCCAGTCTCTCCCTCTCTGTTACCCTGTGAATTCCAGTCTCTCCCTCTCTGTTAACCTCTGAATTCCAGTCTCTCCCACTCTGTTACCCTCTGAATTCCAGTCTCTCCCTCTCTGTTAACCTCTGAATCCCAGTCTCTCCCTCTCTGTTAACCTCTGATTCCCAGTCTCTCCCTCTCTGTTACCCTCTGAGTCCCAGTCTCTCCCTCTCTGTTACCCTCTGAATCCCAGTCTCTCCCTCTCTGTTACCCTCTGAATCCCAGTCTCTCCCTCTCCGTTACCCTCTGAATCCCAGTCTCTCCCTCTCTGTTACCCTCTGAATCCCAGACTCTCCCTCTCCGTTACCCTCTGAATCCCAGTCTCTGCCTCTCTGTTACCTGACCAGAGCTTTATAAATGTTCAGCACACCCTCTCGGCTTTTGTACTCACTGTATACAGTGTAAATTGTGGTATTCCCCAGGGGTTTTGATTAGGACCACTGATCTTATTGATATATGAATGACTTAGACTTGGGTTTACAGGGAATAACTTCAACATTGTGCCATTTGCAATGTAATAAACAGTGAAGGGAATAGGAGTAGACCTCAGGAGGATAGAGGCAGTCTGGTGAAATGGTCAGACACATAGCAGGTTAACTTCAATGCTGAGAAATGTAAAATGATGCATTTTGGAAGGAAGACTGAGGAGAAGCGATATAAACTAAATGGTACAATGTTAAAATGGGTGCAGGGACAGAGAGATCTGGGATTTCATTTGTGTCACTTTTTACATCTAAAAGATTCAATTTGGGGCTTGCAATCTCTAAATTGAATTTAGCTTCATCCTGAAAAGTGTTAGCAAACATGTTTGGAAATGTGTCAAAAGCTGTTTCCATTCAGACATTCCTTCATTGTGGAAGTGTGAGCTGTCTTTGCAGAGACAGGAAATAGAGTTGTTTGAATGGACCTGCAGGTTTTAGTTGATGCAATAAGGTGAGAATTTGAATTGTGTCCCTTCCAGATACACAGAATTGAAGGTATTTACACAACACCACATGAAGTAGTTTACCAATGTCTGACAAACTTCAAAGACTTCAAACACATGGAAGAAGAGGAGAAGGGAACAATATACAAAACCTCAGTCAGTCAGACAACAGCAGTAGGAAAATGAATCTCTTTTTATGGGTTTTAATTTGAAGGCCTGAGCTGATGATTGAAAAAGCAGGAGTTCAAATCCCACACAGGGCTGTTGTGAATTTGAATTCTATTTTTTCTTTCAAAAAACATAATTCTGGAATTAAAAAGCCTCGAGGTTGGAATGATTCACTCCTGTCTACGAGTGCAAAGCCCGTGTGTGTCTCAGTTTGCTGTATTTATTAACGATTTAAGATGATGTGGTAGAATGCAACATACCCAAGTTTACCAATGACACAAAAATAGGCAGCATTGTAAGCAGTGTAGCTGGAAGCATCAAATTACAAAGAGATATTAATATCTTAAATAAATGGGCAAAACTGTGGTCGTTAGATTTCCATGTCAGTAAAAAAGACCAGAACAGAGTACTTTATAAATGGTGTAAAGATAGAAACACTGGAGGTTCAAAGAGACTTTGGGGGGGTCCATGTCCATTTGAGTGCAGTGTAGATTTACCAGAATGATAACTGGACTCCAAGGGTTAAATTACGAGGTGATATTACACAAACTAGGGATTTATTGCCTGGAATTTAGGAGGATCAAGGTGATTTGTTTAAAGATGTTGAGATATTAAGGGGAACTGATGGGGTAGTTTGAGAGAAACTATTTCAGCAGCTTGGGAACATAGGAACAGGAGTAGGCCATTCAGCCCATCGAGCCTGTTCCGCCATTCAATACGATCATGGCTGATCATCCACTTCAATGCCTTTTTCCCAGACTGAGCTTCCACAGCCCACTGGAGTAGAGAATTCCAAAGATTCACAACACTCTGAGCAAAGACATTTCTCCCCATCTCTGACCTAAGTGGCTTCCCCCTGATTTTGAAATTGTGTCCCCTGGTTCTAGACCCCCGAACCAAAGGAGACATCTTACCTGCATCTAACCTGTCTATCCCTTTAAGTATTTAGTATGTTTCAATAAGATCACCTCTCATTCTTCTAAAGTCCAATGAGTATAGGCCCAACCTGTTCAACCATTCCTCATAAGACAACCCCTTCATCCCAGGAATCAGCCGAGTGAACCTTCTCTGAACTGGTTCCAATGCATCCAGGCCTGACCATTTATCCACTTTCAAAGTTGCCAAACACCTTAATATTTCCCTCTCACTCTCTTTATCCCATCCAATATTTCACACTCCTCCTCTTTAACTACAATATCTGCATCGTTCCCCCTCGTTTATAAAGAGGGAGACAAAGTATTCATTAAGAACCATACCCACATCTCCCACCTCCACAGGTAAACATTCAGCATAATTTTCATGCTTTTGTACTCAAAATCTCTATTTATGAAGCCCAAGATCCCATATGCTTTGCTGACTACTTTCTCAATATGTCCTGCCACCTTCAAAGATGTATGTACATGTATCCCCAGGTCTCTCTGTCCCTGCACACTCCCTAGAACTGGGCCATTATGTCTGTATTCCCTCTCCCTATCCCTTCTGCCCATCTCACATTTCCCTGTATTAAATTCCTTCTGACACTTGTCTGCCCATTCTGCTCACCTATCTATGTCCTGTTGTAGTCGATTGGTGTCACCCTCACTGTTTGCATCTCCTCCAAGTTCGTTAACGGCAAATATTAAAATTTTACAAGAAGCACTGACTTTTGGGGAACACTGCTGTCTACCATCTTCCAGTCTGAAAAACAACCATTTACCACAACTGGCTGTTTTCTGTCCTTTCACCAATTTTTGATCCAAGCTGACACTGGCCCTCCTATCCCATGAGCCTCTGTTTTGTTAACCAGAATTTTATGTGCTACTTTGTCAAACGCTTTCTTCAAATCCATATAAAATCCATTGCATTCCCTTCATCAGCCTTCTCTGTTACTTCATCAAATTCTTGCTGGCTTTCCCGAATGAACTCAAACCTCTCCAAGTGCCTGTTGATTTTTTTCTCTTTCAATGATTTCTCCAATTGTCCTTTTGAAAGTTACTATTGAATCTGTCTCCACCACTATCAGACATTGCATTTCAAATCTGAAGCACTTGTGTGGAAAAAAAATCCTTTCCCTCATGTCACCAATGTTTGTTTTTGCCGATCACCTTCAATCTGTGCTCTCTGGTTATCAATCCTTCAGCCATTGGAAACACTTTCTCTTTATTTCCTCCATCTAAAGCTTTCATGATTTTATACACCTTGATCAAATCTCCTTTTAATCTTCTCTGCTCTAAGGAGAACAAGCCCAGTTTCTCCAGTCTATCAGTGTAACTGTAATAATCTCATCCAGGAACCGTTCTAGTAAATCTCTTCTGTACATTCACCAAAGCCTCCATGTCTTTCCTAAAGTGTGGTTCCAGAATTGGACACAATACTGCAGCTGAGGACAAACTATTATTTTATAAATGTTTAGCATCACTTCCTGACTTTTACACTCTATACCTGTTTATAAAGCTCAGGATCCCATCGGCTTTATTAACCCATCAACAAAGGGGGAAATTCTACCAGAACAATTGATCAGTTCCCTTAGACATGAATCCGTGAGTCGTTCCAAGGCTGGCGGGAGGGTTTAGAGAGAACCCCAAACTGGTCATTTTTTGAAGCAGAAAACCATCAATGCATTGGCAGGGATATTAATAAAGCCCTTCGGAAGACAGGAGGAGGCCATTCGTCCCCTCGAGACTGTCCTGCCCATTCATTCAGGTCATGGCTGATTTTCTCCTTCTCCACATTGAGCTGTCTCTGCTCTGAAAACATTAATACCCTTTCCGAACAAATCTCTACCGACAATCAGGAATTAATGTCACTGCCTGTTAATACTGGGGAATTCCTTCCCTAAACCTCTCCGTCTCTCTATCTCTCATTCCTGCTTAAAGACGTTCCTTAAAACTAACCTCTTTGACCAAACATTTGGTCATCACACTTAATCTCAACTTCTGTGGGTTTGGTGTCAGATTTTGTTTTATAATGGACCCTGTGCAGTGTCTTTGGGATTTTTTATTCCTCACCTTCTCCTTCACTCCGTCACTCTCTCTCTCTCTTTCTCTCCCTCACCCCCCTCCCTCTCTCTTTCTCCCCCTCACCTCTAAGACAAGTATATCCTTCCTTCAGTACTGAGACCAGGACTGTACACAATACTCCAGGTGTGGGCTCACAGAGATACCATCACACACCTAACTTGTGTCTTGCAGGTGATGGAAAGGCTTTGGGGAGTCAGGGGGTGAATCACTTGTAGCCACAGTATTGATGTGATTTCGTCAGCTAAGTTCCTGGTCAATGTTTCCCCAGGATGTTGACGCTGGGGGATTCAGCGATGGGATAATGCTTTGAATGCCAAGGGGAGGTGGTTGGATTCTCTCTTGTTGCAGATGGTCATTGCCTGGCACTTGTGTGACGTGAATGTTACTTGTCACTGGTCGGCCCAAACCTGAATGTTGTCTGGGTCTTGGTGCATGTGGCTCTGGATTGCTTCATTATCTGAGGCAAAATACTGTGGATGCTGGAAATCTGGAAAGCATCGAGCTGAATCACTAACTCTGTTTTTCTCTCCACAGATGCTGCTTGACCTGCTCAGTATTTCCAATATTTTCTCCTGTGATCACAGCTGAAGATGGTTGGGCCTCGGACACTACCCTGAGGAACTCCTGCAGTGATGTCCTGGGACTGAGATGATTGACCTCCAACAACCACAACCATCTTCCTTTGTGCTCAGTATGACTCCAACCAGCGGATTCCCACTGACTTCAGTTTTACTCGGGCTCCTCGATGTCACACTCTGTCAAACGCTGCCTTGATGTTAAGGTCAGTCTCTCTTCCCAGTAGCAGACAGGAGTGAATCTTTCCCTTTGACCCATTGTACACTGAACAAGCTGTGCTTCTTCACAGCCTGATACAGGACTTTACAAGGCCGATTAATATAGCCCATCGAACACTCCCAGAGCAGGTTCAGCACAGCTTAGGAATAGAGTATAGTTCCTTCAACATTCTCTCTCTGTCTTCCTCTCTCTGTCTCTCCCTCCTGCTATCTCTGACACGAGGAGAGAGACAGAGGGAGAGAGGGTTAGTTATGAAGGCAGAGAGAGGGCTGAAGAGAGGGACAAAGTTGGAGAGAGATTGTTGAGGTGGATGAAAAGGATAATGTAAGATATATTAATTTGATGTAATCCTTCACTGCTGTGCACACAAACATATTAGAGATAGATATGGAGAGAAAAACACATCGGCAGAGAGGGAAATGTAGATGAAGTTGGGGCACAGGCAGGTACGTTTGATGATCTAGAAGGAACAGCCTCCATTTTAAACATCCAGCAAGCTATTCCACTGTGGGAGCCATCACACCCTCATGATATTGGTTGTGCAAATTTCATGCTGGCATATTGGTTAATTTTTAAATCTGTGATTGATAGATTCCTGTTAACCAAAGGTATTAAGAGATAAGGGGCAAAGGCAGGATATATGGTGTAAGTTACATCACAGATCAGCCAAGATCTCATTTGATGCCGGAACAGGATTGTGGGGTTGAATTGCATCCTCCTCTTCCAATATCCCCTGTGAAGTATCCTTCTTTCTCTTTCAGTCTCTCTCTCTGTCCCTCCATCTGTCTTTCTCTACATGACATTCCCTCACTCTCCTTCTATCTCTGTCTTTCTCTCTGTCTCTCCATCTGTCTTTCCCTTCCTTTCGCTCCCTCTCTCTCCTTCCATCTCTGCCTCTTTATCTCTGTCTCTCCATCTGTCTTTCCCTCTCTGTCTCTCCCTCTCTCTCCTTCTCTCTCTGTCTCTCTCTCTGTCCCTCCATCTGTCAAAGAACAAAGAACAGTGCAGCACAGGAACAGGCCATTAGGCCCTCCAAGACTGCGCCGATCTTGATGCCTGCCTAAACTAAAACCTTCTGCACTTCCGGGGTCCGTATCCCTCTATTCCCATCCTATTCATGTATTTGTCAAGATGTCTCTTAAACGTCTCTATGGTACCTGCTTCCACCACCTCCCCCGGCAACACGTTCCAGGCACTCACCACCCTCTGTGTAAGGAACTTGCCTCGCACATCCCCTCTAAACTTTGCCCCTCTCACCTTAAACCTCTGTCCCCTAGTAACTGACTCTTCCACCCTGGGAAAAAGCTTCTGAATATCCACTCTGTCCATGCCGCTCATAACTTTGTAAACCTCTATCATGTCGCCCCTCCACCTCCGTCGTTCCAGTGAAAACAATCCGAGTTTATCCAACCTCTCCTCATCGCTAATGCCCTCCAGACCAGGCAACATCCTGGTAAACCTCTTCTGTACCCTCTCCAAAGCCTCCACGTCCTTCTGGTAGTGTGACGACCAGAATTACACGCAATATTCTAAGTGTGGCCTGACTAAAGTTCAGTACAGCTGCAGCATGACCTGCCTATTTTTATACTCTGTGCCCCGACCGATGAAGGCAAGCATGCCGTATGCCTTCTTGACTACCTTATCCACCTGTGTTGCACTTTCAGTGACCTGTGGACCTGTACGCCCAGATCTCTCTGCCTGTCAATACTCCTAAGGGTTCTGCCATTTACTGTATACTTCCCACCTGCATTAGACCTTCAGAAATGTATCACCTCACATTTGTCCGAATTAAACTCCATCTGCCATTTCTACGCCCAAGTCTCCAACCGATCTATATCCTGCTGTATCCTCTGACAATCCTCATCACTATCCGCAACTCCACCAACCTTTGTGTCGTCCGCAAACTTACTAATCAGACCAGCTACATTTTCCTCCAAATCATTTATATATACTACAAACAGCAAAGGTCCCAGCACTGATCCCTGCGGAACACCACTAGTCACATCCCTCCATTCAGAAAAACACCCTTCCACTGCTACCCTCTGTCTTCTATGAACGAGCCAGTTCTGTATCCATTTTACCTTTCCCTCTCCGTCACTCCCTCTCTCTCCTTCTATGTCTGTCTCTCTCTCTGTTCCTCCATCTGTCCTTCCCTCTCTGTCACTCCATCTCTCCCGCTCTACTTCTCTCTGCCTCTCCCTCTCACTCCATTCCTCTCTCTGTCCCTCCATCTGTCTTTCTCCCCCTGTCACTCCCTCTCTCTCTGTCTATCTCAGTCTCTCTCCATCTATCCCTCCATCTGTCCTTCCCTCCCTGTCACTCCATCTCTCTCCTTCTCTCTCTGTCTCTCACTCTGTCCCTCCATCTGTATTTCTCTCCCTGTCACGCCCTCTCTCTCGTTCCATCTGACTCTCTCTCTCTCTGTCTCACCATCTGTCTTTCCCTCTCTGTCTTTCCATCTCTCTCCTTCTCACTCTGTCTCTCCATCTGTCTCTCCCCCACCCCACCCCCGCCCCCGTCACTCCCTCTCTCTCCTATCTCTGTCTCCTCCTCTCTCTGTGTCCCTCCATCTGTCTTTCCCTCTCTGTCTCTCCCTCTCTCTCCTTCTCTCTCTCTCTCTGCCTCTCTCTCTGTCTCTCTCTCTCTGTCTCTCTCTCTCTGTCCCTCCATCTCTTTCCCTCTCTGTCTCTCCCTCTCTCTCCTTCTATCTCTGTCTCGCCATCTGTCTTTCCCTCTCTGTCAATCCCTCTCTCTCCTTCTCTCTCTGTCTCTGTCTCTCTCTCTCTGTCCCTCCATCTGTCCATCAGGCTCCTCGATGTCACACTCGGTCAAACGCTGCCTTGATGTTAAGGTCAGTCTCTCTTCCCAGTAGCAGACAGGAGTGAATCGTTCCCTTTGACCCGTTGTACACTGAACATGCTCTGCTTCTGCACAGCCTGATACAGGACTGTACACGGCCGATTAATGTAGCCCATCAAACACTCCCAGAGCAGGTTCAGCACAGCTTAGGAACAGAGTACAGTTCCTTCAACATTCTCTCTCTGTCTCTCCCTCCTGCTATCTCTGACATTAGGACCGAGACAGAGGGAGAGAGGGTTAGTTATGAAGGCAGAGAGAGGGCTGTAGAGAGTGACAAAGTTGGAGAGAGAGAGATTGTTGAGGTGGATGAAAAAGATAATGTAAGATATTTTAATTTGATGTAATCCTTCACTGCTGTGTACACAAATATATAAGAGATAGATATGGAGAGAAAAAAACATCGGGAGAGGGGGAAATGTCGATGATGTTGGGGCCCAGGCAGATACCTTTGATGATCCAGAAGAAATAGCCTCCATTTTAAACATCCAGTGAGCTATTCCACAGTGGGAGCCATCACACCCTCATGATATTGTTTGTGGAAATTTCATGCTGGATTATTGGTTAATTTTTAAACCTGTGATTGATAGATTCTTGTTAAACAAAGATAGTAAGAGATAAGGGGCAAAGGCAGGATATATGGTGTAAGATAGATCACAGATCAGCCCTGATCTCATTGAATGCCGGAACAGGGTTGTGGGGTTAAATTACATCCAATATCCGATGTTAAATATCCTTCTTTCTCTGTCAGTCACCCTGTCAGTCCATGTCTCTCTGTCTAAACTAAATGGTACAATGTTAAAACGGGTGAAGGAACAGAGAATCCTGACCCATCCAGGAGCTGACAGTCTCCCTCTCTCTCTCTCTACCCCCTCTCTCACTCCCCCCTTTTTCCTCTCTCTCTTTCTCTTTCAATCCTGATCCTGACTTTTCTCGGAATCCTTCTTGGTAGAATAGTACCCTGAAATGTTTCAGTCTCACTGTTACAAGGAACAAGTCACATTTCTGTGGTATTTTCGATATCTTAATGATTCAATTTGGAGCTTGGATTGTGTCAGGTAAATGTGGTTTCTCATTCGGACATTTCTGCATTGTGGAACTGTCAGTTATCTGTGCAGGGACAGGATATCGGGGTGTCTGAATGGAGTTGAAGATTTTGGTTGCTTGAATAGGGTGTGAATTAGATTGTGGATTGTGTCCCTGAAGGTATTTGAGCCGATGACCTGAGAGAATGAAGTGGTTTACCAATGTCTGAATAACATCAAAGTCTTCAGACACATGAAAGAACAAGATTGGGGACAATACACAAAAGCTGAGACAGTCAGGTCACAACAGGAGGAAGGTGAATGTCTTTTACAGTTTGTAATCTGAAAGCCTGAGGTAATGACTGAAAAAGTCGGAGTTCAAATCCCACATTGGGCTCTTGTGAATTTGAATTTCTCTGAAAATAAAAAATACCTCTGGAATAATAAATCCTCCAGGATGAAATGATTCAATCTCACTGCTCTGACACTGATTTACCTTCAAGTAGCGTTTTCCAGTCCACCTTTTCTAAATCGCTTTCCACCGGCCCAGCTTCATTCCCTAAAACTAAGTGTCAAACTGACCATTCTCTTGTTGACCTTGCTCCGTACTGGCCTAAAAAACTTCCCCTGAATGTATATTTAGAATTCTGTATCCTTGATACCTTTTACACTAGTCTCAGATATCAATGCACTAGTTAGGTCTGCACTAGACCCTGTCTCTGTTTATATTACACATGGACCTGTCTCTGCTATAAAAATGGTTTAAAAAGTGGAGAGCAAACCCTCCAATTTATACACTAGATCTGAAGAAATAGGAGCAGGAGTAGGCCATTCAGCCTCTTGAGCCTGTTCTGTCAGTCAATATGATCATGATTGATCTGATAGTGACTTTAACTCCATTTTCCTGCCTGCCCCCCATAACCCTTGACTCCCTTGTAAATTCATTGACCCAACCTCCACTGCTCTCTGGGGAAGAGAATTCCAAAGCCTAACTGACCTCTGGGAGAAAGAAGTCTTCCTTAGCTCAGTCTTAAATGGCAGACCCTTTATTTTTAAACGGTGCCCCCTCGTTCAAGACTCCTCCACAAGGGAAACATCCTCCCAACATCCGCCCTGTCAAGTCCCCTCAGAATCTTGTATGTTTCAATAAGATCACCTCTCATTCTTCTGAACTCCAATGAGTATCGGCCCAACCTGTTCAACTATTCCTCATAAGATAACCCCTTCATCCCAGGAATCAGCCGAGTGAACCTTCTCTGAACTGATTCCAATGCATCCAGGCCTGACCATTTATTCACTTTCAAAGATGCTAAACACCTTAATATTTCCCTCGCACCCTGTTTATCCCATCCAATATTTCACACTCCTCCTCTTTAACTACAATGTCTGCATAGTTCCCACTCTTTTATGAAGACGGAGACAAAGTATTCATTAAGAACCATACCCACATCTCCCACCTCCATACACACATTCCCTTTCTGGTCCCTAATACTCTATCCTTAGTTATCCTCTTGCTCTTCATGTATTTATAAAACATCTTTGTGCTTTCCTTGATTTTACTTGGTAATATTATTTTCCGACTATCTTTTTGCTTTCCTAATTTTCTTCTTAATTTCACCCCTGCACTTTCTTCACTCCTCTCGGCTTTCTGTGGTATTGAGCTCTCGGTATCTGACATAAGCTTCCCTTTTGTGCCTTATTCTACCTGGTTTGATTCTTGCTATCTAAGGGGCTCTCGATTTGGGAGTCTCACCCTGTTTGTCTTTGTGGGAAAATATTTGTTCTCAACCCTCTCAGGGAGTCGAGGGTTCTGCAGAGCAGGCCTGAAAGAGGAGTTAAGTGTTGGGACAGATCAGTCATGATCTTATTGAATGGTAGGGCAGGCTCGAGGGGCTGAATGGCCTACTCCTGCTCCTACTTCTTGTGTTCTTGTGTCCAGTTCAATATCTCCTTTAGTGACTTGGTGCCAAATTGTTATTATGTTTTATTCATTTGTTGGATGTGTGCATTACTGGCTTTGCCAGCATTTTATTGCCCATCACCAATTGCCGTTGAACCTTCTTGAACCGCTGCAGTCCATGTGGGGTAGGTACACCCACAGTGCTGTTAGGAAGTGAGATCCAGGATTTTGACCTAGTGACAGTGAAGGAATGGTGATATAGTTCCAAGTCAGGATGGTGTGAGACTGGAAGGGAAACTTGCAGGTGGTGGTGTTCCCATATGTGTTTCCTGTTTGTTTGCTCTCTCTCCCCCTCATTATTTCTCGACCTCCCTGTCCTTCTGTCCCTCTCTGTCATGGGAACCTAAGAACAGAAGGAAGTGGGTGCAGGAACAGAGAGACCTGGGGATGTCTGTGCACAAATTGATGGTGGCAGAGCTAGTTAAGAAAGTGGTTAAAAGGCGTATGGGATCCTAGGCTTTGTAAATAGAGGCTCAGAGTATAAAAGCAAGGAGGTTATGAAGCTTTATAAAACACTGCTTCATCCTCAACTAGTATTGTGTCCAATTCTGGACACCGTGCTTTAGGTAGGATGTGGAGGCATAAGAGAGGATGCAGAAAAGATTCACGAGCAAGGTTCCAGGATGAGGGACTTGAGTTGCGTGGATAGATTGGAGAAGCTGGGGTTGTTCTCTGTCTTCCTCTCTCTATCTCTCCCTCCTGCTATCTCTGACACTGGGAGAGAGACAGAGGGAGAGGGGGTTAGTTATGAAGCGAGTAGAAAAAGACCAACAAATTGAGCAACCATTTCAGTAGGAGAAAAGCCAATAACAATCACAAGCTGTTGGAGGGACGGGAAATCGTTAACGAAGGGACAGAGTATCTGATCACACCCGGGATGGTGTAATGAATGCAAACAAAGCCCCATTTCAGCCTGCAATATGAAAAGGAGGGAGAGAGAGCTGAGAGGGAATGAGTTAATTTTGACTGAGTTAATGAGGGGGCAATGGCGTCCTGCGGCTCCCACAATGCCCCGCGGGTGGGAACGGCCCCTATCTGCGGTACAGGCCGCGCTGCACTCTGGGAGGATGCTCCGCACATGCGCATCCCCACAAGAGCGTCAACCGCTGCTTTTTTATATTGTCCCCCGGCTCAGACGTTCAACTTTCCTCCATTGAGATCGACAGCTGAAGCCGCTTCTCCTTTTCCTTTCAGCTGCTGTTTGCGGAAATAAGCGGCCGGCGGGTGACGTCACGCAAACATGGCGGCTGATGACACCTCCCTCCCGCCAGGGCGTCAGTGAGGTCTCATTGGCTGCCTCGCCCCACGTGTCTGGAGGTCAGGGGGTCAAAAGCTGCCTCTTGCCTCCGCGCAGCCGCGGTTTGGGCGACTTGTGACCACGCCCCTGGGGTGGGGGAGGGGGATCAGCACCAGACTCTTAAAGGGACCCTGCACCACCAGAACTGTCCCAAACTCTTAAAGGGACCCAACATGGACAGAAAGAGCAAGAGAGTTGGAGAGCAAGTAATAGAGAGGGAAATAGAAAAGAGAGAGTGATGGGGAGAGAGAGAGAGGAAGAACTGAGCTTGAAAGAATCATAGAGAGATGGAGAGACTGAGAGAAAATAGGTGAGAGGGAGAGAGTGAGAGAGCAAGAGATGGTGAGAAATGGAGGGAGAATCTCCTCAATTGGACAGAGATGGAGGGAGAGTGATAGAGAGATGGAGAGACTGAGAGAAAATAGGTGAGAGGGAGAGAGTGAGAGAGCAAGAGATGGTGAGAAATGGAGGGAGAATCTCCTCAATTGGACAGAGATGGAGAGATGTGAAGAGAGATCCAAGAGAAAGGAAGGTGTACTTGGCTTGGCAGCATTTGAAGGGACAGTTTAGACGGAGCTTTACTCTGTATCCCTGGAATTTTGAAGTGTAAGGGGTGTTTATTTCAGTTTGGTTTAGAGATACAGCACTGAAACAGGCCCTTCGGCCCGCCCAGTCTGTGCCGGCCATCAACCACCCATTTTATACTAATCCTTTCAGGCAGTGAGTTCCAGACACCCACCAGCCACTGGGTGAAGAAACTATTGATGTGTTTCGTTCTGTTAAGTTTGATGTCAATGTTTCCCCAGGATGTTGACGCTGGGGGATTCAGCGATGGGACAATGCTTTGAATGCCAAGGGGAGGTGGTTGGATTCTCTCATGTTGCAGATGGTCATTGCCTGGCACTTGTGTGACGTGAATGTTACTTGTCACTGGTCGGCCCAAACCTGAATGTTGACCGGGTCTTGGTCCATGTGGCTCTGGATTGCTTCATTATCTGAGGCAAAATACTGTGGATGCTGGAAATCTGGAAAGCATCGAGCTGAATCACTAACTCTGTTTCTCTCTCCACAGATGCTGCTTGACCTGCTCAGTATTTAAAGCACTTTCTGCTGGGGTCTCAGCTGAAGATGGTTGGGCCTCGGACACTACCCTGATAAACTCCTGCAGCGATGTCCTGGGACTGAGATGATTGACTTCCAACAACCACAACCATCTTCCTTTGTGCTCGGTATGATTCCAACCAGTGGTTGAATTGCATCTTCCTCTTCCAATATCCCCTGTGAAGTATCCTTCCATCTCTTTTAGTCACCCTGTCAGTCCATGTCTCTCTGTTTCTCTTTTTCTGTCTCTCTCTCTGTCTGTCTCTATCAGACAGTGTAGAGTGAGATTCACTCTGTATCCACCCCATGATGTTCCTGCCCTGGGAGTGTGTGATGGGACAGTGCAGAGGGAAATTTACTCTGTGTCAAACCCAACATTGTGCTTGGCTTGTGAATTTTTAATGGGACAGTGTAGCTGGAGATTTACTCTGTATCCCTGGAATTTTGAAGGCTCAGGTGTGATTTGATGATTGTTTTCAAGATAATAAGGGAAACTGATAGGGTGGACAGAAAGTAACAATTCCCACTGGCTGCAGAGTCTAGAACATGGGGGCATAGTCTAAAAATATAAACCTAGTCTAAAAACCTTTCAGGAGTGAAATGAAGAAACACTTCAACACACCAGGTGTGGTATCAGTTTGAAACTCTCTTCCACAATCAGCAATTGATGCTGAGACACTTGTTAATTTTTAAATCTGAGTTTGATAGATTTTTGTTAACCAAAGGTATTAAGGGACAAAGATAGGTACATGGAGTTAGATCACACATCAGCCATGAGCTCATTGAATGACAGAACAGGGTTGAGGGGCCAAATGGCCTCCTCCTCTTCCTCTGTCCTACGACAAATATCCTGCTATCACTCTCTGTGTCTTGGTCTCTGTCTCCCTCTTTGTCTATCTTTCTGTCCTCTCATCTGTGGAAATCCACACACATCAGTCAGCCATTTTAGGTTCATTTTCAGTGGCCATTTTATGTTACCACAACACGAGGACATTTATCGCTGTCTATCCCAAACCATCTCTCTTTGTAATCTATTTGTGTTCTCCTCACAGCTTATTGTCCCACCTAACCTAGTATCTCTCTCCTTTGCTCCGTCTCACTCACACACTCTCCCCCATCTCTCTCCCCCCCATTTCTCTCTCCCCCCATTTCTCTCTCCCCCCACCCATTGCAATCTCTCTTTAAGTGTCCTGTTATCACATCCTTTATTATAGATTCGAACATTTTCCCAATGACTGATGTTAGACGAACAGGTCTTTAGTTCCCCATTTTCTCTCTCCTTCCTTTTGTAAATAGTGGGGTTACATTTGCTACCTTCTAATCTGCCTCTCTCACACTGCCTCTGTCCCTCGCTATCTGTCTTACCCCCCTCTCTCTCTCGCTATCTCTCCCTCTCTGTCTTTTTCTCTCTCTCGCTCTATCGCTCCCTCTCTCTCTCTCTACCTCTGTCCATGTCTCAATTTGTGCCTCCCTCACACCATCTCTCCCTCTCTCTGTCTCTCTCTAGCTCTCTGTCTGCCTCTCTGTGTCTCCTACTCTCTCTGTGCCTCTCTCACTCTCTATCTGTCTCTCCCCCAGCTCTCTCTCTCTGTCTCTCCCTCTCTCTCTTTCTCAACCTCTGTCCATGTCTCAATTTGTGCCTCCCTCACACCATCGCTCCCCCTCTCTGTCTCTCTCTATCTCTCTCTCTGCCTCTCTCTCTCTCTGCCTATCCCTCTCTATCTCTCCCTTTCTCCCTCTCGCTGCCTCTGTCCACGTCTCAGTTTGTGTCTCCCCCACACCATCTCTCCCTCCCTCTCTCCCTCCCTCTCTCCCTCCCTCTCTCCCTCCCTCTCTCTCTCTCTCTCTCTCTCTCTCTTTCGCCCTCTCTGTCTCTGTCTCAGAGTTACAGCTCAGACGATTAACCTCTTTATCCATGTGTTATGAACACGGGACTTTGTCTCGGATGTTGCCAGGACTGGAGAATTGTAGCTATGAGGATAGGCAGGGGTTGTTGTCCTTGGAACAGAGAAGGCTGAGGGGAGATCTGATTGAAATGTACAAAATTTTGAGGGTCCTGGATGGAGTGGAGGTGAAGGGCAGAGAACCATAGCAGAAAGGTCAGTGACGAGGGGGCATAGATTTAAAGTGATTGGTCGAAAAATTAGAGGGGAGTTGAGGAAAATCTTTTTCACCCAGAGGGTCGCGATGGTCTGGAACTCACTGCCTGAAAGAGTAGTTGAGGCAGAGACCCTCAACTCATTCAGAAGGAGTCTGGATAGGCACCTCAAGTGCGGTAAGCTGCAGTGCTCGGACCAAATGCTGGAAGGTGGGATTAGAATATGTTGATCGTTTTTCGGCTGGCACAGAGAGAATGGGCCAAGTGGCCTCTTTCAGTGCCTTAAAATTTCTATGTTGCCCTCGCCAAATCTATTTTTCCCTCTGTTACTCTCTGAATCCCAGTCTCTCCCTGTCTGTTACCCTCTGAATTCCAGTCTCTCCCTCTCTGTTACCCTCTGAATTCCAGTCTCTCCCTCTCTGTTACCCTCTGAATCCCAGACTCTCCCTCTCTGTTACCCTCTGAATCCCAGTCTCTCCCTCTCTGTTACCCTCTGAATCCCAGACTCTCCGTCTCCTTTACCGTCTGAATTCCAGTCTCTCCCTCTCTGTTACCCTCTGAATCCCAGTCTCTCCCTCTCTGTTACCCTCTGAATTCCAGTCTCTCCCTCTCTGTTACCCTCTGAATTCCAGTCTCTCCCTCTCTGTTACCCTCTGAATCCCAGACTCTCCCTCTCTGTTACCCTCTGAATCCCAGTCTCTCCCTCTCTGTTACCCTCTGAATCCCAGACTCTCCGTCTCCTTTACCGTCTGAATCCCAGTCTCTCCCTCTCCGTTTCCCTCTGAATCCCAGTCTCTCCCTCCATGTTTCCCTCTGAATCCCAGACTCTCCCTCTCTGTTACCCTGTGAATCCCAGTCTCTCCCTCTCTCTTACCCTCTGAGTCCCAGACTCTCCCTCTCTGTTACCCTGTGAATCCCAGTCTCTCCCTCTCTGTTACCCTGTGAATCCCAGACTCTCCCTCTCTGTTACCATCTGAATCCCAGACTCTCCCTCTCTGTTACCCTCTGAATCCCAGACTCTCCCCTCTGTTACCCTCTGAATCCCAGACTCTCCCTCTCTCTGACCCTCTGAGTCCCAGTCTCTCCCTCTCTCTGACCCTCTGAGTCCCAGACTCTCCCTCTCTGTTACCCTCTGAATCCCAGTCTCTCCCTCTCTGTTACCCTCTGAATCCCAGTCTCTCCCTCTCTGTTACCCTCTGAGTCCCAGTCTCTCCCTCTCTGTTACCCTCTGAATCCCAGTCTCTCCCTCTCCGTTACCCTCTGAATCCCAGTCTCTCCCTCTCTGTTACCTGACCAGAGCTTTATAAATGTTCAGCACACCCTCTCGGCTTTTGTACTCACTGTATACAGTGTAAATTGTGGTATTCCCCAGGGGTTTTGATTAGGACCACTGATCTTATTGATATATGAATGACTTAGACTTGGGTTTACAGGGCATAACTTCAACATTGTGCCATTTGCAATGTAATAAACAGTGAAGGGAATAGGAGTAGACCTCAGGAGGATAGAGGCAGTCTGGTGAAATTGTCAGACACATAGCAGGTTAACTTCAATGCTGAGAAATGTCAAATGATGCATTTTGGAAGGAAGACTGAGGAGAAGCGATATCAACTAAATGGTACAATGTTAAAATGGGTGCAGGGACAGAGAGAACTGGAATTTCATTTGTGTCACTTTTTACATCTAAAAGATTCAATTTGGGGCTTGCAATCTCTAAGTTGAATTTAGCTTCATCCTGAAAAGTGTTCGCAAACATGTTGGGAAATGTGTCAAAAGCTGTTTCCATTCAGACATTCCTGCATTGTGGAAGTGTGAGCTGTCTTTGCAGAGACAGGAAATAGAGTTGTTTGAATGGACCTGCAGGTTTTGGTTGATGCAATAAGGTGAGAATTTGAATTGTGTCCCTTGCAGATACACAGAATTGAAGGTATTTACACAACACCACATGAAGTAGTTTACCAATGTCTGACAAACTTCAAAGACTTCAAACACATGGAAGAAGAGGAGAAGGGAACAATATACAAAACCTGAGACCGTCAGACAACAGCAGTTGGAAAATGAATCTCTTTTTATGGGTTTTAATTTGAAGGCCTGAGCTGATGATTGAAAAAGCAGGAGTTCAAATCCCACACAGGGCTGTTGTGAATTTGAATTCTATTTTTTCTTTCAAAAAACATAAATCTGGAGTTAAAAAGCCTCGAGATTGGAATGATTCACTCCTGTCTACTAGTGCAAAGCCCGTGTTTGTCTCAGTTTTGCTGTATTTATTAACGATTTAAGATGATGTGGTAGAATGCAACATACCCAAGTTTACCAATGACACAAAAATAGGCAGCATTGTCAGCAGTGTAGCTGGAAGCATCAAATTACAAAGAGATATTAATATCTTAAATAAATGGGCAAAACTGTGGTAGTTAGATTTCCATGTCAGCAAAAAAGACTAGAACAGAGTACTTTATAAATGGTGTAAAGATAGAAACACTGGAGGTTCAAAGAGACTTTGGGGGGGTCCATGTCCATTTGAGTGCAGTGTAGATTTACCAGAATGATAACTGGACTCCAAGGGTTAAATTACGAGGTGATATTACACAAACTGGGGATTTATTGCCTGGAATTTAGGAGGATCAAGGTGATTTGTTCAAAGATGTTGAGATATTAAGGGGAACTGATGGGGTTGTTTGGGAGAAACTATTTCAGCAACTTGGGAACATCGGAACAGGAGTAGGCCATTCAGCCCATCGAGCCTGTTCTGCCATTCAATACGATCATGGCTGATCATCCACTTCAATGCCTTTTTCCCAGACTGAGCTTCCACAGCCCACTGGGGTAGAGAATTCCAAAGATTCACAACACTCTGAGTAAAAATCCGCCACTCCAGGCTAAAGGTGGTAGTAGTTTGGAACGTGTCTTCTGCACGCAAACATTGATGCAAAATCAATTGTCATTTTTAAATCGAAGGTTGATCTCATCAAATGCCTTTTGAAAATTGAAATATTTTTCTTTCGCGCTCTGTCCCTGAGTCACTCTGTTTCTGTGTCTGTGTGTGTGTTTCTGTGAGTGTGTGTCTGTGTGTGTTTCTGTGACTGTGTGTGTGTGTTTCTGTGTGTGTTTCTGTGTGTGTTTCTGTGTGTGTTTCTGTGTGTTTCTATGTGTGTGTGTGTGTGTTTCTGTTTCTGTGTGTGTGTGTTTCTGTTTCTGTGTGTGTTTCTGTGTGTGTGTGTGTTTCTGTTTCTGTGTGTGTGTGTGTTTCTGTTTCTGTGTGTGTGTGTGTGTTTCTGTGTCTGTGTGTTTCTGTGTCTGTGTGTTTCTGTGTGTGTGTTTCTGTGTCTGTGTGTGAGTGTTTCTGTGTGTGAGTGTTTCTGTGTGTGTGTGTTTCTGTGTGTGTGTGTGTGTGTGTGTTTCTGTTTCTGTGTGTGTGTGTGTTTCTGTTTCTGTGTGTGTGTGTTTCTGTGTGTGTGTGTTTCTGTGTTTCTGTGTGTGTGTTTGTGTTTCTGTGTGTGTGTGTTTCTGTGTCTGTGTGTGTCTATGTCTGTTTCTCTCTCCTCTCTCAGACCCTTTGTAAAGCTCCACATACATCAGTTTGCCATTTGAAGTCAGCTGCTTTTGGTTTCACCGCATCTGCAGAGGTTGCACTTCCTTATGCAGGCTGGTAAGAAACATGTATTCCGCAGTTGGCTCCAATGTTCCCGTGAAAATTTAGATGTTGTGCGTGCCCAGTTTTTTTTAACGTGAGCTGTCCCTTGAAATCTTTGAAGAATCTTTGAAGACGTGTGCTATTTATTGTGGAACAGGATCTGCGTGGGACCTTTGAGGCTGCTGCACGCAGATTTGCAGGAACATTGACCAACACTCTCCATCCCAATCTCTTCCTCTTTCTCTCTGGTACTCTCTCCCCATTGCAATCCTTCCCTCTCTCTCTTATTCTCCATATCTATCCCTGTTCTTTCTCACTGTTACTCTCTCCATCTGGATGGAGGAGGAGAAAGAGAGGCATATACAGAGGCAGCTTTACTCTGTATCAAACCCCACAGTGTACCTGCCCCCTAGTTCTAGACTTCCCCACAAGGGGAACATCCTCCCAGCATCCGCCCTGTAAAGTCCCCTCAGAATCTTGTATGTTTCAATAAGATCACCTCTCATTCTTCTGAACTCCAATGAGTTTAGGCCCAACCTGTTCCACCATTCCTCAAAGATAACCCCTTCATCCCAGGAATCAGCCGAGTGAACCTTCTCTGAACTGATTCCAATGCATCCAGGCCTGACCATTTATCCACTTTCAAAGCTGCCAAACACCTTCATATTTCCCCTCTCACTCTGTTTATCCCATCCAATATTTCACACTCCTCCTCTTTAACTACAATCTCTGTATCGTTCCCACTCTTTTATAAAGACGGACACAGAGAATTCATTAAGAACCATTCCCACATCTCCCACCTCCACAGGTAGGAAGAAGGAGGAGAGGCAATCTAAACTAAAGGATATAGTTATAAAGTGGCTAACATTCTCTGCCTCTTCCTTTGCTCTAATATAATCCTTGATTTCTATCATTAGCAATGGTTGGAACAATTTACTGAGGTTCTGTCAAGGCTTACTCACATTCTTTATCTGTGTCTCTCTGTCCCAGAGAGATGGTGAAGAAACTATTGATTTGTTTCGTTCAGTTAAGCTTGATGTCAATGTTTCCCCAGGATGTTGACGCTGGGGGATTCAGCGATGGGATAATGCTTTGAATGCCAAGGGGAGGTGGTTGGATTCTCTCATGTTGCAGATGGTCATTGTCTGGCACTTGTGTGACGTGAATGTTACTTGTCACTGGTCGGCCCAAACCTGAATGTTGTCCGGGTCTTGGTGCATGTGGCTCTGGATTGCTTCATTATCTGAGGCAAAATACTGCGGATGCTGGAAATCTGGAAAACATCGAGCTGAATCACTAACTCTGTTTCTCTCTCCACAGATGCTGCCTGACCTGCTCAGTATTTCCAGCACTTCCTGCTGGGATTTCATTATCTGAGGAGGTGTGAATGGAACTGAACACTGTGCAATCAACAGTGAGCATCCCCACTTCTGACCTTACGATGGAGGGCAGGTCATTGAGGAAGCAGCTGAAGATGGCTGGGCTGAGGACACTACCCTGAGGAACTCCTGCAGTGATGTCCTGGGACTGAGATGATTGACCTCCAACAACCACAACCATCTTCCTTTGTGCTCGGTATGAGTCCAACCAGCGGATTCCCACTGACTTCAGTTTTACTCGGGCTCCTCGATGTCACACTCGGTCAAACGCTGCCTTGATGTTAAGGTCAGTCTCTCTTCCCAGTAGCAGACAGGAGTGAATCGTTCCCTTTGACCCGTTGTACACTGAACAAGCTGTGCTTCTTCACAGTCTGATACAGGACTGTACACGGCCAATTAATGTAGCCCATCAAACACTCCCAGAGCAGGTTCAGCACAGCTTAGGAACAGAGTACAGTTCCTTCAACATTCTCTCTCTGTCTTCCTCTCTCTGTCTCTCCCTCCTGCTATCTCTGACACGAGGAGAGAGACAGAGGGAGAGAGGGTTAGATATGGAGACAGAGAGAGTGTTGTGGAGAGGGACGAGGTTGGAGAGAGAGAGATTGCGGGGTCGATTGAAAGGGAGAATGTAAGAGAAATTAATTTGATGTAATCCTTCACAAACATTTAAGAGCTAGGTATGGAGACAGAAACATCGGGAGAGATCTCTGTCTCTCTCTCTGTCTCTCCATCTGTCTTTCCCTCCCTGTCACTCCCTCTCTCTGCTTCTATCTCTGTCTCTGCCACTCTCTCTGTCTCTCTCTCTCTGTCCCTCCATCTGTCTTTCCCTCTCTGTCTCTCCATCTCTCTCCTGCTCTCTCTGTCACTCACTTTGTCCCTCCATCTGTCTTTCCCTCCCTGTCACTCCATCTCTCTCCTGCTCTCTCTGTCACTCACTTTGTCCCTCCATCTGTCTTTCCCTCCCTGACACTCCCTCACTCTCCTTCCATCTCTGTCTCTGCCACTCCCTCTCTTTCCCTCTCTGTCTCTCCCTCTCTCTACTTCCATCTCTGCCTCTCTCTCTCTGTCCCTCCACTTGTCTACCCCACCACCCCCCACCACACCGTCTCTCCATCTCTCTCCTTCCATCTCTGTCTCTGCCACTCCCTCTCTTTCCCTCTCTGTCTCTCCCTCTCTCTACTTCCATCTCTGCCTCTCTCTCTCTGTCCCTCCACTTGTCTACCCCACCACCCCCCACCACACCGTCTCTCCATCTCTCTCCTTCTATCTCTGTCTCTGTCTCTCTCTCTCTCTGTCTCTCTCTCTCTATCCCGCCACCTGTCTTTCCCTCCCTGTCACTCCATCTCTCTCCTGCTCTCTCTGTCACTCACTTTGTCCCTCCATCTGTCTTTCCCTCCCTGACACTCCCTCACTCTCCTTCCATCTCTGTCTCTGCCACTCCCTCTCTTTCCCTCTCTGTCTCTCCCTCTCTCTACTTCCATCTCTGCCTCTCTCTCTCTGTCCCTCCACTTGTCTACCCCACCACCCCCCACCACACCGTCTCTCCATCTCTCTCCTTCTATCTCTGTCTCTGTCTCTCTCTCTCTCTGTCTCTCTCTCTCTATCCCGCCACCTGTCTTTCCCTCCCTGTCACTCCCTATCTCTCCTTCCATCTCTGCCACTCTCTCTCTGTCCCTACATCTGTCAACCCCCCACCCCACTCCCCGTCACTCCCTCTCTCTCCTTCGATCTCTGTCTCTGCCTCTCTCTATCCCTCCATCTTACCTTCAGTCCCTGTCACTCCATTTCTCTCCCTGTCTCTCTCTCTCTCTCTGTCCCTCCATCTGTCTTTCCCTCCCTGACACTCCCTCTGTCTCCTTCTCTCTCTGTCTCAGTCTCTGCCCCTCCATGTGTCTTTCCCTCTCTGTCTCTCCCTCTCTCTCCTTCCATCTCTGCCTCTCTCTCTGTCTCTCCAACTGCCTTTCCCTCTCTGTCTCTCCCTCTCTCTCCTTCTTTCACTGTCTCTCTCTCTCAATCCCTCCATCTGTCCTTCCCTCCCTGTCTCTCCATCTCTCTCCTTCTCTCTGTCTCTCACTCTGTCCCTCCATCTGTCTTTCCCTCCCTGTCACTCCCTCTCTCTCATCTCTCTGTCTCTCTCTCTCTCTCTGTCCCTCCATCTGTCTTTCCCTCTCTGTCTCTCCCTCTCTCTCCTTCTATCTCTGTCTCTCTCTCTCTGTCTCTCCATCTGTCTTTCCCTCCCGGTCACTCCCTCTCTCTCCTTCCATCTCTGCCTCTCTCTCTCTGTCTCTCCATCTGTCTTTCCCTCTCTGTCTCTCCCTCTCTCTCCTTCTCGCTATGTCTCTCTCTTTATCCCTCCATCTGTCCTTCACTCCCTGTCATTCCATCTCTCTCCTTCTCTCTCTGTCTCTCCCTCTCTGTCCCTCCATCTGTCTTTCCCTCCCTGACACTCCCTCTCTCTCCTTCTCTCTCTGTCTCTCTCTCCATCCCTCCATCTGTATTTCCCTTACTGTCTCTCCCTCTCTCTCTGTCTATCTCTCTCTCTCTTTCCATCTGTCTTTCCCTCCGTGTCACTCCCTCTCTCTCCTTCTCTCTCTGTCTCTCTGTCCCTCCATCTGTCTTTCCCTCCCTGACCCTCCCTCTCTTTCCTTCTATCTCTGTCTCTCTCCCTGTCCCTCCATCTGTCTTTCCCTCTCTGTCACTCCCTATCTCTCCTTCTGTCTCTGTCTCTCTCTCCCTGCCCCTCCATCTGTCTTTCCCTCTCTGTCACTCCCTCTCTGACCTTGTATCTCTGTTTCCCTCTCTCTATCCCTCCATCTGTCCTTCCATCTATGTCACTGCATCTCTCTCCTTTTCTCTCTGTCTCTCACTCTGTCTTTCCATCTGTCTTTCCCTCCCTGTCAATCCCTCTTCCTCCTTCCATCTCTGCCTCTCTCTCTCTCAATCTTTCCATCTGTCTTTGCCTCCCTGTCACTCCCTCTCTCTCCTTCTATCTCTGTCTCTCGTTCTCTGTCTCTCCATCTGTCCTTCCCTCCCTGTTACTCCATCTCTCTCCTTCCATCTCTGCGTCTCTCTCTCTCTGTCTCTCCAACTGCCTTTCCCTCTCTGGTTGACTAACAGGAAGCAGAGAGTGGGGATAAATGAGTGCTCTTCTGGTTGGCAATCAGTCACTAGTGGTGTGCCTCAGGGATCGGTGTTGGGACCCCAATTATTTACAATTTATATCGATGATTTGGAGTTCGGGACCACGTGTAGGTTGTTAAAGTTTGCAGATGACACTAAGATGAGTGGCAGAGCAAAGTGTGCAGATGACTGTGAAACTTTGCAGAGGAACATAGATACATTGAGTGAGTGGGCAAAGGTCTGGCAGATGGAATACAATGTTAATAAATGTGAAGTTATTCATTTCGGTAGGAGTAACAGTAAAAAGGATTATTACTTGAATGGTAAAAGGTTGCAGCATGCTGCTATGCAGAGGGACCTGGGTGTCCTTGTGCATGAATCGCAAAAGGTTGGTCTGCAGGTACAGCAAGTAATTAGGAAGGCAAATGGAATTTTGTCCTTCATTGCTAAAGGGATTGAGTTTAAAAGCAGAGAGGTTATGTTGCAGCTGTATAAGGTACTGGTGAGGCCGCACCTGGAGTACTGTGTGCAGTTTTGGTCTCCTTACTTGAGAAAGGATGTACTGGCACTGGAGAGGGTGCAGAGGAGGTTCACTCGGTTGATTCCGGAGTTGAGGGGGTTGGCTGATGAGGAGAGACTGAGTAGATTGGGATTATATTCATTGGAATTCAGAAGAATGAGGGGGGATCTTATAGAAACTGAAATTGAAATATTCTTCTGTCACTCTCTGTCCCTTGGGCAGTCTGTTTGTGTGTGTGTCTGTGCATGTCGGTCTCTGTGTGTCTGTGCATGTGTGGTTCTGTGTGTGTGGTTCTCTGTGTGCATGTGTGTTTCTCTGTGTGTGGGTGTGTGTCTGGCTGTCTGTGTCTATGCCTGTTTCTCTCTCCTCTCTCAGAACCTCAGTAAAACTCCACATACATCAATTTGCTATTTTAATTTGGCTGCTTTTGGTGATACCACAACTGCAGAGGGTGCACTTCCTTCTGCAGGCTGGTAGGAAACCCATATCCCGCTCTTTAACGGCATATTCTGTCTGCTTTGTATACTAAATTGATTAATCCCTAATAATTGATCAAATCTGACATTGATTACTGTTTGAAAGTCTCCAGGTTTACTTTCCTCCCAGGGCTGATTAAAAGTTCGAGTTTCCCTCAGTGTTTTGGAAATATCAAACCCTGATCCCACACCCAGTAAAGTATTTTACATGATGGGACGCTGCAAATGTTGTTCTACTCGGTGCGCACGGTACCTTCATGTTGTAATAAGATGTTATAATCTCTATTCAGATAACTCTCATGCCACAGGGGCAAAATTTCACTGGGTCAACATTCTGACCAAACACTAAAACATTACAGAAAGCGAGGCTCACAAATTCAACACAAGTTTCCTTTTCTGTGTCTCGCTGGTCTGTTCTGATTTTCTGTTGGGTGACATCAGCCTAGATTTTGTGTTCGGACCTGAACCCACAAACGTATAACTCAGAGGCAGGATTATTACCCACTGAGCTACAGCTGGCTCCAATGTTCCCAGAAAATTTAGTTGTTGTGCACAGCAAGTTTTTTTTGACCCATGTGCAGTCCCTTTAAATTTTTAAGAATCTTCGAAGACGTGTGTTATTTATCACGGAACAGGACCTGCGTGGTACCTTCCAGGCTGCTGCACACAGCTTTGCAGGAACACTGACCGACACTCTCCATCCCAATCTCTTCCTCTCTGGTAATCTCTCCCCATTGCGATCCTTCCCTCTGTCTGTTATTCTCTCTCTATATCTATCCCTGTCTTTCTCACTGTTACTCTCTCCATCTGGATGGAGGAGGAGAAAGAGAGGCATATATAGAGGCAGCTTTACTTGTATCTAACCCCACACTGTACCTGTCCTGCGAGTGTTTTATAGAACAGAGAGGACAGAGATTTGCTCTGTAGATAACTCCATTCTGTACTTGGCTTGGCAGCATTTGAAGGGACAGTTTAGACGGAGCTTTACTCTGTATCCCTGGAATTTTGAAGTGTAAGGGGTGTTTAGTTTAGTTTAATTTAGAGATTCAGCACTGAAACAGGCCCTTCGGCCCACCGAGTCTGTGCCGACCATCAACCACCCATTAATACTAATCCTACACTAATTCCATATTCCTACCACATCCCCACCTGTCCCCATATTTCCCTACCACCCACCTATACTAGGGGCAATTGCTAATGGCCAATTTACCGATCAACCTGCAAGTCTTTGGCATGTGGGAGGAAACCGGAGCACCCGGTGGAAACCCACGCAGACACAGGGAGAACTTGCAAACTCCACACAGGCAGTACCCAGAATTGAACCCGGGTCGCTGGAGCTGTGAGGCTGCGGTGCTAACCACTGCGCCACTGTGCTGGGTGAATTGATCAAAGTTTACAAGACAATACTGGAAAGTGATGGGGTAGATAGAGAGAAACTCTTCTCACTGGTTGGAGGAGTCTCGGACGAGGGGCACAGTCGAAAAATCGAACATTAGTCGAAGACCCTTTCAAGGGTGAAATTTATTAACACTTCTACGCACAAAGGATGGTGGAATTTTGGAATTGTCTTCCACAAATGACCCCTCCCTATCTCTGCAATCTCCTCCAGCTCCACAATCCACCAATATCTGCCATCCTCTAATTCTGGTCTCTTGAACATCCCCAATTTGAATCGTTCCAGCATTGGTGGCCGTGCCTTCAAGCTGCCAAGGCCCTGACTCTGGAATTCCTTTCCCAAACCTCACCGTCTCACTAACTCTCTTTCCTCTTTGAGGATTCTCCCTCAAACCAACCTCTGACCAAGTTTTTGGTTATCTGGTCTAATATCTCCTGAAGTGACTCGGTGTCAAATTTTTATTTTCTTGATTCATTTGTTGGATGTGTGCGTTAGTGGCCAGGACAGCATTTATTGCCCATTCACAATTGCCCTTGAGAAGGTGGTGTTGAGCCTCCTTCTTGAACCGCTGCAGTCCATGTGGGGTAGGTACACCCACAGTGCTGTTAGGAAGGGAGATCCAGGATTTTGACCCAGTCACAGTGAAGGAGCAGCGATATAGTTCCAAGTCAGGATGGTGTATGACTTAAGGGAAACTTGCAGGTGGTGGTGTTCCCATACGGGTTTCCTGTTTGTTTGCTCTCTCTCCCCCTCCTTCTTTCTCGACCTCCCTGTCCTCCTGTCCCTCTGTGTTATGAGAACCGAAGAACAGAAGGAAGTGGGTGCAGGAACAGAGAGACCTGGGGATGTCTGTGCACAAATTGAAGGTGGCAGAGCTAGTTGAGAAAGTGGTTAAAAGGCATATGGGATCTTCGGCTTTGTAAATAGAGGCTTAGAGTATAAAAGCAAGGAGGTTATGATGAAGCTTTATAAAACACTGCTTCATCCTCAACTAGTATTGTGTCCAGTTCTGGACACCGTACTTTCGGAAGGATGTGGGGGCTTTAGAGAGGATGCAGAAAAGACTCACGAGCAAGGTTCCAGGGATGAGGGACTTCAGTTACCTGGATAGATTGGAGAAACTGGTGTTGTTCTCCATAGAGAAGAGAAACTTGAGATGAGATTTGATAGAGGTGTTCAAAATCATGAGGGGTCCTGACAGAGTAGATGTAGGAGTAGGAATGCAGCACATAGGACATTCCAGACCCATTTCTGTTCAGTGTTTACTTAAACAAGTGAATTGACCATTTAATATTTTTAACTTACTTAACCCTTGTGTTCCCACAAAGATCAAGCTAGCAAATTCAACAGTGGTCACTTTGACTTCATCCCATCGTGTCTTATGTACATTCTGACAGGATTGCAGGTATAACTGTAGTCATAAAATTCAGCTGAAAATTGATCAGTTACATTGTTATTTCAGTCCATATTTACAGTACACACGGTACCTTACTGTTGTAATAAAGTCATATAGTGTCTATTCATCCCACTGGGGCAAAATGTCACTGGCTCAACATTCTCACCAAATACTAAAGCATTCCACAATGCAAGACTCTGAAATTCAACACAAGTTTCCTTTTCTGAGTCTCGCTGGTCTGTTCTGATTCTCTGAGGGATTACTGATGCTTATCCTCCACATGAGCAGTCGTCCTAATCCCGTGTGCCTGTCCTGCTCCCAAACCCAGCATCCACTTATGTTAAGGCAAGTGATACAGGAGCGTCTCAGTGACTGAGGCAGGTGAGTCTTGAGGCTGAGCCGGGCACAGTGAGTGACCCGGGTTAATCCGACACTCCAGGGAATGTTTAAACGGAGCTTTACTCTGTATCGAAGATATGCTGTACCTTCTCTGAGAGTGTTCGATGAGGCAGTGCAGACGAGGAGAGTTATTCCTTACCCATTTTAAACATGGAGAAGTGAATATCCAAGAGATTGTTTTAAATGTGATGAGGGTTTCTGCTCTACCATCCTTTAGAGTCAGAGAGAGATACAGCACTTATACAGGCCCTTCGGCCCGCCCAGTCTGTGCCGGCCATCAACCACCCATTTTATACTAATCCTTTCAGGCAGTGAGTTCCAGACACCCACCAGCCACTGGGTGAAGAAACTATTGATGTGTTTCGTTCAGTTAAGTTTGATGTCAATGTTTCCCCAGGATGTTGACGCTGGGGGATTCAGCGATGGGATAATGCTTTGAATGCCAAGGGGAGGTGGTTGGATTCTCTCTTGTTGCAGATGGTCATTGCCTGGCACTTGTGTGACGTGAATGTTACTTGTCACTGGTCGGCCCAAACCTGAATGTTGTCCGGGTCTTGGTGCATGTGGCTCTGGATTGCTTCATTATCTGAGGCAAAATACTGTGGATGTTGGAAATCTGGAAAGCATCGAGCTGAATCACTAACTTTGTTTCTCTCTCCACAGATGCTGCCTGACCTGCTCAGTATTTAAAGCACTTTCTGCTGGGATCTCAGTTGAAGATGGCTGGGCTGAGGACACTACCCTGAGGAACTCCTGCAGTGATGTCCTGGGACTGAGATGATTGACCTCCAACAACCACAACCATCTTCCTTTGTGCTCGGTATGATTCCAACCAGTGGAGAGATTTCCCCCGATTCCCACTGACTTCAGTTTTACTCGGGCTCCTCGATGTCACACTCGGTCAAACGCTGCCTTGATGTTAAGGTCAGTCTCTCTTCCCAGTAGCAGACAGGAGTGAATCGTTCCCTTTGACCCGTTGTACACTGAACAAGCTGTGCTTCTTCACAGCCTGATACAGGACTGTACACGGCCCATTAATGTAGCCCATCAAACACTCCCAGAGCAGGTTCAGCACAGCTTAGGAACAGAGTACAGTTCCTTCAACATTCTCTCTCTGTCTCTCCCTCCTGCTATCTCTGACATTAGGAGAGAGACAGAGGGAGAGAGGGTTAGATATGAAGGCAGAGAGAGTGCTGTAGAGAGGGACAGATTTGGAGAGAGAGAGATTGTTGAGGTGGATGAAAAGGATAATGTAAGATATATTAATTTGATGTAATCCTTCACTGCTGTGTACACAAACATATTAGAGATAGATATGGAGAGAAAAAAACATCGGGAGATGGGGAAATGTAGATGAGGTTGGGGCCCAGGCAGATACTTTTGATGATCCAGAAGGAATAGCCTCCATTTTAAACATCCAGCAAGCTATTCCACTGTGGGAGCCATCACACCCAAACAGACATAGACACACACACACACACACACACACAGAAATACCCACACAATGATATTGGCTGTGCAAATTTCATGCTGGTTTATTGGTTAATTTTTAAATCTGTGATTGATAGATTCTTGTTAACCAAAGGTATTAAGAGATATGGGGCAAAGGCAGGATATATGGTGTAAGATACATCACAGATCAGCCAAGATCTCATTTGATGCCGGAACAGGGCTGTGGGGTTGAATTGCATCTTCCTCTTCCAATATCCCCTGTGAAGTATCCTTCTATCTCTTTTAGTCACCCTGTCAGTCCATGTCTCTCTGTTTCTCTTTTTCTGTCTCTCTCTCTGTCTCTATCGGACAGTGTAGAGTGAGATTCACTCTGTATCCACCCCATGATGTTCCTGCCCTGGGAGTGTGTGATGGGACAGCGCAGAGGGAAATTTACTCAGTGTCAAACCCAACCTTGTGCTTGGCTTGGGAATGTTTAATGGGACAGTGTAGCTGGAGATTTACTCTGTATCCCTGGAATTATGAAGGCTCAGGTGTGATTTGATGATTGTTTTCAAGATAATAAGGGAAACTGATAGGGTGGACAGAGAGTAACAATTCCCACTGGCTGCAGAGTCTAGAACATGGGGGCATAGTCTAAAAATATAAACCTAGTCTAAAAACCTTTCAGGAGTGAAATGAAGAAACACTTCAACACACCAGGTGTGGTATCAGTTTGAAACTCTCTTCCACAATCAGCAATTGATGCTGAGACACTTGTTAATTTTTAAATCTGAGTTTGATAGATTTTTGTTAACCAAAGGTATTAAGGGGCAAAGATCGGTACATGGAGTTAGATCACACATCAGCCATGAGCTCATTGAATGACAGAACAGGGTTGAGGGGCCAAATGGCCTCCTCCTCTTCCTCTGTCCTACGACAAATATCCTGCGATCACTCTCTGTATCTTGGTCTCTGTCTCCCTCTTTGTCTCTCTTTCTGTCTGTCTGTCTCTCTCTCCTCTCATCTGTGGAAATCCACACACATCAGTCAGCCATTTTAGGTTCATTTTCAGTGGCCATTTTATGTTACCACAACACTAGGACATTTATCGCTGTCTATCCCAAACCATCTCTCTTTGTAGTCTATTTGTGTTCTCCTCACAGCTTATTGTCCCACCTAACCTAGTATCTCTCTCCTTTGCTCCGTCTCACTCACACACTCTCCCCCATCTCTCTCCCCCCCCATCTCTCTCCCCCCCATTTCTCTTTCCCCCCATTTCTCTCTGCCCCCACCCCCTGCAATCTCTCTTTAAGTGTCCTGTTATCACATCCTTTATTATAGATTCGAACATTTTCCCAATGACTGATGTTAGACGAACAGGTCTTTAGTTCCCCATTTTCTCTCTCCTTCCTTTTCTAAATAGTGGGGTTACATTTGCTACCTTCTAATCTGCCTCTCACACTCTGCCTCTCTCTCTCTGCCTCTGTCCACGTCTCAATTTGTGCCTCCCTCACACCATCTCTCCCTCTCTCTCTGTCTCTATCTAGCTCTCTGTCTGCCTCCTTATGTCTGCCTCTCTGTGTCTCCTTCTCTCTCTGTGCCTCTCTCACTCTCTATCTGTCTCTCCCCCAGCTCTCTCTCTCTGTCTCTGCCTCTCTCTCTCTTTCTCAACCTCTGTCCATGTCTCAATTTGTGCCTCCCTCACACCATCGCTCCCTCTCTCTCTGTCTCTCTCTGCCTCTCTCTTTCTGTCTCTCTCTCTCTGCCTCTCTCTCTCTCTCTCTGCCTCTCTCTCTCTCTGACTCTCCCTCTCTATCTCTCCCTCTCTCTCTTTCACTGCCTCTGTCCACGTCTCAGTTTGTGTCTCCCCCACACCATCTCTCCCTCCCTCTCTCCCTCCCTCTCTCTCTCCCTCACTCTCTCCCTCCCTCTCTCTCTCTTTCTCTATCTCAGAGTTACAGCTCAGATGATTAACCTCTTTATCCATGTGTTATGAACACGGGACTTTGTCTCTCTCCCATTTTCTAGGATGTTGCCAGGACTGGAGAATTGTAGCTATGAGGATAGGCAGGGGTTGTTGTCCTTGGAACAGAGAAGGCTGAGGGGAGATCTGATTGAAATGTACAAAATGTTGAGGGTCCTGGATAGAGTGGAGGTGAAGGGCAGAGAACCATAGCAGAAAGGTCAGTGACGAGGGGGCAGAGATTTAAAGTGATTGGTCGAAAAATTAGAGGGGAGTTGAGGAAAATCTTTTTCACCCAGAGGGTCGCGATGGTCTGGAACTCACTGCCTGAAAGGGTAGTTGAGGCAGAGACCCTCAACTCATTCCGAAGGAGTCTGTATAGGCACCTCAAGTGCGGTAAGCTGCAGTGCTCGGACCAAATGCTGCAAGGTGGGATGAGAATAGGTTGATCGTTTTTCGGCTGGCACAGAGAGAATGGGTGAAGTGGCCGCTTTCTGTGCCTTAAAATTTCTATGTTGCCCTCGCCAACTCTATTTTACCCTCTGTTACCCTCTGAATTCCAGTCTCTCCCTCTCTGTTACCCTCTGAATCTCAGTCTCTCCCTCTCTGTTACCCTCTGAATCCCTGTCTCTCCCTCTCTGTTACCCTCTGAATTCCAGTCTCTCCCTCTCTGTTACCCTCTGAATTCCAGTCTCTCCCTCTCTGTTACCCTCTGAATCCCAGTCTCTCCCTCTCCGTTACCCTCTGAATCCCAGTCTCTCCCTCTCTGTTACCCTCTGAATCCCAGTCTCTCCCTCTCTGTTACCCTCTGAATCCCAGTCTCTCCCTCCATGTTACCCTCTGAATTCCAGTCTCTCCCTCTCCGTTACCCTCTGAATCCTTGTCTCTCCCTCTCTGTTACCCTCTGAATTCCAGTCTCTCCCTCTCTGTTACCCTCTGAATCCCAGTCTCTCACTCTCTGTTACCCTCTGAATTCCAGTCTCTCCCTCTCTGTTACCCTCTGAATCCCAGTTTCTCCCTCTCTGTCACCCTCTGAATCCCAGTCTCTCCCTCTCTGTTATCCTCTGAATTCCAGTTTCTCCCTCTCTGTTACCCTCTGAATTCCATCTCTCTCCTTCTCTCTCTGTCTCTCACTCTGTCCCTCCATCTGTCTTTCCCTCTCTGTCTCTCCATCTCTCTCCTTCTATCTCTGTCTCTGCCTCTCTCTCTGTCTCGCTCTCTGTCACTCCATCTGTCTTTCCCTCTCTGTCTCTCCCTCTCTCTCCTTCTATCTCTGTCTCTACCTCTCTCTCTGTCCCTCCATCTGTCAAAGAACAAAGAACAGTACAGCACAGGAACAGGCCATTTGGCCCTCCAATCCTGCGCCGATCTTGATGCCTGCCCAAACTAAAACCTTCTGCACTTCCGGGGTCCGTATCCCTCCATTCCCATCCTATTCATGTATTTGTCAAGATGTCTCTTAAACATCTCTATGGTACCTGCTTCCACCACCTCCCCCGGCAACAACTTCCAGGCACTCACCACCCTCTGTGTAAAGAACTTGCCTCGCACATCCCCTCTAAACTTTGCCCCTCTCACCTTAAACCTCTGTCCCCTAGTAACTGACTCTTCCACCCTGGGAAAAAGCTTCTGACTATCCACTCTGTCCATGCCACTTATAACTTTGTAAACCTCTATCATGTCGCCCCTCCACCTCCGTCGTTCCAGTGAAAACAATCCGAGTTTATCCAACCTCTCCTCATAGCTAATGCTCTCCAGACCAGGCAACATCCTGGTAAACCTCCTCTGTACCCTCTCCAAAGCCTCCATGTCCTTCTGGTAGTGTGGCGACCAGAATTGTACACAATATTCTAAGTGTGGCCTGAGTAAAGTTCTGTACAGCTGCAGCATGACCTGCCTATTTTTATACTCTATGCCCCGATCGATGAAGGCAAGCATGCCGTATGCCTTCTTGACTACCTTATCCACCTGCGTTGCCACTTTCAGTGACCTGTGGACCTGTACGCCCAGATCTCTCTGCCTGTCAATACTCCGAAGGGTTCTGCCATTTACTGTATACTTCCCACCTGCATTAGACCTTCAGAAATGCATTACCTCACATTTGTCCAGATTAAACTCCATCTGCCATTTCTACGCCCAAGTCTCCAACCGATCTATATCCTGCTGTATCCTCTGACAATCCTCATCACTATCCGCAACTCCACCAACCTTTGTGTCGTCCGCAAACTGACTAATCAGACCAGCTACATTTTCCTCCAAATCATTTATATATCCTACAAACAGCAAAGGTCCCAGCACTGATCCCTGCGGAACACCACTAGTCACATCCCTCCATTCAGAAAAACACCCTTCCACTGCTACCCTCTGTCTTCTATGACTGAGCCAGTTCTGTATCCATCTTGCAGCCAGTTCTGTATCCATTTTGTCTTTCCCTCCCTGTCACTCCCTCTCTTTCCTTCCATCTCTGCCTCTTTCTCTGTCTCTCCATCTCTATTGCCCTCTCTGTCTCTCCCTCTCTCTCCTTCCAGCTCTGTCTTTCTCTCTCTCTCCATCTGTCTTTCCCTCTCGGTCTATCCCTCTCTCTACTTCTCTCTCTCCCTGTCTCTCACTCTGTCCCTCCATCTGTCTTTCCCTCCCTGTCACTCCCTCTCTCTCCTTCTATCTCTGTCTCTCTCACTATCCCTCCATCTGTCCTTCCCTCCCTGTCATTCCATTTCTCTCCTTCTCTCTCTGTCTCTCTCTCTCTGTCCCTCCATCTGGCTTTCCCTCCCTGACACTCCCTCTCTCTCCTTCTCTCTCTGTCTCTCTCTCTGTCCCTCCAACTGTCTTTCCCTCCCTGTCACTCCCTCTCAGTCCTTCTATCTCTGTCTCTCTCTCTCTGTCTCTCCATCTGGCTTTCCCTCCCTGACACTCCCTCTCTCTCCTTCTATCTCTGTCTCTCTCTTTCGCTATCCCTCCATCTGTCCTTCCCTCCCTGTCACTCCATCTCTCTCCCTGTCTCTCTCTCTCTGTCCCTCCATCTGTCTTTCCCTCCCGAACACTCCCTCTCTCTCCTTCCATCTTCCCCTGTCTCTCTCTGTCTCTCCGTCTGTCTTTCCCTCTCTGTCTCTCCCTCTCTCTCCTTCTATCTCCGTCTCTCTCTCTCTGTCTCTCCGTCTGTCTTTCCCTCCCCTGTCACTCCCTCTCTCTCCTTCCATCTCTGTCTCTCTGTTCCTCCATCTGTCTTTCCCTCTCTGTCTTTCCCTATCTCTCCTATCTCTGTCCCTCTCTCTCTGTCTCCATTTTAAATATTCAGCAAGCTATTCCACTGTGGGAGCCATCACACCCTCATGATATTGTTTGTGGAAATTTCATGCTGGCAAAGACAGGATATATGGTGTAAGTTACATCACAGATCAGCCAAGATCACATTGAATGCTGGAACAGAGTTGTGGGGTTAAATTGCATCCTCCTCTTCCAATATCCCCTGTGAAGTATCCTTCTATCTCTTTTAGTCACCCTGTCAGTCCATGTCTCTCTGTTTCTCTTTTTCTCTCTCTCTCTCTGTCTCTATCGGACAGTGTAGAGTGAGATTCACTCTGTATCCACCCCATGATGTTCCTGCCCTGGGAGTGTGTGATGGGACAGTGTAGAGGGAAATTTACTCTGTGTCAAACCCAACCTTGTGCTTGGCTTGGGAATATTTAATGGGACAGTGTAGCTGCGATTTACTCTGTATCCCTGAAATTTTGAAGGCTCAGGTGTGATTTGATGATTGTTTTCAAGATAATAAGGGAAACTGATAGGGTGGACAGAGAGTAACAATTCCCACTGGCTGCAGAGTCTGGAACATGGGGGCATAGTCTAAAAATATAAACCTAGTCTAAAAACCTTTCAGGAGTGAAATGAAGAAACACTTCAACACACCAGGTGTGGTATCAGTTTGGAACTCTCTTCCACAAAAAGCAATTGATGCTGAGACACTTGTTAATTTTTAAATCTGAGTTTGATAGATTTTTATGAAATCTCTCTGTCACTCCCTATCTCTTCTCCCATCTCTGCCTCTCTCTCTCTCTGTCTCTCCATCTGTCTTTCCATCTCTGTCGCTCTCACTCTCTCCTTCTCTCTCTGTCTCTCCCTCCTGCTATCTCTGACACTAGGACAGAGACAGAGGGAGAGAGGGTTAGTTATGAAGGCAGAGAGAGTGCTGTCGAGAGGGACAACGTTGGAGAGAGAGAGATTGTTGAGGTGGATGAAAAGGATAATGTAAGATATTTTAATTTGATGTAATCCTTCACTGCTGTGGACACAAACATATAAGAGATAGATATGGAGAGAAAAAAACATCGGGAGAGGGGGAAATGTCGATGATGTTGGGGCCCAGGCGGATACTTTTGATGATCCAGAAGAAATAGCCTCCATTTTAAACATCCAGCAAGCTATTCCACTGTGGGAGCCATCACACCCTCATGATATTGTTTGTGGAAATTTCATGCTGGATTATTGGTTAATTTTTAAACCTGTGATTGATAGATTCTTGTTAAGCAAAGATCGTAAGAGATAAGGGGCAAAGGCAGGATATATGGTGTAAGATAGATCACAGATCAGCCCTGATCTCATTGAATGCCGGAACAGGGTTGTGGGGTTAAATTACATCCTCCTCTTCCAATATCCCCTGTTAAATATCCTTCTTTCTCTGTCAGTCACCCTGTTAGTCTATGTCTCTCTGTCTCTCTCTCTCTCTCTCTGTTTCGGACAGTGTCGAGTGAGATTCACTCTGTATCCACCCCATGATGTTCCTGCCCTCGGAGTGTGTGATGTGACAGCGGAGAGGGAAATTTACTCTCTGTCAAACCCAACATTGTGCTTGGCTTGGAAATGTTTAATGGGACAGTGCAGCTGGAGATTTACTGTGTATCCCTGGAATTTAGAAGGTTATGGGGTGATTTGATGAAGGTTTACAAAATAATAAGGGAAACTGATAGGGTGGACTGAGAGTAAATATTCCCACTGGCTGCGGAGTCAGGAACTTGGGATAGTCTGAAAATATAAAGAGTGGCCACTTTGACTTCATCCCATCGTGTCGTATGTACATTCTCACATATAGCAGGTATAGCAGCACATATATAACAGGATAGCAGGTAGAACTGTAGTCATAGTATTCAGCTGAAAATTGATCAGTTACATTGTTATTTCAGTCCATATTTACAGTACACACGGTACCTTACTGTTGTAATAAAGTCATATAGTGTCTATTCATCCCACTGGGGCAAAATGTCACTGGCTCAACATTCTCACCAAATACTAAAGCATTCCACAATGCAAGACTCTCAAATTCAACACAAGTTTCCTTTTCTGAGTCTCGCTGGTCTGTTCTGATTCTCTGAGGGATTACTGATGTTTATCCTCCACATGAGCAGTCGTCCTAATCCCGTGTGCCTGTCCTGCTCCCAAACCCGGCATCCACTTACATTAAGGCAAGTGATACAGGAGCGTCTCAGTGACTGAGGCAGGTGAGTCTTGAGGCTGAGCCGGGGACAGTGAGTGACCCGGGTTAATCCGACACTCCAGGGACAGTTTAAACGGAGCTTTACTCTGTATCTAATCCGTGCTGTACCTTCTCTGAGAGTGTTTGATGGGGCAGTGCAGACGAGGGGAGTTATTCCTTACCCATTTTAAATATAGAGAAGTGAATATCCAAGAGATTGTTTTAAATGTGATGAGGGTTTCTGCCTCTACCATCCTTTAGAGTCATAGACAGATACAGCAATTGTACAGGCCCTTCGGCCCACCCAGTCTGTGCCGGCCATCAACCACCCATTTTATACTAATCCTTTCAGGCAGTGAGTTATCAGGGAACAGGACCTGCGTGGTACCTTCCAGGCTGCTGCACACAGCTTTGCAGGGACACTGACCGACACTCTCCATCCCAATCTCTTCCTCTCTGGTAATCTCTCCCCATTGCGATCCTTCCCTCTCTCTGTTATTCCCTCTCTATATCTATCCCTGTCTTTCTCACTGTTACTCTCTCCATCTGGATGGAGGAGGTGAAAGAGAGGCATATATAGAGGCAGCTTTACTCGGTATCTAACCCCACACTGTACCTGTCCTGCGAGTGTTTTATGGAACAGAGAGGACAGAGATTTGCTCTGTAGATAACTCCATTCTGTACTTGCTTGGCAGCATTTGAAGGGACAGTTTAGACGGAGCTTTACTCTGTATCCCTGGAATTTTGAAGTGTAAGGGGTGTTTATTTCAGTTTGGTTTAGAGATACGGCACTTATACAGGCCCTTCGGCCCGCCCAGTCTGTGCCGGCCATCAACCACCCATTTTATACTAATCCTTTCAGGCAGTGAGTTCCAGACACCCACCAGCCACACCCAATAGCCTCCATTTTAAACATCCAGCAAGCTATTCCACTGTGGGAGCCATCACACCCAAACACAAACACACACACACACACACACACACACACACACACACACACACACACACACACACACACACACACACACACACACACACACACACACACACACACCCGCACAATGATATTGGTTGTGCAAATTTCATGCTGGTTTATTGGTTAATTTTTAAATCTGTGATTGATAGATTCTTGTTAACCAAAGGTATTAAGAGATAAGGGGCAAAGGCAGGATATATGGTGTAAGTTACATCACAGATCAGCCAAGATCTCATTTGATGCCGGAACAGGGCTGTGTGGTTGAATTGCATCTTCCTCTTCCAATATCCCCTGTGAAGTATCCTTCTATCTCTTTTAGTCACCCTGTCAGTCTATGTTTCTCTGTTTCTCTTTTACTGTCTCTCTCTCTGTCTCTATCGGACAGTGTAGAGTGAGATTCACTCTGTATCCACCCCATGATGTTCCTGCCCTGGGAGTGTGTGATGGGACAGTGTAGAGGGAAATTTACTCTGTGTCAAACCCAACATTGTGCTTAGCTTGGGAATATTTAATGGGACAGTGTAGCTGGAGATTTACTCTGTATCCCTGGAATTTTGAAGGCTCAGGTGTGATTTGATGATTGTTTTCAAGATAATAAGGGAAACTGATAGGGTGGACAGAGAGTAACAATTCCCACTGGCTGCAGAGTCTAGAACATGGGGGCATAGTCTAAAAATATAAACCTCGTCTAAAAACCTTTCAGGAGTGAAATGAAGAAACACTTCAACACACCAGGTGTGGTATCAGTTTGAAACTCTCTTCCACAATCAGCAATTGATGCTGAGACACTTGTTAATTTTTAAATCTGAGTTTGATAGATTTTTGTTAACCAAAGGTATTAAGGGACAAAGATAGGTACATGGAGTTAGATCACACATCAGCCATGAGCTCATTGAATGACAGAACAAGTTTGAGGGGCCAAATGGCCTCCTCCTCTTCCTCTGTCCTACGACAAATATCCTGAGATCACTCTCTGTGTCTTGGTCCCTGTCTCCCTCTTTGTCTCTCTTTCTGTCTCTCTTTCTGTCTGTGTGTCTCTCTCTCTCTCCTCTCATCTGTGGAAATCCACACACATCAGTCAGCCATTTTAGGTTCATTTTCAGTGGCCATTTTATGTCACCACAACACTGGGACATTTATCGCTGTCTATCCCAAACCATCTCTCTTTGTAGTCTATTTGTGTTCTCCTCACAGCTTATTTTCCCACCTAACCTAGTATCTCTCTCCTTTGCTCCGTCTCACTCACACACTCTCCCCCCTCTCTCTCCCCCCCCATTTCTCTCTCCCCCCATTTCTCTCTCCCCCCACCCACTGCAATCTCTCTTTAAGTGTCCTGTTATCACATCCTTTATTATAGATTCGAGCATTTTCCCAATGACTGATGTTAGACGAACAGGTCTTTAGTTCCCCATTTTCTCTCTCCTTCCTTTTGTAAATAGTGGGGTTACATTTGCTACCTTCTAATCTGCCTCTCTCACTCTGCCTCTCTCACACTGCCTCTGTCCCTCGCTATCTGTCTTTCCCTCCTCTCTCTCGCTCTATCTCTCCCTCTCTCTCTCTACCTCTGTCCACGTCTCAATTTGTGCCTCCCTCACACCATCTCTCCCTCTCTCTCTGTCTCTCTCTAGCTCTCTGTCTGCCTCTCTGTGTCTTCCTCTCTGTGTCTCCTTCTCTCTCTGTGCCTCTCTCACTCTCTATCTGTCTTTCCCCCCTCTCTCTCGCTCTATCACTCCCTCTGTCTCTCTACCTCTGTCCATGTCTCAATTTGTGCCTCCCTCACACCATCGTTCCCTCTCTCTCTGTCTCTCTCTAGCTCTCTGTCTGCCTCTCTCTCCCTCTCTCTGCCTCCCTCTCTCTGCCTCCCTCTCTCTGCCTCTCTCCCTCTGCCTCTCTCTCTCCGTCTCTCCCTCTCTCTCTCTTTCGCTGCCTCTGTCCACCTCTCAGTTTGTGTTTCCCCCACACCATCTCTCCCTCCCTCTCTCTCTGTCTCTCTCTGCCTCTCTCTCTGCATCTCTCTCACTCTCTGCCTCTCTCTCTCTCTGCATCTCTCTCTCTGTCTCTCCCTCTCTATCTCTCCCTCTCTCTCTTTCGCTGCCTCTGTCCACGTCTCAGTTTGTGTCTCCCCCACACCATCTCTCCCTCTCTCTCTCTTTCTCCCTCTCTGTCTCTGTCTCAGAGTTACAGCTCAGATGATTAACCTCTTTATCCATGTGTTATGAACACGGGACTTTGTCTCTCTCCCATTTTCGAGGATGTTGCCAGGACTGGAGAATTGTAGCTATGAGGATAGGCAGGGGTTGTTGTCCTTGGAACAGAGAAGGCCGAGGGGAGATCTGATTGAAATGTACAAAATTTTGAGGGTCCTAGATGGAGTGGAGGTGAAGGGCAGAGAACCATAGCAGAAAGGTCAGTGACGAGGGGGCATAGATTTAAAGTGATTGGTCGAAAAATTAGAGGGGAGTTGAGGAAAATCTTTTTCACCCAGAGGGTCGCGATGGTCTGGAACTCACTGCCTGAAAGGGTAGTTGAGGCAGAGACCCTCAACTCATTCAGAAGGAGTCTGGATAGGCACCTCAAGTGCGGTAAGCTGCAGTGCTCGGACCAAATGCTGGAAGGTGGGATTAGAATAGGTTGATCGTTTTTCGGCTGGCACAGAGAGAATGGGTGAAGTGGCCGCTTTCTGTGTCTTAAAATTTCTATGTTGCCCTCGCCAAATCTATTTTTCTCTCTCTTACCCTCTGAATCCCAGACTCTCCCTCTCTGTTACCATCTGAATCCCAGTCTCTCCCTCTCTGTTACCCTCTGAATCCCAGTCTCTCCCTCTATGTTTCCCTCTGAATCCCAGTCTCTCCCTCTCTGTTACCCTGTGAATCCCAGACTCTCCCTCTCTCTTACCCTCTGAGTCCCAGTCTCTCCCTCTATGTTACCCTGTGAATCCCAGACTCTCCCTCTCTCTTACCCTCTGAGTCCCAGTCTCTCCCTCACTGTTACCCTCTGAATCCCAGTCTCTCCCTCTCTCTTACCCTCTGAATCCCAGTCTCTCCCTCTCCGTTACCCTCTGAATCCCAGTCTCTCCCTCTCTCTTACCCTCTGAATCCCAGTCTCTCCCTCTCTGTTACCCTCTGAATCCCAGTCTCTCCCTCTCCATTACCCTCTGAATCCCAGACTCTCCCTCTTTGTTACCCTGTGAATCCCAGTCTCTCCCTCTCTGTTACCCTCTGAATCCCAGTCTCTCCCTCTCTCTTACCCTCTGAATCCCAGTCTCTCCCTCTCCGTTACCCTCTGAATCCCAGACTCTCCCTCTCTGTTCCCCTCTGAATCCCAGACTCTCCCTCTCTGTTACCCTCTGAATCCCAGTCTCTCCCTCTCTGTTACCCTCTGAATCCCAGTCTCTCCCTCTCTGTTACCCTCTGAGTCCCAGTCTCTCCCTCTCCGTTACCCTCTGAATCCCAGTCTCTCCCTCTCTGTTACCTGACCAGAGCTTTATAAATGTTCAGCACACCCTCTCGGCTTTTGTACTCACTGTATAGAGTGTAAATTGTGGCATTCCCCAGGGGTTTTGATTAGGACCACTGATCTTATTGATATATGAATGACTTAGACTGGGGTTTGCAGGGCATAACTTCAACATTGTGCCATTTGCAATGTAATAAACAGTGAAGGGAATAGGAGTAGACTTCAGGAGGATAGAGGCAGTCTGGTGAAATGGTCAGACACATAGCAGGTTAACTTCAATGCTGAGAAATGTCAAATGATGCATTTTGGAAGGAAGGCTGAGGAGAAGCGATATAAACTAAATGGTACAATGTTAAAATGGGTGCAGGGACAGAGAGATCTGGGATTTCATTTGTGTCACTTTTTACATCTAAAAGATTCAATTTGGGGCTTGCAATCTCTAAGTTGAATTTAGCTTCATCCTGAAAAGTGTTGGCAAACGTGTTTGGAAATGTGTCAAAAGCTGTTTCCATTCAGACATTCCTGCATTGTGGAAGTGTGAGCTGTCTTTGCAGAGACAGGAAATAGAGTTGTTTGAATGGACCTGCAGGTTTTAGTTGATGCAATAAGGTGAGAATTTGAATTGTGTCCCTTCCAGATACACAGAATTGAAGGTATTTACAAAACACCACATGAAGTAGTTTACCAATGTCTGACAAACTTCAAAGACTTCGGACACATGGAAGAAGAGGCGAAGGGAACAATATACAAAACCTGAGACCGTCAGACAACAGCAGTCGGAAAATGAATCTCTTTTTATGGGTTTTAATTTGAAGGCCTGAGCTGATGATTGAAAAAGCAGGAGTTCAAATCCCACACAGGGCTGTTGTGAATTTGAATTCTATTTTTTCTTTAAAAAAACATAAATCTGGAGTTAAAAATCCTCTAGGTTGGAATGATTCACTCCTGTCTACTAGTGCAAAGCCTGTGTGTGTCTCAGTTTGCTGTATTTATTAACGATTTAAGATGATGTGGTAGAATACAACATACCCAAGTTTACCAATGACACAAAAATAGGCAGCATTGTAAGCAGTGTAGCTGGAAGCATCAAATTACAAAGAGATATTAATATCTTAAATAAATGGGCAAAACTGTGGTAGTTAGATTTCAATGTCAGTAAAAAAGACCAGAACAGAGTACTTTATAAATGGTGAAAAGATAGAAACACTGGAGGTTGAAAGAGACTTTGGGGGGTCCATGTCCATTTGAGTGCAGTGTAGATTTACCAGAATGATAACTGGACTCCAAGGGTTAAATTACGAGGTGATATTACACAAACTAGGGATTTATTGCCTGGAATTTAGGAGGATCAAGGTAATTTGTTCCAAGATGTTGAGATATTAAGGGGAACTGATGGGGTAGTTTGGGAGAAACTATTTCAGCAGCTTGGGAACATAGGAACAGGAGTAGGCCATTCAGCCCATCGAGCCTGCTCTGCCATTCAATACGATCATGGCTGATCATCCACTTCAATGCCTTTTTCCCAGACTGAGCTTCCACAGCCCACTGGGGTAGAGAATTCCAAAGATTCACAATCCTCTGAGCAAAGACATTTCTCCCCATCTCTGACCGAAGTGGCTTCCCCCTTATTTTGAAATTGTGTCCCCTGGTTCTAGACTCCCGAACCAAAGGAGACATCTTACCTGCATCTAACCTGTCTATCCCTTTAAGTATTTAGTATGTTTCAATAAGATCACCTCTCATTCTTCTAAAGTCCAATGAGAAAAGGCCCAACCTGTTCAACCATTCCTCATAAGACAACCCCTTCATCCCAGGAATCAGCCGAGTGAACCTTCTCTGAACTGGTTCCAATGCATCCAGGCCTGACCATTTATCCACTTTGAAAGTTGCCAAACACCTTAATATTTCCCTCTCACTCTGTTTATCCCTCCAATATTTCACACTCCTCCTCTTTAACTACAATCTCTGCATCGTTCCCCCTCTTTTATAAAGAGGGAGACAAAGTATTCATTAAGAACCATGCCCACATCTCCCACCTCCATACACACATTCCCTTTTTGGTCCCTAATACTCTATCCTTATTTATCCTCTTGCTCTTCATGTATTTATAAAACATCTTTGTGATTTCTTTGATTTAATGGTAATATTATTTTCCGGCCATTTCTTTGCTCTCCTAATTTGCTTTTTCATTTCACCCTTGTACTTTCTACACTCCTCTCAGCTTTCTGTTGTATTGAGCTCTCGGTATCTGACATAAGCTTCCCTCTTGTGCCTTATCGTACCCGGTTTGATCCTTGACATCCAAGGGGCTCTAGATTTGGGAGTACCACCCTGTTTGTCTTTGTGTGAACATATTTGATATCAACCCTCAGTAACTCTCACTGCTCTGACACTGATTGACCTTCAAGTAGCTGTTTCCAGTCCACTTTGCTAAAATCCCCCATCCCTGGATCCACCATCCCCTCTGCTCCCTACAAAGGACTCTCACATCCTTCCTAAAGTGTGGTCACCAGAATTGGATGCAGTGTTCTGGTCGTGGCCTAACCAGAGGTTTATAAACATACAGCATAACTTTCATGCTTTTGTACTCAAAATCTCTATTTATGAAGCCCAAGATCCCATATGCTTTGCTGACTACTTTCTCAATATGTCCTGCCACCTTCAAAGATGTATGTACATGTATCCCCAGGTCTCTCTGTCCCTGCAGACTCCCTAGAACTGGGCCATTATGTCTGTATACCCTCTCCCTATCCCTTCTGCCCAGCTCACATTTCCCTGTATTAAATTCCTTCTGCCACTTGTCTGCCCATTCTGCTCACCTATCGATGTCCTGTTGTAGTCGATTGATGTCATCAACACTGTTTGCATCTCCTCCAAGTTTGTTATCTCCCCCTCTATCTCCCTCTCTCCCCTCTATCTCCCTCTCCCCCTCTATCTCCCTCTCCCCCTCTATCTCCCTCTTCACCTCTATCTCCCTCTTCACCTCAACCCCCTCTATCTCCCTCAACCCCCTCTATCTCCCTCAACCCCCTCTATCTCCCTCAACCCCCTCTATCTCCCTCTCCCCCTCTATCTCCCTCTCCCCCTCTATCTCCCTGTTCCCCTCTATGTCCCTCTCCCCACTCTATCTCCCTATCCCCCCTCTATCTCCCTCTCCCCCCTCTATCTCCCTCTCCCCCCTCTATCTCCCTCTCAACCTCTATCTCCCTCTCCCCACTCTATCTCCCTCTCCCCCCTCTATCTCCCTCTCCCCCCTCTATCTCTCTCTACCCCCTCTGTCTCTCTCAACCCTCTATCGCTCTCTCCCCCCACTGTCTCTCTCTCCCCCCACTGTCTCTCTCTCCCCCCACTGTCTCTCTCTCCCCCCACTATCTCTCTCTCCCCCCACTATCTCTCTCTCCGAGCTCTATCTCTCTCTCCCCCCTCTATCTCTCTCTAACCCCTCTATCTCTCTCTAACCCGTCTATCTCTCTCTAACCCGTCTATCTCTCTCTCCCCCATCCAGCTCTCTCTCCCCCCTCCAGCTCTCTCTCCCCCCTCCAGCTCTCTCTCCCCCCTCCATCTCTCTCTGCCCTCTCTATCTCTCTCTCCCCACCTCTCTCTCTCTCTCCCCCCTCTATCTCTCTCTCCCACCATTATCTCTCTCTCCCCGCTCTATCTCTCTCTCTCCCCCTCAATCTCTCTCTCTCCCCCTCTATCTCTCTTCCCCCTCTCTGTCCCTCCATCTGTCTTTCCCTCCCTGTCACTCCATCTCTCTCCTGCTCTCTCTGTCTCTCACTTTGTCCCTCCATCTGTCTTTCCCTCCCTAACTCTCCCTCTCTCTCTTTCTATCTCTGTCTCTGCCACTCCCTCTGTCCCTCCATCTGTCTTTCCCTCTCTGTCTCTCCCTCTCTCTCCTTCTATCTCTCTCTCTCTGTCTCTCCATCTGTCTTTCCCTCCCTATCCCTCCCTCTCTCTAATTCCATCCCTGCCTCTCTCTCTCTCAGTCTTTCCATCTGTCTTTCCCTCCCTGTCACTCCCTCTCTCTCCTTCTATCTCTGTCTCTCTCGCTGTCTTTCCATCTGTCTTTCCCTCCCTGTCACTCCATCTCTCTCCTTCCATCTCTGCGTCTCTCTCTCTCTCTGTCTCTCCATCTGCCTTTCCCTCTCTGGTTGACTAACAGGAAGCAGAGAGTGGGGATAAATGAGTGCTATTCTGGCTGGCAATCAGTCACGAGTGGTGTGCCTCAGGGATCGGTGTTGGGACCACAATTATTTACAATTTATATCGATGATTTGGAGTTGGGGACCACGTGTAGGTTGTTAAAGTTTGCAGATGACACTAAGATGAGTGGCAGAGCAAAGTGTGCAGATGACTGTGAAACTTTGCAGAGGAACATAGATACATTGAGTGAGTGGGCAAAGGTCTGGCAGATGGAATACAATGTTAATAAATGTGAAGTTATTCATTTCGGTAGGAGTAACAGTAAAAAGGATTATTACTTGAATGGTAAAAAGTTGCAGCATGCTGCTATGCAGAGGGACCTGGGTGTCCTTGTGCATGAATCGCAAAAGGTTGGTCTGCAGGTACAGCAAGTAATTAGGAAGGCAAATGGAATTTTGTCCTTCATTGCTAAAGGGATTGAGTTTAAAAGCAGAGAGGTTATGTTGCAGCTGTATAAGGTACTGGTGAGGCCGCATCTGGAGTACTGTGTGCAGTTTTGGTCTCCTTACTTGAGAAAGGATGTGCAGGCACTGGAGAGGGTGCAGAGGAGGTTCACTAGGTTGATTCCAGAGTTGAGGGGGTTGGCTTATGAGGAGAGACTGAGTAGATTGGGATTATATTCATTGGAATTCAGAAGAATGAGGGGGGATCTTATAGAAACTGAAATTGAAATATTATAGAAATTGAAATATTCTTCTGTCACTCTCTGTCCCTTGGGCAGTCTGTTTGTGTGTGTGTCTGTGCATGTCGGTCTCTGTGTGTCTGTGCATGTCGGTCTCTGTGTGTGTGTGGTTCTGTGTGTGTGTTTCTGTGTGTGTGTGTGTGGTTCTGTGTGTGTGGTTCTCTGTGTGCATGTGTGTTTCTCTGTGTGTGTGGTTCTGTGTGTGTGGTTCTCTGTGTGCATGTGTGTTTCTCTGTGTGTGGGTGTGTGTCTGCCTGTCTGTGTCTATGCCTGTTTCTCTCTCCTCTCTCAGAACCTCAGTAAAACTCCACATACATCAATTTGCTATTTTAATTTGGCTGCTTTTGGTGATACCACAACTGCAGAGGGTGCACTTCCTTCTGCAGGCTGGTAGGAAACCCATATCCCGCTCTTTAACGGCATATTCTGTCTGCTTTGTATACTAAATTGATGAATCCCTAATAATTGATCAAATCTGACATTGATTACTGTTTGAAAGTCTCCGGGTTTACTTTCCTCCCAGGGCTGATTAAAAGTTCGAGTTTCCCTCAGTGTTTTGGAAATATCAAACCCTGATCCCACACCCAGTAAAGTATTTTACATGATGGGACGCTGCAAATGTTGTTATACTCAGTGCGCACGGTACCTTCATGTTGTAATAAGATGTTATAATCTCTATTCAGATAACTCTCATGCCACAGGGGCAAAATTTCACTGGGTCAACATTCTGACCAAACACTAAAACATTACAGAAAGCGAGGCTCACAAATTCAACACAAGTTTCCTTTTCTGTGTCTCGCTGGTCTGTTCTGATTTTCTGTTGGGTGACATCAGCCTAGATTTTGTGTTCGGACCTGAACCCACAAACGTATAACTCAGAGGCAGGATTATTACCCACTGAGCTACAGCTGGCTCCAATGTTCCCAGAAAATTTAGTTGTTGTGCACGGCAAGTTGTTTTTGTCCCACGTGCAGTCCCTTTAAATTTTTAAGAATCTTCGAAGACGTGTGTTATTTATCACGGAACAGGACCTGCGTGGTACCTTCCAGGCTGCTGCACACAGCTTTGCAGGAACACTGACCGACACTCTCCATCCCAATCTCTTCCTCTCTGGTAATCTCTCCCCATTGCTATCCTTCCCTCTCTCTGTTATTCCCTCTCTATATCTATCCCTGTCTTTCTCACTGTTACTCTCTCCATCTGGATGGAGGAGGTGAAAGAGAGGCATATATAGAGGCAGCTTTACTCGGTATCTAACCCCACACTGTACCTGTCCTGCGAGTGTTTTATGGAACAGAGAGGACAGAGATTTGCTCTGTAGATAACTCCATTCTGTACTTGCTTGGCAGCATTTGAAGGGACAGTTTAGACGGAGCTTTACTCTGTATCCCTGGAATTTTGAAGTGTAAGGGGTGTTTATTTCAGTTTGGTTTAGAGATACAGCACTTATACAGGCCCTTCGGCCCGCCCAGTCTGTGCCGGCCATCAACCACCCATTTTATACTAATCCTTTCAGGCAGTGAGTTCCAGACACCCACCAGCCACTGGGTGAAGAAACTATTGATGTGTTTGTTTCAGTTAAGTTTGATGTCAATGTTTCCCCAGGATGTTGACGCTGGGTGATTCAGTGATGGGATAATGCTTTGAATGCCAAGGGGAGGTGGTTGGATTCTCTCTTGTTGCAGATGGTCATTGCCTGGCACTTGTGTGACGTGAATGTTACTTGTCACTGGTCGGCCCAAACCTAAATGTTGTCCGGGTCTTGGTGCATGTGGCTCTGGATTGCTTCATTATCTGAGGCAAAATACTGTGGATGCTGGAAATCTGGAAAGCATCGAGCTGAATCACTAACTTTGTTTCTCTCTCCACAGATGCTGTCTGACCTGCTCAGTATTTAAAGCACTTTCTGCTGGGATCTCAGTTGAAGATGGCTGGGCTGAGGACACTACCCTGATAAACTCCTGCAGTGAAGGCCTGGGACTGAGATGATTGACTTCCAACAACCAAAACTATCTGCCTTTGTGCTCGGTATGATTCCAACCAGTGGAGAGATTTCCCCCGATTCCCACTGACTTCAGTTTTACTCGGGCTCCTCGATGTCACACTCGGTCAAACGCTGCCTTGATGTTAAGGTCAGTCTCTCTTCCCAGTAGCAGACAGGAGTGAATCGTTCCCTTTGACCCGTTGTACACTGAACAAGCTGTGCTTCTTCACAGCCTGATACAGGACTGTACACGGCCAATTAATGTAGCCCATCAAACACTCCCAGAGCAGCTTCAGCACAGCTTAGGAACAGAGTACAGTTCCTTCAACATTCTCTCTCTGTCTCTCCCTCCTGCTATCTCTGACATTAGGAGAGAGACAGAGGGAGAGAGGGTTAGATATGAAGGCAGAGAGAGGGCTGTAGAGAGGGACAAAATTGGAGAGAGAGAGATTGTTGAGGTGGATGAAAAGGATAATGTAAGATATATTAATTTGATGTAATCCTTCACTGCTGTGTACACAAACATATAAGAGTTAGATATGGAGAGAAAAAAACATCGGGAGATGGGGAAATGTAGTTGAAGTTGGGGCCCAGACAGATACGTTTGATGATCCAGAAGGAACAGTCTCCATTTTAAACATCCAGCAAGCTATTCCACTGTGGGAGCCATCGCACCCTCATGATATTGGTTGCGCAAATTTCTTGCTGGCATATTGGTTACTTTTTAAATCTGTGATTGATAGATTCTTGTTAACCAAAGGTATTAAGAGATAAGGGGCAAAGGCAGGATATATGGTGTAAGTTACATCACAGATCAGCCAAGATCACATTGGATGCCGGAACAGGGCTGTGTGGTTGAATTGCATCTTCCTCTTCCAATATCCCCTGTGAAGTATCCTTCTATCTCTTTTAGTCACCCTGTCAGTCCATGTCTCTCTGTTTCTCTCTTTCTGTCTCTCTCTCTGTCTCTATCAGACAGTGTAGAGTGAGATTCACTCTGTATCCACCCCATGATGTTCCTGCCCTGGGAGTGTGTGATGGGACAGTGTAGAGGGAAATTTACTCTGTGTCAAACCCAACCTTGTGTTTGGCTTGGGAATATTTAATGGGACAGTGTAGCTGGAGATTTACTGTGTATCCCTGGAATTTTGAAGGCTCAGGTGTGATTTGATGATTGTTTTCAAGATAATAAGGGAAACTGATAGGGTAGACAGAGAGTAACAATTCCCACTGGCTGCAGAGTCTAGAACATGGGGGCATAGTCTAAAAATATAAACCTCGTCTAAAAACCTTTCAGGAGTGAAATGAAGAAACACTTCAACACACCAGGTGTGGTATCAGTTTGAAACTCTCTTCCACAATCAGCAATTGATGCTGAGACACTTGTTAATTTTTAAATCTGAGTTTGATAGATTTTTGTTAACCAAAGGTATTAAGGGGCAAAGATAGGTACATGGACTGAGATCACACATCAGCCATGAGCTCCTTGAATGACAGAACAGGGTTGAGGGGCTAAATGGCCTCCTCCTCTTCCTCTGTCCGACGACAAATATCCTGCGATCACTCTCTGTGTCTTGGTCCCTGTCTCCCTCTTTGTCTCTCTTTCCGTCTGTCTGTCTGTCTCTCTCTCCTCTCATCTGTGGAAATCCACACACATCAGTCAGCCATTTTAGGTTCATTTTCAGTGGCCATTTTATGTTACCACAACACTGGGACATTTATCGCTGTCTATCCCAAACCATCTCTCTTTGTCGTCTATTTGTGTTCTGCTCACAGCTTATTGTCCCACCTAACCTAGTCTCTCTCTCCTTTGCTCCGTCTCACTCACGCACTCTCCCCCATCTCTCTCCCCCCATTTCTCTCTCACCCCATTTCTCTCTTCCGCACCCCCCCTCCCCCCGCAATCTCTCTTTAAGTGTCCTGTTATCACATCCTTTATTATAGATTCGAGCATTTTCCCAATGACTGATGTTGGACGAACAGGTCTTTAGTTCCCCATTTTCTCTCTCCTTCCTTTTGTAAATAGTGGGGTTACATTTGCTACCTTCTAATCTGCCTCTCTCACACTGCCTCTGTCCCTCGCTATCTGTCTTACCCCCCTCTCTCTCTCGCTATCTCTCCCTCTCTCTCTCTACCTCTGTCCATGTCTCAATTTGTGCCTCCCTCACACTATCTCTCCCTCTCTCTCTGTCTCTCTCTAGCTCTCTGTCTGCCTCTCTATGTCTGCTTCTCTGTGTCTCCTTCTCTCTCTGTGCCTCTCTCACTCTCTATCTGTCTCTCCCCCAGCTCTCTCTCTCTGTCTCTCCCTCTCTCTCTTTCTCAACCTCTGTCCATGTCTCAATTTGTGCCTCCCTCACACCATCGCTCCCTCTCTCTGTCTCTCTCTATCTCTCTCTCTGCCTCTCTCTTTCTCTCCCTTTCTCCCTCTCTCCCTCCCTCTCTCTCACCCTCTCTCTCTCTTTTTCTCCCTCTCTGTCTCTGTCTCAGAGTTACAGCTCAGATGATTAACCTCTTTATCCATGTGTTATGAACACGGGACTTTGTCTCTCTCCCATTTTCTAGGATGTTGCCAGGACTGGAGAATTGTAGCTATGAGGATAGGCAGGGGTTGTTGTCCTTGGAACAGAGAAGGCTGAGGGGAGATCTGATTGAAATGTACAAAATGTTGAGGGTCCTGGATAGAGTGGAGGTGAAGGGCAGAGAACCATAGCAGAAAGGTCAGTGACGAGGGGGCATAGATTTAAAGTGATTGGTAGAAAAATTAGAGGGGAGTTGAGGAAAATCTTTTTCACCCAGAGGGTCGCGATGGTCTGGAACTCACTGCCTGAAAGAGTAGTTGAGGCAGAGACCCTCAACTCATTCAGAAGGAGTCTGGATAGGCACCTCAAGTGCGGTAAGCTGCAGTGCTCGGACCAAATGCTGGAAGGTGGGATTAGAATAGGTTGATCGTTTTTCGGCTGGCACAGAGAGGATGGGCCAAGTGGCCGCTTTCTGTGCCCTCGCCAACTCTATTTTTCCCTCTGTTACTCTCTGAATCCCAGACTCTCCCTCTCTGTTACTCTCTGAATCCCAGTCTCTCCCTCTCTCTTACCCTCTGAGTCCCAGTCTCTCCCTCTCTCTTACCCTCTGAGTCCCAGTCTCTCCCTCTCTGTTACCCTCTGAATCCCAGTCTCTCCCTCTCTGTTACCCTCTGAATCCCAGTCTCTCCCTCTCTGTTACCCTCTGAATCCCAGACTCTCCCTCTCTCTTACCCTCTGAATCCCAGTCTCTCCCTCTCCGTTACCCTCTGAGTCCCAGTCTCTCCCTCTCTGTTACCCTCTGAATCCCTGTCTCTCCCTCTCTGTTACCCTCTGAATCCCAGTCTCTCCCTCTCCGTTACCCTCTGAATCCCAGTCTCTCCCTCTCCGTTACCCTCTGAATCCCAGTCTCTCCCTCTCTGTTACCATCTGAATCCCAGTCTCTCCCTCTCTGTTACCCTCTGAATCCCAGTCTCTCCCTCTCCGTTACCCTCTGAATCCCAGTCTCTCCCTCTCCGTTACCCTCTGAATCCCAGTCTCTCCCTCTCCGTTACCCTCTGAATCCCAGACTCTCCCTCTCCGTTACCCTCTGAGTCCCAGTCTCTCCCTCTCTCTTGCCCTCTGAGTCCCAGTCTCTCCCTCTCTGTTACCCTCTGAATCCCAGTCTCTCCCTCTCCGTTACCCTCTGAGTCCCACTCTCTCCCTCTCTCTTACCCTCTGAGTCCCAGTCTCTCCCTTTATGTTACCCTCTGAATCCCAGTCTCTCCCTCTATGTTACCCTCTGAGTCCCAGTCTCTCCCTCTCCGTTACCCTCTGAATCCCAGTCTCTCCCTCTCTCTTACCCTCTGAATCCCAGTCTCTCCCTCTCCGTTACCCTCTGAATCCCAGTCTCTCCCTCTCTGTTACCTGACCAGAGCTTTATAAATGTTCAGCGCACCCTCTCGGCTTTTGTACTCACTGTATACAGTGTAAATTGTGGTATTCCCCAGGGGTTTTGATTAGGACCACTGATCTTATTGATATATGAATGACTTAGACTTGGGTATACAGGGCATAACTTCAACATTGTGCCATTTGCAATGTAATAAACAGTGAAGGGAATAGGAGTAGACTTCAGGAGGATAGAGGCAGTCTGGTGAAATGGTCAGACACATAGCAGGTTCACTTCAATGCTGAGAAATGTAAAATGATGCATTTTGGAAGGAAGGCTGAGGAGAAGCGATATAAACTAAATGGTACAATGTTAAAATGGGTGCAGGGACAGAGAGATCTGGGATTTCATTTGTGTCACTTTTTACATCTAAAAGATTCAATTTGGGGCTTGCAATCTCTAAGTTGAATTTAGCTTCATCCTGAAAAGTGTTGGCAAACATGTTTGGAAATGTGTCAAAAGCTGTTTCCATTCAGACATTCCTGCATTGTGGAAGTGTGAGCTGTCTTTGCAGAGACAGGAAATAGAGTTGTTTGAATGGACCTGCAGGTTTTAGTTGATGCAATAAGGTGAGAATTTGAATTGTGTCCCTTCCAGATACACAGAATTGAAGGTATTTACACAACACCACATGAAGTAGTTTACCAATGTCTGACAAACTTCAAAGACTTCAAACACATGGAAGAAGAGGAGAAGGGAACAATATACAAAACCTCAGTCAGTCAGACATCAGCAGGAGGAAAATGAATCTCTTTTTATGGGTTTTAATTTGAAGGCCTGATCTGATGATTGAAAAAGCAGGAGTTCAAATCCCACACAGGGCAGTTGTGAATTTGAATTCTATTTTTTCTTTCAAAAAACATAAATCTGGAATTAAAAAGCCTCTTGGTTGGAATGATTCACTCCTGTCTACTAGTGCAAAGCCCGTGTGTGTCTCAGTTTTGCTGTATTTATTAATGATTTAAGATGATGTGGTAGAATGCAACATACCCAAGTTTACCAATGACACAAAAATAGGCAGCATTGTAAGCAGTGTAGCTGGAAGCATCAAATTACAAAGAGATATTAATATCTTAAATAAATGGGCAAAACTGTGGTAGTTAGATTTCAATGTCAGCAAGAAAAGACTAGAACAGAGTACTTTATAAATGGTGAAAAGATAGAAACACTGGAGGTTCAAAGAGACTTTGGGGGGTCCATGTCCATTTGAGTGCAGTGTAGATTTACCAGAATGATAACTGGACTCCAAGGGTTAAATTACGAGGTGATATTACACAAACTGGGGATTTATTGCCTGGAATTTAGGAGGATCAAGGTGATTTGTTCAAAGATGTAGAGATATTAAGGGGAACTGATGGCATAGTTTGGGAGAAACTATTTCAGCAGCTTGGGAACATAGGAACAGGAGTAGGCCATTCAGCCCATCGAGCCTGCTCTGCCATTCAATACGATCATGGCTGATCATCCACTTCAATGCCTTTTTCCCAGACTGAGCTTCCACAGCCCACTGGAGCAGAGAATTCCAAAGATTCACAACACTCTGAGCAAAGACATTTCTCCCCATCTCTGACCTAAGTGGCTTCCCCCTTATTTTGAAATTGTGTCCCCTGGTTCTAGACCCCCAAACCAAAGGAGACATCTTACCTGCATCGAACCTGTCTATCCCTTTAAGTATTTAGTATGTTTCAATAAGATCACCTCTCATTTTTCTAAAGTCCAACCTGTTCAACCATTCCTCAGAAGACAACCCCTTCATCCCAGGAATCAGCCGAGTGAACCTTCTCTGAACTGGTTCCAATGCATCCAGGCCTGACCATTTATCCACTTTCAAAGTTGCCAAACACCTTCATATTTCCCTCTCACTCTGTTTATCCCATCCAATATTTCACACTCCTCCTCTTTAACTACAATACCTGCATCGTTCCCCCTCATTTATAAAGAGGGAGACAAAGTATTCATTAAGAACCATGCCCACATCTCCCACCTCCATACACACATTCCCTTTTTGGTCCCTAAGACTCTATCCTTAATTATCCTCTTGCTCTTCATGTATTTATAAAACATCTTTGTGATTTCTTTGCTTTTAATGGTAATATTATTATCCGGCCATTTCTTTGCTCTCCTAATTTGCTTTTTAATTTCACCCTTGTACTTTCTACACTCCTCTCAGCTTTGTGTTGTATTGAGCTCTCGGTATCCGACATAAGCTTCCCTCTTGTGCCTTATCGTACCCGGTTTGATCCTTGACATCCAAGGGGCTCTAGATTTGGGAGTCCCACCCTGTTTGTCTTTGTGTGAACATATTTGATATCAACCCTCAGTAACTCTCACTGCTCTGACACTGATTGACCTTCAAGTAGCTGTTTCCAGTCCACTTTGCTAAAATCCCCCATCCCTGGATCCACCATCCCCTCTGCTCCCTACAAAGGACTCTCACATCTTTCCTAAAGTGTGGTCACCAGAATTGGATGCAGTGTTCTGGTCGTGGCCTAACCAGAGGTTTATAAACATACAGCATAACCTTCATGCTTTTGTATTCAAAATCTCTATTTATGAAGCCCAAGATCCCATATGCTTTGCTGACTACTTTCTCAATATGTCCTGCCACCTTCAAAGATGTATGTACATGTATCCCCAGGTCTCTCTGTCCCTGCACACTCCCTAGAACTGGGCCATTATGTCTGTATTCCCTCTCCCTATCCTTTCTGCCCATCTCACATTTCCCTGTATTAATTTCCTTCTGCCACTTGTCTGCCCATTCTGCTCACCTATCGATGTCCTGTTGTAGTCGATTGATGTCATCAACACTGTTTGCATCTCCTCCAAGTTTGTCATCTCCCCCTCTATCTCCCTCTCTCCCCTCTATCTCCCTCTCTCCCCCATCTATTTCCCTCTCCCCCCTCTATCTCCCTCTCTCCCCCCTCTATCTCTCTCTCCCCCCTCGATCTCTCTCAACCCCCTCTATCTCTCTCACCCCCCTCTATCTCTCTCTCCCCCTCTATCTCTCTCTCCCCTCTCTATCTCTCTCTCCTCCCACTATCTCTCTCTCCCCCCACTATCTCTCTCTACCCCCACTATCTCTCTCTACCCCCACTATCTCTCTCTCCCCCCACTATCTCTCTCTCCCCCCACTATCTCTATCTCCGCCCACTATCTCTCTCTCCCCCCAGTATATCTCTCTCCCCCCACTATATCTCTCTCCCCCCACTATCTCTCTCTCCCCCCACTATCTCTCTCTCCCCCCACTATCTCTCTCTCCTCCCCACTATATCTCTCACCCCCCACTATCTCTCTCTCCCCGCTCTATCACTCTCTCCCTGCTCTATCACTCTCTCCCCGCTCTATCACTCTCTCCCCGCTCTATCACTCTCACCCCGCTCTATCATTCTCTCCCCGCTCTATCATTCTCTCCCCGCTCTATCATTCTCTCGCCGCTCTATCATTCTTTCCCCGCTCCATCTCCCTCTCCCCGCTCCATCTCCCTCTCCCCGCTCCATCTCCCTCTCCCCGCTCCATCTCCCTCTCCCCGCTCCATCTCCCTCTGCCCGCTCCATCTCCCTCTGCCCGCTCCATCTCCCTCTGCCCGCTCCATCTCCCTCTTCCCGCTCCATCTCCCTCTGCCCGCTCCATCTCCCTCTGCCCGCTCCATCTCCCTCTGCCCGCTCCATCTCCCTCTGCCCGCTCCATCTCCCTCTGCCCGCTCCATCTCCCTCTGCCCGCTCCATCTCCCTCTCCCCGCTCCATCTCCCTCTCCCCGCTCTGTCTCTCTCTCCCCGCTCTGTCTCTCTCTCCCCGCTCTGTCTCTCTCTCTCCACCTCTATCTCTCTCTCTCCACCTCTATCTCTCTTCCCCCTCTAACTCTCTTCCCCCTCTCTGTCCCTCCATCTGTCTTTCCCTCTCTGTCACTCCCCCTCTCTCCTTCTATCTCTGTCTCTCTCTCTCCATCCCTCCATCTGTCCTTCCCTCTCTGTCACTCCAACTCTCTCCTTCCATCTCTGCCTCTCTCTCTGTCCCTCCATCTGTCCTTCCCTACCAGACACTCCCTCTCTCTCCTTCCATCTCTGCCTCTCTCTCTGTCTTTCCATCTTTCTTTCCCTCTCTGTCTCACTCTCCCTCCTTCCATCTCTGCCTCTCTCTCTCTCAGTCTTTCCATCTGTCTTTCCCTCCCTGTCACTCCCTCTCTCTCCTTCTATCTCTGTCTCTCGTTCTCTGTCTCTCCATCTGTCCTTCCCTCCATGTCACTCCATCTCTCTCCTCTCTCTGTCTCTCACTCTGTCCCTCCATCTGTCTTTCCCTCCCTGTCACTCCATCTCTCTCCTTCCATCTCTGCGTCTCTCTCTCTCTGTCTCTCCAACTGCCTTTCCCTCTCTGGTTGACTAACAGGAAGCAGAGAGTGGGGATAAATGAGTGCTATTCTGGTTGACAATCAGTCACTAGTGGTGTGCCTCAGGGATCGGTGTTGGGACCCCAATTATTTACAATTTATATCGATGATTTGGAGTTGGGGACCACGTGTAGGTTGTTAAAGTTTGCAGATGACACTAAGATGAGTGGCAGAGCAAAGTGTGCAGATGACTGTGAAACTTTGCAGAGGAACATAGATACATTGAGTGAGTGGGCAAAGGTCTGGCAGATGGAATACAATGTTAATAAATGTGAAGTTATTCATTTCGGTAGGAGTAACAGTAAAAAGGATTATTACTTGAATGGTAAAAAGTTGCAGCATGCTGCTATGCAGAGGGACCTGGGTGTCCTTGTGCATGAATCGCAAAAGGTTGGTCTGCAGGTACAGCAAGTAATTAGGAAGGCAAATGGAATTTTGTCCTTCATTGCGAAAGGGATTGAGTTTAAAAGCAGAGAGGTTATGTTGCAGCTGTATAAGGTACTGGTGAGGCCGCACCTGGAGTACTGTGTGCAGTTTTGGTCTCCTTACTTGAGAAAGGATGTACTGGCACTGGAGAGGGTGCAGAGGAGGTTCACTAGGTTGATTCCAGAGTGGAGGGGGTTGGTTTATGAGGAGAGACTGAGTAGATTGGGATTATATTCATTGGAATTCAGAAGAATGAGGGGGGATCTTATAGAAACTGAAATTGAAATATTATAGAAATTGAAATATTCTTCTGTCACTCTCTGTCCCTTGGGCAGTCCATTTGTGTGTGTGTCTGTGCATGTCGGTCTCTGTGTCTGTGTGTCTGTGCATGTCGGTCTGTGTGTGTGGTTCTCTGTGTGTGAGTGTGTGTGTCTTAGCCTGTTTCTCTCTCCTCTCTCAGAACCTCAGTAAAACTCCACATACATCAATTTGCTATTTTAATTTGGCTGCTTTTGGTGATACCACAACTGCAGAGGGTGCACTTCCTTCTGCAGGCTGGTAGGAAACCCATATCCCGCTCTTTAACGGCATATTCTGTCTGCTTTGTATACTAAATTGATTAATCCCTAATAATTGATCAAATCTGACATTGATTACTGTTTGAAAGTCTCCGGGTTTACTTTCCTCCCAGGGCTGATTAAAAGTTCGAGTTTACCTCAGTGTTTTGGAAATATCAAACCCTGATCCCACACCCAGTAAAGTATTTTACATGATGGGACGCTGCAAATGTTGCTATACTCAGTGCGCACGGTACCTTCATGTTGTTATAAGATGTTATAATCTCTATTCAGATAACTCTCATGCCACAGGGGCAAAATTTCACTGGGTCAACATTCTGACCAAACACTAAAACATTACAGAAAGCGAGGCTCACAAATTCAACACAAGTTTCCTTTTCTGTGTCTCGCTGGTCTGTTCTGATTTTCTGTTGGGTGACATCAGCCTAGATTTTGTGTTCAGACCTGAACCCACAAACGTATAACTCAGAGGCAGGATTATTACCCACTGAGCTACAGCTGGCTCCAATGTTCCCAGAAAATTTAGTTGTTGTGCACGGCAAGTTTTTTTTGTCCCACGTGCAGTCCCTTTAAATTTTTAAGAATCTTCGAAGACGTGTGTTATTTATCAGGGAACAGGACCTGCGTGGCACCTTCCAGGCTGCTGCACACAGCTTTGCAGGAACACTGACCGACACTCTCCATCCCAATCTCTTCCTCTCTGGTAATCTCTCCCCATTGCTATCCTTCCCTCTGTCTGTTATTCTCTCTCTATATCTATCCCTGTCTTTCTCACTGTTACTCTCTCCATCTGGATGGAGGAGGAGAAAGAGAGGCATATATAGAGGCAGCTTTACTCGGTATCTAACCGCACACTGTACCTGTCCTGCGAGTGTTTTACAGAACAGAGAGGACAGAGATTTGCTCTGTAGATAACTCCATTCTGTACTTGGCTTGGCAGCATTTGAAGGGACAGTTTAGACGGAGCTTTACTCTGTATCCCTGGAATTTTGAAGTGTAAGGGGTGTTTAGTTTAGTTTAGTTTAGAGATACAGCACTGAAACAGGCCCTTCGGCCCGCCCAGTCTGTGCCGACCATCAACCACCCATTTATACTAATCCTACACTAATTCCATATTCCTACCACATCCCACCTGTCCCCATATTTCCCGACCAGCTACCTATACTAGGGGCAATTGCTAATGGCCAATTTACCGATCAACCTGCAAGTCTTTGGCATGTGGGAGGAAACCGGAGCACCCGGAGGAAACCCACGCAGACACAGGGAGAACTTGCAAACTCCACACAGGCAGTACCCAGAATTGAACCCGGGTCGCTGGAGCTGTGAGGCTGCGGTGCTAACCACTGTGCCACTGTGCTGGGTGAATTGATCAAAGTTTACAAGACAATACTGGAAAGTGATGGGGTAGATAGAGAGAAACTCTTCTCACTGGTTGGAGGAGTCTCGGACGAGGGGCACAGTCGAAAAATCGAACATTAGTCGAAGACCCTTTCAAGGGTGAAATTTATTAACACTTCTACACACAAAGGATGGTGGAATTTTGGAATTGTCTTCCACAAATGACCCCTCCCTATCTCTGCAATCTCCTCCAGCTCCACAATCCACCAATATCTGCCATCCTCTAATTCTGACCTTTTGAACATCCCCAATTTGAATCGTTCCACCATTGGTGGCCGTGCCTTCAAGCTGCCAAGGCCCTAACTCTGGAATTCCTTTCCCAAACCTCACCATCTCACTAACTCTCTTTCCTCTTTGAAGATTCTCCGTCAAACCAACCTCTGACAAAGTTTTTGGTCATCTGGTCTAATATCTCCTGAAGTGACTCGGTGTCAAATTTTTATTTTCTTGATTCATTTGTTGGATGTGTGCGTTAGTGGCCAGGACAGCATTTATTGCCCATTCATAATTGCCCTTGAGAAGGTGGTGTTGAGCCTCCTTCTTGAACCGCTGCAGTCCATGTGGGGTAGGTACACCCACAGTGCTGTTAGGAAGGGAGATCCAGGATTTTGACCCAGTCACAGTGAAGGAGCAGCGAGATAGTTCCAAGTCAGGATGGTGTGTGACTTAAGGGAACCTTGCAGGTGGTGGTGTTCCCATACGTGTTTCCTGTTTGTTTGCTCTCTCTCCCCCTCCTTCTTTCTCGACCTCCCTGTCCTCCTGTCCCTCTGTGTTATGAGAACCTAAGAACAGAAGGAAGTGGGTGCAGGAACAGAGAGACCTGGGGATGTCTGTGCACAAATTGAAGGTGGCAGAGCTAGTTGAGAAAGTGGTTAAAAGGCATATGGGATCCTAGGCTTTGTAAATCGAGGCTTAGAGTATAAAAGCAAGGAGGTTATGATGAAGCTTTATAAAACACTGCTTCATCCTCAACTAGTATTGTGTCCAATTCTGGACACCGTACTTTCGGAAGGATGTGGGGGCTTTCGAGAGGATGCAGAAAAGACTCACGAGCAAGGTTCCCGGGATGAGGGACTTCAGTTACCTGGATAGATTGGAGAAACTGGTGTTGTTCTCCATAGAGAAGAGAAACTTGAGATGAGATTTGATAGAGGTGTTCAAAATCATGAGGGGTCCTGACAGAGTAGATGTAGGAGTAGGAATGCAGCACATAGGACATTCCAGACCCATTTCTGTTCAGTGTTTACTTAAACAAGCGAATTGACCATTTAATATTTTTAACTTACTTAACCCTTGTGTTCCCACAAAGATCAAGCTAGCAAATTCAACAGTGGTCACTTTGACTTCATCCCATCGTGTCTTATGTACATTCTCACAGGATTGCAGGTATAACTGTAGTCATAAAATTCAGCTGAAAATTGATCAGTTACATTGTTATTTCAGTCCATATTTACAGTACACACGGTACCTTACTGTTGTAATAAAGTCATATAGTGTCTATTCATCCCACTGGGGCAAAATGTCACTGGCTCAACATTCTCACCAAATACTAAAGCATTCCACAATGCAAGACTCTGAAATTCAACACAAGTTTCCTTTTCTGAGTCTCGCTGGTCTGTTCTGATTCTCTGAGGGATTACTGATGCTTATCCTCCACATGAGCAGTCGTCCTAATCCCGTGTGCCTGTCCTGCTCCCAAACCCAGCATCCACTTATGTTAAGGCAAGTGATACAGGAGCGTCTCAGTGACTGAGGCAGGTGAGTCTTGAGGCTGAGCCGGGCACAGTGAGTGACCCGGGTTAATCCGACACTCCAGGGAATGTTTAAACGGAGCTTTACTCTGTATCGAAGATATGCTGTACCTTCTCTGAGAGTGTTCGATGAGGCAGTGCAGACGAGGAGAGTTATTCCTTACCCATTTTAAACATGGAGAAGTGAATATCCAAGAGATTGTTTTAAATGTGATGAGGGTTTCTGCTCTACCATCCTTTAGAGTCAGAGAGAGATACAGCACTTATACAGGCCCTTCGGCCCGCCCAGTCTGTGCCGGCCATCAACCACCCATTTTATACTAATCCTTTCAGGCAGTGAGTTCCAGACACCCACCAGCCACTGGGTGAAGAAACTATTGATGTGTTTCGTTCAGTTAAGTTTGATGTCAATGTTTCCCCAGGATGTTGACGCTGGGGGATTCAGCGATGGGATAATGCTTTGAATGCCAAGGGGAGGTGGTTGGATTCTCTCTTGTTGCAGATGGTCATTGCCTGGCACTTGTGTGACGTGAATGTTACTTGTCACTGGTCGGCCCAAACCTGAATGTTGTCCGGGTCTTGGTGCATGTGGCTCTGGATTGCTTCATTATCTGAGGCAAAATACTGTGGATGTTGGAAATCTGGAAAGCATCGAGCTGAATCACTAACTTTGTTTCTCTCTCCACAGATGCTGCCTGACCTGCTCAGTATTTAAAGCACTTTCTGCTGGGATCTCAGTTGAAGATGGCTGGGCTGAGGACACTACCCTGAGGAACTCCTGCAGTGATGTCCTGGGACTGAGATGATTGACCTCCAACAACCACAACCATCTTCCTTTGTGCTCGGTATGATTCCAACCAGTGGAGAGATTTCCCCCGATTCCCACTGACTTCAGTTTTACTCGGGCTCCTCGATGTCACACTCGGTCAAACGCTGCCTTGATGTTCAGGTCAGTCTCTCTTCCCAGTAGCAGACAGGAGTGAATCGTTCCCTTTGACCCGTTGTACACTGAACAAGCTGTGCTTCTTCACAGCCTGATACAGGACTGTACACGGCCCATTAATGTAGCCCATCAAACACTCCCAGAGCAGGTTCAGCACAGCTTTGGAACAGAGTACAGTTCCTTCAACATTCTCTCTCTGTCTCTCCCTCCTGCTATCTCTGACACTGGGAGAGAGACAGAGGGAGAGAGGGTTAGATATGAAGGCAGAGAGAGGGCTGTAGAGAGGGACAGATTTGGAGAGAGAGAGGTTGTTGAGGTGGATGAAAAGGATAATGTAAGATATATTAATTTGATGTAATCCTTCACTGCTGTGTACACAAACATATTAGAGATAGATATGGAGAGAAAAAAACATCGGGAGATGGGGAAATGTAGATGAGGTTGGGGCCCAGGCAGATAGTTTTGATGATCCAGAAGGAATAGCCTCCATTTTAAACATCCAGCAAGCTATTCCACTGTGGGAGCCATCACACCCAAACAGACATAGACACACACACACACACACAGAAATACCCACACAATGATATTGGCTGTGCAAATTTCATGCTGGTTTATTGGTTAATTTTTAAATCTGTGATTGATAGATTCTTGTTAACCAAAGGTATTAAGAGATATGGGGCAAAGGCAGGATATATGGTGTAAGATACATCACAGATCAGCCAAGATCTCATTTGATGCCGGAACAGGGCTGTGGGGTTGAATTGCATCTTCCTCTTCCAATATCCCCTGTGAAGTATCCTTCTATCTCTTTTAGTCACCCTGTCAGTCCATGTCTCTCTGTTTCTCTTTTTCTGTCTCTCTCTCTGTCTCTATCGGACAGTGTAGAGTGAGATTCACTCTGTATCCACCCCATGATGTTCCTGCCCTGGGAGTGTGTGATGGGACAGCGCAGAGGGAAATTTACTCAGTGTCAAACCCAACCTTGTGCTTGGCTTGGGAATGTTTAATGGGACAGTGTAGCTGGAGATTTACTCTGTATCCCTGGAATTATGAAGGCTCAGGTGTGATTTGATGATTGTTTTCAAGATAATAAGGGAAACTGATAGGGTGGACAGAGAGTAACAATTCCCACTGGCTGCAGAGTCTAGAACATGGGGGCATAGTCTAAAAATATAAACCTAGTCTAAAAACCTTTCAGGAGTGAAATGAAGAAACACTTCAACACACCAGGTGTGGTATCAGTTTGAAACTCTCTTCCACAATCAGCAATTGATGCTGAGACACTTGTTAATTTTTAAATCTGAGTTTGATAGATTTTTGTTAACCAAAGGTATTAAGGGACAAAGATAGGTACATGGAGTTAGATCACACATCAGCCATGAGCTCCTTGAATGACAGAACAGGGTTGAGGGGCCAAATGGCCTCCTCCTCTTCCTCTGTCCTACGACAAATATCCTGCGATCACTCTCTGTATCTTGGTCTCTGTCTCCCTCTTTGTCTCTCTTTCTGTCTGTCTGTCTCTCTCTCCTCTCATCTGTGGAAATCCACACACATCAGTCAGCCATTTTAGGTTCATTTTCAGTGGCCATTTTATGTTACCACTACACTGGGACATTTATCGCTGTCTATCCCAAACCATCTCTCTTTGTAGTCTATTTGTGTTCTCCTCACAGCTTATTGTCCCACCTAACCTAGTATCTCTCTCCTTTGCTCCGTCTCACTCACACACTCTCCCCCATCTCTCTCCCCCCCCATCTCTCTCCCCCCCATTTCTCTTTCCCCCCATTTCTCTCTGCCCCCACCCCCTGCAATCTCTCTTTAAGTGTCCTGTTATCACATCCTTTATTATAGATTCGAACATTTTCCCAATGACTGATGTTAGACGAACAGGTCTTTAGTTCCCCATTTTCTCTCTCCTTCCTTTTCTAAATAGTGGGGTTACATTTGCTACCTTCTAATCTGCCTCTCACACTCTGCCTCTCTCTCTCTGCCTCTGTCCACGTCTCAATTTGTGCCTCCCTCACACCATCTCTCCCTCTCTCTCTGTCTCTATCTAGCTCTCTGTCTGCCTCCTTATGTCTGCCTCTCTGTGTCTCCTTCTCTCTCTGTGCCTCTCTCACTCTCTATCTGTCTCTCCCCCAGCTCTCTCTCTCTGTCTCTGCCTCTCTCTCTCTTTCTCAACCTCTGTCCATGTCTCAATTTGTGCCTCCCTCACACCATCGCTCCCTCTCTCTCTGTCTCTCTCTGCCTCTCTCTTTCTGTCTCTCTCTCTCTGCCTCTCTCTCTCTCTCTCTGCCTCTCTCTCTCTCTGACTCTCCCTCTCTATCTCTCCCTCTCTCTCTTTCACTGCCTCTGTCCACGTCTCAGTTTGTGTCTCCCCCACACCATCTCTCCCTCCCTCTCTCCCTCCCTCTCTCTCTCCCTCACTCTCTCCCTCCCTCTCTCTCTCTTTCTCTATCTCAGAGTTACAGCTCAGATGATTAACCTCTTTATCCATGTGTTATGAACACGGGACTTTGTCTCTCTCCCATTTTCTAGGATGTTGCCAGGACTGGAGAATTGTAGCTATGAGGATAGGCAGGGGTTGTTGTCCTTGGAACAGAGAAGGCTGAGGGGAGATCTGATTGAAATGTACAAAATGTTGAGGGTCCTGGATGGAGTGGAGGTGAAGGGCAGAGAACCATAGCAGAAAGGTCAGTGACGAGGGGCCATAGATTTAAAGTGATTGGTAGAAAAATTAGAGGTGAGTTGAGGAAAATCTTTTTCACCCAGAGGGTCGCGATGGTCTGGAACTCACTGCCTGAAAGGGTAGTTGAGGCAGAGACCCTCAACTCATTCAGAAGGAGTCTGGATAGGCACCTCAAGTGCGGTAAGCTGCAGTGCTCGGACCAAATGCTGGAAGGTGGGATTAGAATAGGTTGATCGTTTTTCGGCTGGCACAGAGAGAATGGGTGAAGTGGCCGCTTTCTGTGCCTTAAAATTTCTATGTTGCCCTCGCCAACTCTATTTTTCCCTCTGTTACTCTCTGAATCCCAGTCTCTCCCTCTCTGTTACTCTCTGAATCCCAGTCTCTCCCTCTCTCTTACCCTCTGAGTCCCAGTCTCTCCCTCTCTCTTACCCTCTGAGTCCCAGTCTCTCCCTCTCTGTTACCCTCTGAATCCCAGTCTCTCCCTCTCTGTTACCCTCTGAATCCCAGTCTCTCCCTCTCTGTTACCCTCTGAATCCCAGTCTCTCCCTCTCTGTTACCCTCTGAATCCCAGACTCTCCCTCTCTCTTACCCTCTGAATCCCAGTCTCTCCCTCTCTGTTACCCTCTGAGTCCCAGTCTCTCCCTCTCTGTTACCCTCTGAATCCCTGTCTCTCCCTCTCTGTTACCCTCTGAATCCCAGTCTCTCCCTCTCCGTTACCCTCTGAATCCCAGTCTCTCCCTCTCCGTTACCCTCTGAATCCCAGTCTCTCCCTCTCTGTTACCATCTGAATCCCAGTCTCTCCCTCTCTGTTACCCTCTGAATCCCAGTCTCTCCCTCTCCGTTACCCTCTGAATCCCAGTCTCTCCCTCTCCGTTACCCTCTGAATCCCAGTCTCTCCCTCTCCGTTACCCTCTGAATCCCAGACTCTCCCTCTCCGTTACCCTCTGAGTCCCAGTCTCTCCCTCTCTCTTGCCCTCTGAGTCCCAGTCTCTCCCTCTCTGTTACCCTCTGAATCCCAGTCTCTCCCTCTCCGTTACCCTCTGAGTCCCACTCTCTCCCTCTCTCTTACCCTCTGAGTCCCAGTCTCTCCCTTTATGTTACCCTCTGAATCCCAGTCTCTCCCTCTATGTTACCCTCTGAGTCCCAGTCTCTCCCTCTCCGTTACCCTCTGAATCCCAGTCTCTCCCTCTCTCTTACCCTCTGAGTCCCAGTCTCTCCCTCTCCGTTACCCTCTGAATCCCAGTCTCTCCCTCTCTGTTATCTGACCAGAGCTTTATAAATGTTCAGCGCACCCTCTCGGCTTTAGTACTCACTGTATACAGTGTAAATTGTGGTATTCCCCAGGGGTTTTGATTAGGACCACTGATCTTATTGATATATGAATGACTTAGACTTGGGTAAACAGGGAATAACTTCAACATTGTGCCATTTGCAATGTAATAAACAGTGAAGGGAATAGGAGTAGACTTCAGGAGGATAGAGGCAGTCTGGTGAAATGGTCAGACACATAGCAGGTTCACTTCAATGCTGAGAAATGTAAAATGATGCATTTTGGAAGGAAGGCTGAGGAGAAGCGATATAAACTAAATGGTACAATGTTAAAATGGGTGCAGGGACAGAGAGATCTGGGATTTCATTTGTGTCACTTTTTACATCTAAAAGATTCAATTTGGGGCTTGCAATCTCTAAGTTGAATTTAGCTTCATCCTGAAAAGTGTTGGCAAACATGTTGGGAAATGTGTCAAAAGCTGTTTCCATTCAGACATTCCTGCATTGTGGAAGTGTGAGCTGTCTTTGCAGAGACAGGAAATAGAGTTGTTTGAATGGACCTGCAGGTTTTGGTTGATGCAATAAGGTGAGAATTTGAATTGTGTCCCTTCCAGATACACAGAATTGAAGGTATTTACAGAACACCACATGAGGTAGTTTACCAATGTCTGACAAACTTCAAAGACTTCAAACACATGGAAGAAGAGGCGAAGGGAACAATATACAAAACCTGAGACCGTCAGACATCAGCAGTCGGAAAATGAATCTCTTTTTATGGGTTTTAATTTGAAGGCCTGAGCTGATGATTGAAAAAGTAGGAGTTCAAATCCCACACAGGGCTGTTGTGAATTTGAATTCTATTTTTTCTTTAAAAAAACATAAATCTGGAGTTAAAAAGCCTCTAGGTTGGAATGATTCACTCCTGTCTACTGGTGCAAAGCCTGTGTGTGTCTCAGTTTGCTGTATTTGTTAACAATTTAAGATGTTGTGGTAGAATGCAACATACCCAAGTTTACCAATGACACAAAAATAGGCAGCATTGTAAGCAGTGTAGCTGGAAGCAGAACATTGCAAAGAGATATTAATATCTCAAAGAGATGGGCAAAACTGTGGCAGTTAGATTTCCATGTCAGCAAAAAAAGACTAGAACAGAGTACTTTATAAATGGTGTAAAGCTAGAAATACTGGAGGTTCAAAGAGACTTTGGGGGGTCCATGTCCATTTGAGTGCAGTGTAGATTTACCAGAATGATAACTGGACTCCAAGGGTTAAATTACGAGGTGATATTACACAAACTAGGGATATATTGCCTGGAATTTAGGAGGATCAAGGTAATTTGTTCAAAGCTGTTGAGATATTAAGGGGAACTGATGGGGTAGTTTGGGAGAAACTATTTCAGCAGCTTGGGAACATAGGAACAGGAGTAGGCCATTCAGCCCATCGAGCCTGCTCCGCCATTCAATACGATCCTGGCTGATCATCCACTTCAATGCCTTTTTCCCAGACTGAGTTTCCACAGCCCACTGGGGTAGAGAATTCCAAAGATTCACAACCCTCTGAGTAAAAATCCGCCACTCCAGGCTAAAGGTGGTAGTAGTTTGGAACGTGTCTTCTGCACGCAAACATTGATGCAAAATCAATTGTCATTTTTAAATCGAAGGTTGATCTCATCAAATTCCTTTTGAAAATTGAAATATTCTTCTTTCGCGCTCTGTCCCTGAGGCACTCTGTTTCTGTGTGTGTGTGTGTGTGTTTCTGTGTGTGTTTCTGTGTGTGTGTGTGTGTGTTTCTGTGTGTGTGTTTCTGTGTGTGTGTTTCTGTGTGTGTGTTTCTGTGTGTGTGTTTCTGTGTGTGTGTGTTTCTGTGTGTGTGTTTCTGTGTGTGTGTTTCTGTGTCTGTGTGTTTCTGTGTCTGTGTGTGTTTCTGTGTGTGTGTGTTTCTGTGTGTGTGTGTTTCTGTGTGTGTGTTTCTGTGTGTGTGTGTGTGTTTCTCTGTGTGTGTGTGTGTGTGTGTGTGTTTCTGTGTGTGTGTGTGTGTTTGTGTGTGTGTGTGTGTGTCTGTGTTTCTGTGTCTGTGTTTCTGTGTGTGTGTTTCTGTGTGTGTGTTTCTGTGTGTGTGTGTGTTTCTGTGTGTCTGTGTGTGTCTATGTCTGTTTCTCTCTCCTCTCTCAGACCCTTTGTAAAGCTCCACATGCATCAGTTTGCCATTTGAAGTCAGCTGCTTTTGGTTTCACCGCATCTGCAGAGGTTACACTTCCTTATGCAGGCTGGTAAGAAACATGTATTCCGCAGTTGGCTCCAATGTTCCCGTGAAAATTTAGATGTTGTGCGTGCCCAGTTTTTTTAACGTGAGCTCTCCCTTGAAATCTTTGAAGAATCTTTGAAGACGTGTGCTATTTATTGTGGAACAGGATCTGCGTGGGACATTTGAGGCTGCTGCACGCAGATTTGCAGGAACATTGACCGACACTCTCCATCCCAATCTCTTCCTCTTTCTCTCTGGTACTCTCTCCCCATTGCAATCCTTCCCTCTCTCTCTTATTCTCCATATCTATCCCTGTTCTTTCTCACTGTTACTCTCTCCATCTGGATGGAGGAGGAGAAAGAGAGGCATATACAGAGGCAGCTTTACTCTGTATCAAACCCCACAGTGTACCTGCCCCCTAGTTCTCGACTTCCCCACAAGGAGAACATCCTCCCAGCATCCGCCCTGTAAAGTCCCCTCAGAATCTTGTATGTTTCAATAAGATCACCTCTCATTCTTCTGAACTCCAATGAGTATAGGCCCAACCTGTTCCACCATTCCTCAAAGACAACCCCTTCATCCCAGGAATCAGCCGAGTGAACCTTCTCTGAACTGATTCCAATGCATCCAGGCCTGACCATTTATCCACTTTCAAAGCTGCCAAACACCTTCATATTTCCCCTCTCACTCTGTTTATCCCATCCAATATTTCACACTCCTCCTCTTTAACTACAATCTCTGTATCGTTCCCACTCTTTTATAAAGACGGACACAGAGAATTCATTAAGAACCATTCCCACATCTCCCACCTCCACAGGTAGGAAGAAGGAGGAGAGGCAATCTAAACTAAAGGATATAGTTATAAAGTGGCTAACATTCTCTGCCTCTTCCTTTGCTCTAATATAATCCTTGATTTCTATCATTAACAATGGTTGGAACAATTTACTGAGGTTCTGTCAAAGCTTACTCACATTCTTTATCTGTGTCTCTCTGTCCCAGAGAGATGGTGAAGAAACTATTGATGTGTTTCCTTCAGTTAAGCTTGATGTCAATGTTTCCCCAGGATGTTGACGCTGGGGGATTCAGCGATGGGACAATGCTTTGAATGCCAAGGGGAGGTGGTTGGATTCTCTCTTGTTGCAGATGGTCATTGTCTGGCACTTGTGTGACGTGAATGTTACTTGTCACTGGTCGGCCCAAACCTGAATGTTGTCTGGGTCTTGGTGCATGTGGCTCTGGATTGCTTCATTATCTGAGGCAAAATACTGCGGATGCTGGAAATCTGGAAAGCATCGAGCTGAATCACTAACTCTGTTTCTCTCTCCACAGATGCTGCCTGACCTGCTCAGTATTTCCAGCACTTCCTGCTGGGATTTCATTATCTGAGGAGGTGTGAATGGAACTGAACACTGTGCAATCAACAGTGAACATCCCCACTTCTGACCTTACGATGGAGGGCAGGTCATTGAGGAAGCAGCTGAAGATGGATGGGCCGAGGACACTAACCTGAGGAACTCCTGCAGTGATGTCCTGGGACTGAGATGATTGACCTCCAACAACCACAACCATCTTCCTTTGTGCTCGGTATGAGTCCAACCAGCGGATTCCCACTGACTTCAGTTTTACTCGGGTTCCTCGATGTCACACTCGGTCAAACGCTGCCTTGATGTTAAGGTCAGTCTCTCTTCCCAGTAGCAGACAGGAGTGAATCGTTCCCTTTGACCCGTTGTACACTGAACAAGCTGTGCTTCTTCACAGCCTGATACAGGACTGTACACGGCCCATTAATGTAGCCCATCAAACACTCCCAGAGCAGGTTCAGCACAGCTTAGGAACAGAGTACAGTTCGTTCAATATTCTCACTCTGTCTTCCTCTCTCTGTCTCTCCCTCCTGCGATCTCTGACATTAGGAGAGAGACAGAGGGAGAGAGGGTTAGATATGCAGACAGAGAGAGTGTTGTGGAGACAGATGGAGAGACAGGAAGAGAGACAGAGATCTCTCCCGATGTTTCTGTCTCCATACCTATCTCTTAAATGTTTGTGCACACAGCAGTGAAGGATTACATCAAATTAATTTCTCTTACATTCTCCCCGCAATTATCCCCCCCCGCAATTAATCCCCCCCCCGCAATTATTCTCCCTTTCAATCGACCCCACAATCTCTGTCTCTCTCTCTTTCCATCTGTCTTTCCCTCCTTGTCATTCCCTCTCTCTCCTTCTATCTCTCTCTCTCGTTCTATCCCTCCATCTATCCTTCCCTCACTGTCACTCCATCTCTCTCCTTCTCTCTTTGTCGCTCTCTCTATCCCTCCATCTGTCCTTCCCTCCCTGTCACTTCCTCTCTCGCCTTCTATCTCTGTCTCTGCGTCTCACTCTGTCTCGCTCTCTCTGTCTCTCCAACAGCCTTTCCCTTTCTGTCTCTCCCTCTCTCTCCTTCTCTCCCTGTCTCTGCCTCCCTCTCTGTCTCTCCCTCTCTGTCCTTCTATCTCTGTCTCTGTCGCTCTATCCCTCCATCTATCCGACCCTCCCTGTCACTCCCTGTCACTCCATCTCTCTCCTTCTCTCTCTGTCCCTCACTCTGTCCCTCCATCTGTCCTTCCCTCTCTCTCCTTCTATCTCTGTCTCTCTCTCTCTGTCTCTCTGTCTGTCCCTCCATCTGTCCTGCCCTCCCTGTCCTTCTATCTCTGTCTCTCTCTCTCAGTCTCTCTCTCTGTTCCTCCATTTGTCTTTCCCTCTCTGTCTCTGTCCTTCTATCTGCTTCACTCTGTCTCTCTCTCTGTCCCTCCATCAGTTTTTCCCTGTCTGTTTCTCCATTTCTCTCCTTCTATCTCTGTCTCTCTGTCTGTCCCTCCATCTGTCCTGCCCTCCCTGTCCTTCTATCTCTGTCTCTCTCTCTCAGTCTCTCTCTCTGTTCCTCCATTTGTCTTTCCCTCTCTGTCTCTGTCCTTCTATCTGCTTCACTCTGTCTCTCTCTCTGTCCCTCCATCAGTTTTTCCCTGTCTGTTTCTCCATTTCTCTCCTTCTTTCACTGTCTCTCTGTCTGTCCCTCCATCTGTCCTGCCCTCCCTGTCCTTCTATCTCTGTCTCTCTCTCTCTGTCTCTCTCTCTGTTCCTCCATTTGTCTTTCCCCCTCTGTCTCTGTCCTTCTATCTGCTTCACTCTGTCTCTCTCTCTGTCCCTCCATCAGTCTTTCCCTGTCTGTTTCTCCATTTCTCTCCTATATCTGTCTCTCTCTCTGTCCCTCCATTTGTCTTTCCATCTCTGTCTCTGTTCTTCTATCTCTGTCTCTGCTTCTCTCTGTCTCTCTCTCTGTCCCTCCATCAGTCTTTCCCTCTCTGTTTCTCCATTTCTCTCCTTCTATCTCTGTCTCTCTCTCTGTCCCTCCATCTGTCTTTCCCTCTCTGTCACTCCCTTTCTCCTACTCTCTGTCTCTCCCTCTCTCTCTGTCTCTCTCTCTGTCCCTCCATCTGTCTTTCCCTCTATCTCTCCCTCTCTCTCCTTCTCTCTCTGTCTCTCACTTTGTCTCTCCATCTGTCTTTCCCTCTCTGTCTCTCCCTTTCTCTCCTTCCATCTCTGCCTCTCTCTCTCTGTCTCTCCATCTGTCTTTCCCTCTCTGCCTCTCCCTCTCTCTCCTGCTATCTCTGTCTCTCTCTCTCGATCCCTCCGTCGGTCCTTCCCTCCCTGTCTCTCCCTCTCTCTCCTTCTATCTCTCTCTCTCTCTCTGTCTCTCCATCTGTCTTTCCCTCCCTGACACACTCTCTCTCTCCTTCTATCTCTGTCTCTCTCTATGTCCCTCCTTCTGTCTTTCCTTCTCTGTCTCTCCCTCTCTCTCCTTCCATCTCTGCCTCTCTCTCTCTGTCTCTCCATCTGCCTTTCCCTCTCTGTCTCTCCCTCTCTCTCCTTCTATCTCCGTCTCTCTCTCTCTGTCTTTCCATCTGTCTTTCCCTCCCTGTCACTCCCTCTCTCTCCTTCCATCTCTGTCTCTCTCTCTGTTCCTCCATCTGTCTTTCCCTCCCTGTCACTCCCTCTCTCTCCGTCCACCTCTGCCTCTCTCTCTCTGTCTCTCCATCTGTCATTCCCTCTGTCACTCCCTCTCTGTTCTTCTCTCTCTGTCTCTCACTCTGTCCCTCGATCTGTCTTTCCCTTCCTGTCTCTCCCTCTCTCTCCTTCTTTCTCTGTCTCTCTCTCTCTGTCTTTCCATCTGTCTTTCCTTCCTTGTCACTCCCTCTCTCGCCGTCCATCTCTGCTTCTCTCTCTCTCTGTCTCTCCAACTGCCTTTGCCTCTGTTTCTCTCCCACTCCCTCCTTCTCTCTCTGTCTCTCCCTCTCTCTTTGTCTCTCTGTCACTCCCTCTCTCTCCTTCTATTGCTGTCTATCTCGCTATCCCTCTATCCCTCCATCTGTCCTTCCCTCCCTGTCTCACCATCTCTCTCCTTCCATCTCTGTCTCTCTCTCTTTCCCTCCATCTGTCTTTCCTTCTCTGTCGCTCCCTCTCTCTCCTTCTATTGCTGTCTATCTCTCTATCCCTCTATCCCTCCATCTGTCCTTCCCTCCCGTCTCTCCATCTCTCTCCTTCTATTTCTGTCTCTCTCTCTGTCCCTCCATCTGTCTTTCCCTCTCTGTCACTCCCTCTCTCTCCTTCTATCTCTGTCTCTCTGTCTCTCCATCTGTCTTACCCTCCCTGACACTCCCTCTCTGTCCTTCTATCTCTGTTGCTCTCTCTATCCCTCTATCCCTCCATCTGTCCTTCCCTCCCTGTCTCTCCATCTCTCTCCTTCTATCTCTGTCTCTCTGTCTCTGTCCCTCCATCTGTCTTTCCCTCCCTGACACTCCCACTCTCTCCTTCTCTCTCTGTCTCTCTCTCTGTCTTTCCATTAGTCTTTCCCTCCTTGTCACTCCCTCTCTCTCCTTCCATTTCTGCTTCTCTCTCTCTCTGTCTCTCCAACTGCCTTTGCCTCTGTTTCTCTCCCACTCCCTCCTTCTCTCTCTGTCTCTCCCTCTCTCTTTCTCTCTCTCACTCCCTCTCTCTCCTTCTATTGCTGTCTCTCTCTCTATCCCTCTATCCCTCCATCTGTCCTTCCCTCCCTGTCTCTCCTTCTCTCTCTCTCTTTCTCTCTGTCTCTCCATCTGTCTTTCCCTCCCTATCACTCCCTTTCTCTCCTTCCATCTCTGCCTCTCTCTCTCTGTCTCTCCATCTGTCTTTCCCTCTCTGCCTCTCCCTCTCTCTCCTTCTATCTCTGTCTCTCTCTCTCGATCCCTCCGTCGGTCCTTCCCTCCCTGTCTCTCCCTCTCTCTCCTTCTATCTCTCTCTTTCTCTCTGTCTCTCCATCTGTCTTTCCCTCCCTTTCCCTCCCTCTCTCTCCTCCATTTCTGTCTCTCTCTCTGTTCCTCCATCTGTCTTTCCCTCTCTGTCACTCCCTCTCTCTCCTTCGATCTCTGCTTCTCTCTCTCTGTCTCTCCAACTGCCTTTGCCTCTGTTTCTCTCCCACTCTCTCCTTCTCTCTCCGTCTCTGCCTCTCTCTCTGTGTCTCTGTCACACCCTCTCTCTCCATCTATCTCTGTCTCTCTCTCTATCCCTCTATCCCTCCATCTGACTTTCCCTCCCTGACACTCCCTCTCTCTTCTACTCTCTCTCTCTCTGTCTCTCTCTCTGTCCATCCATCTGTCTTTCCCTCTCTGTCTCTCCCTCTCTCTCCTTCTGTCTCTGTGTCTCTCTCTGTCCCTCCATCTGTCTTTCCCTCCCTGTCTCTCCCTCTCTCTTCTACTCTCTCTGTCTCTGCCTCTCTCTCTGTCTCTCTCCCTGTCCCTCCATCTGTCTTTCCCTCTCTGTCACTCCCTCTCTCTCCTTCCACCTCTGCCTCTCTCTCTCTCTCTCTCCATCTGTCTTTCCCTCTCTGTCACTCCCTCTCTGTCTTTCTCTCTCTGTTTCTCTCTCTATCCCTCCATCTGTCCTTCCCTCCGTCACTCCATCTCTCTCCTTCTCTCTCTGTCTCTCACTCTGTCCCTCGATCTGTCTTTCCCTCCCTGTCACTCCCTCTCTCTCCTTCTCTCTCTGTCTCTCACTCTGTCCCTCAATCTGTCTTTTCCTCCCAGACACTCCCTCTCTCTCCTTCTCTCTCTGTCTCTCACTCGCTGTCTTTCCAACTGCCTTTCCCTCTGTGTATCTCCCACTCTCTCCTTTTCTCTCTGTCTCTGCCTCTCTCTGTCTCTATCCCTCCATCTGTCCTTCCCTCCCTGTCACTCCATCTCTCTCCTTCTCTCTCTATCCCTCCATCTGTCCGTCCCTCCCTGTCTCTCCCTCTCTCTCCTTCCATCTCTGCCACTCTCTCTCTCTCTCTCTCCATCTGTCTTTCCCTCTCTGCCTCTCCCTCTCTCTCCTTCTATCACTGTATCTCTCTCTCTTTATCCCTCCATCTGTCTTTCCCTCCCTGTCTCTCCCTCTCTCTCCTTCCATCTCTGTCACTCTCTCTGTTCCTCCATCTGTCTTTCCCTCTCTGTCTCTCCCTCTCTCTCCTATCTCTGTCTCTCTCTCTCTGTCTCAATTTTAAATATTCAGCAAGCTATTCCACTGTGGGAGCCATCACACCCTCATGATACTGTTTGTGGAAATTTCATGCTGGCTTATTGGTTAATTTTTAAACCTGTGATTGATAGATTCTTGTTAACCAAAGGTATTAAGAGATAAGGGGCAAAGGCAGGATATATGGTGTAAGTTTGATCACAGATCAGCCAAGATCTCATTGAATGCAGGAACAGAGTTGTGGGGTTAAATTGCATCCTCCTCTTCCAATATCCCCTGTTAAATATCCTTCTATCTCTTTTAGTCACCCTGTCAGTCCATGTCTCTCTGTTTCTCTCTTTCTGTCTCTCTCTCTGTCTCTATCAGACAGTGTAGAGTGAGATTCACTCTGTATCCACCCCATGATGTTCCTGCCCTGGGAGTGTGTGATGGGACAGCGCAGAGGGAAATTTACTCTGTCAAACCCAACCTTGTGCTTGGCTTGGGAATATTTAATGGGACAGTGTAGCTGGAGATTTACTCTGTATCCCTGGAATTTAGAAGGTTATGGGGTGATTTGATGAAAGTTTATAAAATAATAAGGGAAACTGATAGGGTGGACTGAGAGTAAATATTCCCACTGGCTGCGGAGTCAGGAATTTGGGGCATAGTCTAAAAATATAAAGAGTGGCCACTTTGACGTCATCCCATCGTGTCGTATGTACATTCTCACATATAGCAGGTCTAGCAGCACATATCACCTTTGGCATGTTTCCGGCAGTTCCTGCAGCCATACTGGTGCCAAACGTCGTGTCCTGCACTCCTTTGGACCCCACCAGAAAGGCCGAGAGGGGGGTTTTGACGACTGGGCAACTCTCAACCTCCATAAATTTGGCCAGGCATGTGCCATGGAGAGGTCACTCCATAGTTGCCTCACAGCGACTGAAACAACCACTGACCACCTCCAGGCGCGTATCCATTGTCTCTCGAGATAAGGAGGCCCAAAAGAAAGAAAGAAAGAAGAAAGCAGCACATATATAACAGGATAGCAGGTATAACTGTAGTCATAGTATTCAGCTGAAAATTGATCAGTTGCATTGTTATTTCAGTCCATATTTACAGTACACACGGTACCTTACTGTTGTAATAAAGTCATATAGTGTCTATTCATCCCACTGGGGCAAAATGTCACTGGCTCAACATTCTCATCAAATACTAAAGTATTCCACAATGCAAGACTCTCAAATTCAACACAAGTTTCCTTTTCTGAGTCTCGCTGGTCTGTTCTGATTCTCTGAGGGATTACTGATGCTTATCCTCCACATGAGCAGTCGTCCTAATCCCGTGTGCCTGTCCTGCTCCCAAACCCGGCATCCACTTACATTAAGGCAAGTGATACAGGAGCGTCTCAGTGACTGAGGCAGGTGAGTCTTGAGGCTGAGCCGGGGACAGTGAGTGACCCGGGTTAATCCGACACTCCAGGGAATGTTTAAACGGAGCTTTACTCTGTATCTAATCCGTGCTGTACCTTCTCTGAGAGTGTTTGATGGGGCAGTGCAGACGAGGAGAGTTATTCCTTACCCATTTTAAATATAGAGAAGTGAATATCCAAGAGATTGTTTTAAATGTGAGGAGGGTTTCTGCCTCGACCATCCTTTAGAGTCATAGAGAGATACAGCACTTATGCAGGCCCTTCGGCCCGCACAGTCTGTGCCGGCCATCAACCACCCATTTTATACTAATCCTTTCAGGCAGTGAGTTCCAGACACCCACCAGCCACTGGGTGAAGAAACTATTGATTTGTTTCGTTCTGTTAAGTTTGATGTCAATGTTTCCCCAGGATGTTGACGCTGGGTGATTCAGCGATGGGATAATGCTTTGAATGCCAAGGGGAGGTGGTTGGATTCTCTCATGTTGCAGATGGTCATTGCCTGGCACTTGTGTGACGTGAATGTTACTTCCCACTTGTCGGCCCAAACCTGAATGTTGTCTGGGTCTTGGTGCATGTGGCTCTGGATTGCTTCATTATCTGAGGCAAAATATTGTGGATGTTGGAAATCTGGAAAGCATCGAGCTGAATCACTAACTCTGTTTCTCTCTCCACAGATGCTGCTTGACCTGCTCAGTATTTCCAGCATTCTCTCCTGGGATCTCAGCTGAAGATGGCTGAGCCTCGGACACTACCCTGAGAAACTCCTGCAGTGATGTCCTGGGACTGAGATGATTGACCTCCAACAACCACAACCATCTTCCTTTGTGCTCGGTATGAGTCCAACCAGCGGATTCCCACTGACTTCAGTTTTACTCGGGCTCCTCGATGTCACACTCGGTCAAACGCTGCCTTGATGTTAAGGTCAGTCTCTCTTCCCAGTAGCAGACAGGAGTGAATCGTTCCCTTTGACCCGTTGTACACTGAACAAGCTGTGTTTCTTCACAGCCTGATACAGGACTGTACACGGCCGATTAATGTAGCCCATCAAACACTCCCAGAGCAGGTTCAGCACAGCTTAGGAACAGAGTACAGTTCCTTCAACATTCTCTCGCTGTCTCTCCCTCCTGCGATCTCTGACATTAGGAGAGAGACAGAGGGAGAGAGGGTTAGATATGAAGGCAGAGAGAGTGCTGTAGAGAGGGACTAAGTTGGAGAGAGAGAGGTCGTTGCGGTGGATGAAAAGGATAATGTAAGATATATTAATTTGATGTAATCCTTCACTGCTGTGTACACAAACATATAAGAGATAGATATGGAGATAAAAAAACATCGGGAGAGGGGGAAATGTAGATGAAGTTGCGGCCCAGGCAGGTACGTTTGATGATCCAGAAGGAACAGCCTCCATTTTAAACATCCAGCATGCTATTCCACTGTGGGAGCCATCATACCCTCATGACATTGGTTCTGCAAATTTCTTGCTGGCTTATTGGTTAATTTTTAAATCTGTCTGTGATTGATAGATTCTTGTTAACCAAAGGTATTAAGAGATAAGGGGCAAAGGCAGGATATATGGTGTAAGTTACATCACAGATCAGCCAAGATCTCATTTGATGCCGGAACAGGGCTGTGTGGTTGAATTGCATCTTCCTCTTCCAATATCCCCTGTGAAGTATCCTTCCATCTCTTTTAGTCACCCTGTCAGTCCATGTCTCTCTGTTTCTCTCTTTCTGTCTCTCTCTCTGTCTCTATCAGACAGTGTAGAGTGAGATTCACTCTGTATCCACCCCATGATGTTCCTGCCCTGGGAGTGTGTGTTGGGACAGTGTCGAGGGAAATTTACTCTGTGTCAAACCCAACATTGTGCTTGGCTTGGGAATGTTTAATGGGACAGTGTAGCTGGAGATTTACTCTGTATCCCTGGAATTTTGAAGGCTCAGGTGTGATTTGATGATTGTTTTCAAGATAATAAGGGAAACTGATAGGGTGGACAGAGAGTAACAATTCCCACTGGCTGCAGAGTCTAGAACATGGGGGCATAGTCTAAAAATATAAACCTCGTCTAAAAACCTTTCAGGAGTGAAATGAAGAAACACTTCAACACACCAGGTGTGGTATCAGTTTGAAACTCTCTTCCACAATCAGCAATTGATGCTGAGACACTTGTCAATTTTTAAATCTGAGTCTGATAGATTTTTGTTAACCAAAGGTATTAAGGGACAAAGATCGGTACATGGAGTTAGATCACACATCAGCCATGAGCTCATTGAATGACAGAACAGGGTTGAGGGGCCAAATGGCCTCCTCCTCTTCCTCTGTCCTACGACAAATATCCTGCTATCTCTCTCTGTGTCTTGGTCTCTGTCTCCCTCTTTGTCTCTCTTTCTGTCTGTCTGTCAGTATGTCTCTCTCTCTCTCCTCTCATCTGTGGAAATCCACACACATCAGTCAGCCATTTTAGGTTCATTTTCAGTGGCCATTTTATGTTACCACAACACTAGGACATTTATCGCTGTCTATCCCAAACCATCTCTCTTTGTAGTCTATTTGTGTTCTGCTCACAGCTTATTGTCCCACCTAACCTAGTATCTCTCTCCTTTGCTCCGTCTCACTCACGCACTCTCCCCCCTCTCTCTCCCCCCCATTTCTCTCTCCCCCCATTTCTCTCTCTCCCCCCACCCCCTGCAATCTCTCTTTAAGTGTCCTGTTATCACATCCTTTATTATAGATTCGAGCATTTTCCCAATGACTGATGTTAGACGAACAGGTCTTTAGTTCCCCATTTTCTCTCTCCTTCCTTTTGTAAATAGTGGAGTTACATTTGCTACCTTCTAATCTGCCTCTCTCACACTGCCTCTGTCCCTCGCTATCTGTCTTTCCCACCCCCTCTCTCTCTCTATCTCTCCCTCTCTCTCTTTTTCTCTCTCTCGCTCGATCTCTCCCTCTCTCTCTCTACCTCTGTCCACGTCTCAATTTGTGCCTCCCTCACACCATCTCTCCCTCACTCTGTCTCTCTCTAGCTCTCTGTCTGCCTCTCTGTGTCTGCCTCTCTGTGTCGTCTTCTCTCTCTGTGCCTCTCTCACTCTCTATCTGTCTCTCCCCCAGCTCTCTCTCTCTGTCTCTCCCTCTCACTCTTTATCAACCTCTGTCCATGTCTCAATTTGTGCCTCCCTCACACCATCGCTCCCTCTCTCTGTCTCTCTCTATCTCTCTCTCTGCCTCGCTCTCTCTCTGCCTCTCTCTCTCGCTGCCTCTGTCCACGTGTCAGTTTGTGTCTCCCCCACACCATCTCTCCCTCCCTCTCTCCCTCCCTCTCTCTCTCCCTCTCTCTCTCTCTTTCTCCCTCTCTGTCTCTGTCTCAGAGTTACAGCTCAGATGATTAACCTCTTTATCCATGTGTTATGAACACGGGACTTTGTCTCTCTCCCATTTTCTAGGATGTTGCCAGGACTGGAGAATTGTAGCTATGAGGATAGGCAGGGGTTGTTGTCCTTGGAACAGAGAAGGCTGAGGGGAGATCTGATTGAAATGTACAAAATGTTGAGGGTCCTGGATAGAGTGGAGGTGAAGGGCAGAGAACCATAGCAGAAAGGTCAGTGACGAGGGGGCATAGATTTAAAGTGATTGGTAGAAAAATTAGAGGGGAGTTGAGGAAAATCTTTTTCACCCAGAGGGTCGCGATGGTCTGGAACTCACTGCCTGAAAGGGTAGTTGAGGCAGAGACCCTCAACTCATTCAGAAGGAGTCTGGATAGGCACCTCAAGTGCGGGAAGCTGCAGAGCTCGGACCAAATGCTGGAAGGTGGGATTAGAATAGGTTGATCGTTTTTCGGCTGGCACAGAGAGAATGGGCCAAGTGGCCACTTTCTGTTCCTTAAAATTTCTATGTTGCCCTCGCCAACTCTATTTTCCCTCTGTTACTCTCTGAATTCCAGTCTCTCCCTCTCTGTTACCCTCTGAATCCCAGTCTCTCCGTCACTGTTACCCTCTGAATCCCAGTCTCTCCCTCTCTGTTACCCTCTGAATCCCAGTCTCTCCCTCTCTCTTACCCTCTGAGTCCCAGTCTCTCCCTTTATGTTACCCTCTGAATCCCAATCTCTCCCTCTCTGTTACCCTCTGAATCCCAGACACTCCCTCTCTGTTACCCTCTGAATCCCAGACTCTCCCTCTCTGTTACCCTCTGAATTCCAGTCTCTCCCTCTCTGTTACCCTCTGAATCCCAGTCTCTCCCTCTCTGTTACCCTCTGCATTCCAGTCTCTCCCTCTCTGTTACCCTCTGAATTCCAGTCTCTCCCTCTCTGTTACCCTCTGAATCCCAGTCTCTCCGTCACTGTTACCCTCTGAATCCCAGTCTCTCCCTCTCTGTTACCCTCTGAATCCCAGTCTCTCCCTCTCTCTTACCCTCTGAGTCCCAGTCTCTCCCTTTATGTTACCCTCTGAATCCCAATCTCTCCCTCTCTGTTACCCTCTGAATCCCAGACTCTCCCTCACTGTTACCATCTGAATCCCAGTCTCTCCCTCTATGTTTCCGTCTGAATCCCAGACTCTCCCTCTCTTTTACCCTGTGAATCCCAGACTCTCCCTCTCTCTTACCCTCTGAATCCCAGTCTCTCCCTCTCTCTTACCCTCTGAGTCCTACTCTCTCCCTCTCCGTTACCCTCTGAATCCCAGTCTCTCCCTCTCTGTTACCCTGTGAATCCCAGTCTCTCCCTCTCTCTTACCCTCTGAGTCCCAGACTCTCCCTCTCTGTTACCGTCTGAATCCCAGTCTCTCCCTCTCTGCTTCCCTCTGAATCCCAGACTCTCCCTCACTGTTACCATCTGAATCCCAGTCTCTCCCTCTATGTTTCCGTCTGAATCCCAGACTCTCCCTCTCTTTTACCCTGTGAATCCCAGACTCTCCCTCTCTCTTACCCTCTGAATCCCAGTCTCTCCCTCTCTCTTACCCTCTGAGTCCTACTCTCTCCCTCTCCGTTACCCTCTGAATCCCAGTCTCTCCCTCTCTGTTACCTGACCAGAGCTTTATAAATGTTCAGCGCACCCTCTCGGCTTTTGTACTCACTGTATACAGTGTAAATTGTGGTATTCCCCAGGGGTTTTGATTAGGACCACTGATCTTATTGATATATGAATGACTTAGACTTGGGTTTACAGGGCATAACTTCAACATTGTGCTATTTGCAATGTAATAAACAGTGAAGGGAATAGGAGTAGACTTCAGGAGGATAGAGGCAGTCTGGTGAAATGGTCAGACACATAGCAGGTTAACTTCAATGCTGAGAAATGTCAAATGATGCATTTTGGAAGGAAGGCTGAGGAGAAGCGATATAAACTAAATGGTACAATGTTAAAATGGGTGCAGGGACAGAGAGATCTGGGATTTCATTTGTGTCACTTTTTACATCTAAAAGATTCAATTTGGGGCTTGCAATCTCTAAGTTGAATTTAGCTTCATCCTGAAAAGTGTCAGCAAACATGTTGGGAAATGTGTCAAAAGCTGTTTCCATTCAGACATTCCTGCATTGTGGAAGTGTGAGCTGTCTTTGCAGAGACAGGAAATAGAGTTGTTTGAATGGACCTGCAGGTTTTAGTTGATGCAATAAGGTGAGAATTTGAATTGTGTCCCTTCCAGATACACAGAATTGAAGGTATTTACACAACACCACATGAAGTAGTTTACCAATGTCTGACAAACTTCAAAGACTTCAAACACATGGAAGAAGAGGAGAAGGGAACAATATACAAAACCTGAGACAGTCAGACAACAGCAGTAGGAAAATGAATCTCTTTTTATGGGTTTTAATTTGAAGGCCTGAGCTGATGATTGAAAAAGCAGGAGTTCAAATCCCACACAGGGCTGTTGTGAAATTGAATTCTATATTTTCTTTCAAAAAACATAAATCTGGAGTTAAAAAGCCTCTGGGTTGGAATGATTCACTCCTGTCTACTAGTGCAAAGCCCGTGTGTGTCTCAGTTTTGCTGTATTTATTAATGATTTAAGATGATGAGGTAGAATGCAACATACCCAAGTTTACCAATGGCACAAAAATAGGCAGCATTGTAAGCAGTGTAGCTGGAAGCAGAACATTGCAAAGAGATATTAATATCTTAAATAAATGGACAAAACTGTGGTCGTTAGATTTCAATGTCAGCAAAAAAAGACTGGAACAGAGTACTTTATAAATGGTGTAAAGCTAGAAACACTGGAGGTTGAAAGAGACTTTGGGGGGTCCATGTCCATTTGAGTGCAGTGTAGATTTACCAGAATGATAACTGGACTCCAAGGGTTAAATTACGAGGTGATATTACACAAACTAGGGATTTATTGCCTGGAATTTAGGAGGATCAAGGTAATTTGTTCCAAGATGTAGAGATATTAAGGGGAACTGATGGCATAGTTTGGGAGAAACTATTTCAGCAGCTTGGGAACATAGGAACAGGAGTAGGCCATTCAGCCCATCGAGCCTGCTCTGCCATTCAATACGATCATGGCTGATCATCCACTTCAATGCCTTTTTCCCAGACTGAGCTTCCACAGCCCACTGGGGTAGAGAATTCCAAAGATTCTCAACCCTCTGAGTAAAGACATTTCTCCCCATCTCTGACCTAAGTGGCTTCCCCCTTATTTTGAAATTGTGTCCCCTGGTTCTAAACTCCCGAACCAAAGGAGACATCTTACCTGCATCTAACCTGTCTATCCCTTTAAGTATTTAGTATGTTTCAATAAGATCACCTCTCATTCTTCTAAAGTCCAATGAGTTTAGGCCCAACCTGTTCAACCATTCCTCAGAAGACAACCCCTTCATCCCAGGAATCAGCCGAGTGAACCTTCTCTGAACTGGTTCCAATGCATCCAGGCCTGACCATTTATCCACTTTGAAAGTTGCCAAACACCTTAATATTTCCCTCTCACTCTGTTTATCCCATCCAATATTTCACACTCCTCCTCTTTAACTACAATATCTGCATCGTTCCCCCTCTTTTATAAAGAGGGAGACAAAGTATTCATTAAGAACCATGCCCACATCTCCCACCTCCATACACACATTCCCTTTTTGGTCCCTAATACTCTATCCTTATTTATCCTCTTGCTCTTCATGTATTTATAAAACATCTTTGTGATTTCTTTGCTTTTAATGGTAATATTATTTTCCGGCCATTTCTTTGCTCTCCTAATTTGCTTTTTAATTTCACCCTTGAACTTTCTACACTCCTCTCAGCTTTCTGTTGTATTGAGCTCTCGGTATCTGACATCAGCTTCCCTCTTGTGCCTTATCGTACCCGGTTTGATCCTTGACATCCAAGGGGCTCTAGATTTGGGAGTCCCACCCTGTTTGTCTTTGTGTGAACATATTTGATATCAACCCTCAGTAACTCTCACTGCTCTGACACTGATTGACCTTCAAGTAGCTGTTTCCAGTCCACTTTGCTAAAATCCCCCATCCCTGGATCCACCATCCCCTCTGCTCCCTACAAAGGACTCTCACATCCTTCCTAAAGTGTGGTCACCAGAATTGGATGCAGTGTTCTGGTCGTGGCCTAACCAGAGGTTTATAAACATACAGCATAACCTTCATGCTTTTGTACTCAAAATCTCTATTTATGAAGCCCAAGATCCCATATGCTTTGCTGACTACTTTCTCAATATGTCCTGCCACCTTCAAAGATGTATGTACATGTATCCCCAGGTCTCTCTGTCCCTGCACACTCCCTAGAACTGGGCCATTATGTCTGTATTCCCTCTCCCTATCCTTTCTGCCCATCTCACATTTCCCTGTATTAAATTCCTTCTGCCACTTGTCTGCCCATTCTGCTCACCTATCGATGTCCTGTTGTAGTCGATTGATGTCATCAACACTGTTTACATCTCCTCCAAGTTTGTTATCTCCCCCTCTATCTCTCTCTCCCCCTCTATCTCTCGCTCCCCCCTCTATCTCTCGCTCCCCCCTCTATCTCTCTCTCCCCCCTCTATCTCTCTCTCCCCCCTCTATCTCTCGCTCCCCCCTCTATCTCTCTCTCCCCCTCTATCTCCCTCTTCACCTCTATCTCCCTCAACCCCCTCTATCTCCCTCTCCCCCCCTCTATCTCTCGCTCCCCCCTCTATCTCTCGCTCCCCCCTCTATCTCTCGCTCCCCCCTCTATCTCTCTCTCCCCCCTCTATCTCTCGCTCCCCCCTCTATCTCTCGCTCCCCCCTCTATCTCTCTCTACCCCCTCTATCTCTCTCAACCCACTCTATCGCTCTCTCCCCCCTGTTTCTCTCTGCCCCCTGTCTCTCTCTCCCCCCACTGTCTCTCTCTCCCCCCACTGTCTCTCTCTCCCCCCACTGTCTCTCTCTCCCCCCACTATCTCTCTCTCCGAGCTCTATCTCTCTCTCCGCCCTCTATCTCTCTCTCCCCCCTCTATCTCTCTCTAACCCCTCTATCTCTCTCTCCCCCGTCCATCTCTCTCTCCCCCGTCCAGCTCTCTCTCCCCCATCCAGCTCTCTCTCCCCCGTCCAGCTCTCTCTCCCCCCTCCAGCTCTCTCTCCCCCCTCTATCTCTCTCTGCCCTCTCTATCTCTCTCTGCCCTCTCTATCTCTCTCTCTCTCTCTCTCTCTCTCCCCCTCTATCTCTCTCTCCCCCCTCTATCTCTCTCTCCCCCCACTGTCTCTCTCTCCCACCATTATCTCTCTCTCCCACCATTATCTCTCTCTCCCCCCACTATCTCTCTCTCCCCCTCTATCTCTCTGTCCCCACTCTATCTCTCTCTCCCCACTCTATCTCTCTCTCCCCGCTCTATCTCTCTCTCTCCCCCTCTATCTCTCTCTCTCCCCCTCTATCTCTCTCTCTCCCCCTCTATCTCTCTTCCCCCTCTCTGTCCCTCCATCTGTCTTTCCCTCCCTGTCACTCCATCTCTCTCCTGCTCTCTCTGTCTCCAAATTTGTCCCTCCATCTGTCTTTCTCTCCCTCTCTCTCTTTCTATCTCTGTCTCTGCCACTCCCTCTGTCTCCCTCTCTGTCCCTCCATCTGTCTTTCCCTCTCTGTCTCTCCCTCTCTCCTTCTATCTCTCTCTCTCTCTGTCTCTCCATCTGTCTTTCCCTCCCTATCCCTCCCTCTCTCTAATCCCATCTCTGCCTCTCTCTCTCTCAGTCTTTCCATCTGTCTTTCCCTCCCTGTCACTCCCTCTCTCTCCTTCTATCTCTGTCTCTCTCGCTGTCTTTCCATCTGTCTTTCCCTCCCTGTCACTCCATCTCTCTCCTTCCATCTCTGCGTCTCTCTCTCTCTGTCTCTCCAACTGTCTTTCCCTCTCTGGTTGACTAACAGGAAGCAGAGAGTGGGGATAAATGAGTGCTCTTCTGGTTGACAATCAGTCACTAGTGGTGTGCCTCAGGGATCGGTGTTGGGACCCCAATTATTTACAATTTATATCGATGATTTGGAGTTGGGGACCACGTGTAGGTTGTTAAAGTTTGCAGATGACACTAAGATGAGTGGCAGAGCAAAGTGTGCAGATGACTGTGAAAGTTTGCAGAGGAACATAGATACATTGAGTGAGTGGGCAAAGGTCTGGCAGATGGAATACAATGTTAATAAATGTGAAGTTATTCATTTCGGTAGGAGTAACAGTAAAAAGGATTATTACTTGAATGGTAAAAGGTTGCAGCATGCTGCTATGCAGAGGGACCTGGGTGTCCTTGTGCATGAATCGCAAAAGGTTGGTCTGCAGGTACAGCAAGTAATTAGGAAGGCAAATGGAATTTTGTCCTTCATTGCTAAAGGGATTGAGTTTAAAAGCAGAGAGGTTATGTTGCAGCTGTATAAGGTACTGGTGAGGCCGCACCTGGAGTACTGTGTGCAGTTTTGGTCTCCTTACTTGAGAAAGGATGTACTGGCACTGGAGAGGGTGCAGAGGAGGTTCACTAGGTTGATTCCGGAGTGGAGGGGGTTGGCTTATGAGGAGAGACTGAGTAGATTGGGATTATATTCATTGGAATTCAGAAGAATGAGGGGGGATCTTATAGAAACTGAAATTGAAATATTATAGAAATTGAAATATTCTTCTGTCACTCTCTGTCCCTTGGGCAGTCTGTTTGTGTGTGTGTCTGTGCATGTCGGTCTCTGTGTCTGTGTGCCTGTGCATGTCGGTCTGTGTGTGTGTGTGGTTCTGTGTGTGCATGTGTGGTTCTCTGTGTGTGGGTGTGTGTCTGGCTGTCTGTGTCTTTGCCTGTTTCTCTCTCCTCTCTCAGAACCTCAGTAAAACTCCACAAACATCAATTTGCTATTTTAATTTGGCTGCTTTTGGTGATACCACAACTGCAGAGGGTGCACTTCCTTCTGCAGGCTGGTAGGAAACCCATATCCCGCTCTTTAACGGCATATTCTGTCTGCTTTGTATACTAAATTGATTAATCCCTAATAATTGATCAAATCTGACATTGATTACTGTTTGAAAGTCTCCAGGTTTACTTTCCTCCCAGGGCTGATTAAAAGTTCGAGTTTCCCTCAGTGTTTTGGAAATATCAAACCCTGATCCCACACCCAGTAAAGTATTTTACATGATGGGACGCTGCAAATGTTGTTATACTCAGTGCGCACGGTACCTTCATGTTGTAATAAGATGTTATAATCTCTATTCAGATAACTCTCATGCCACAGGGGCAAAATTTCACTGGGTCAACATTCTGACCAAACACTAAAACATTACAGAAAGCGAGGCTCACAAATTCAACACAAGTTTCCTTTTCTGTGTCTCGCTGGTCTGTTCTGATTTTCTGTTGGGTGACATCAGCCTAGATTTTGTGTTCGGACCTGAACCCACAAACGTATAACTCAGAGGCAGGATTATTACCCACTGAGCTACAGCTGGCTCCAATGTTCCCAGAAAATTTAGTTGTTGTGCACGGCAAGTTTTTTTTGACCCATGTGCAGTCCCTTTAAATTTTTAAGAATCTTCGAAGACGTGTGTTATTTATCACAGAACAGGACCTGCGTGGTACCTTCCAGGCTGCTGCACACAGCTTTGCAGGAACACTGACCGACACTCTCCATCCCAATCTCTTCCTCTCTGGTAATCTCTCCCCATTGCGATCCTTCCCTCTCTCTGTTATTCTCTCTCTATATCGATCCCTGTCTTTCTCACTGTTTACTCTCTCCATCTGGATGGAGGAGGAGAAAGAGAGGCATAAAAAGAGGCAGCTTTACTCGGTATCTAACCCCACACTGTACCTGTCCTGCGAGTGTTTTATAGAACAGAGAGGACAGAGATTTGCTCTGTAGATAACTCCATTCTGTACTTGCTTGGCAGCATTTGAAGGGACAGTTTAGACGGAGCTTTACTCTGTATCCCTGGAATTTTGAAGTGTAAGGGGTGTTTATTTCAGTTTGGTTTAGAGATACAGCACTTATACAGGCCCTTCGGCCCGCCCAGTCTGTGCCAGCCATCAACCACCCATTTTATACTAATCCTTTCAGGCAGTGAGTTCCAGACACCCACCAGCCACTGGGTGAAGAAACTATTGATGTGTTTCGTTCAGTTAAGTTTGATGTCAATGTTTCCCCAGGATGTTGACGCTGGGGGATTCAGCGATGGGATAATGCTTTGAATGCCAAGGGGAGGTGGTTGGATTCTCTCTTGTTGCAGATGGTCATTGCCTGGCACTTGTGTGACGTGAATGTTACTTGTCACTGGTCGGCCCAAACCTGAATGTTGTCTGGGTCTTGGTGCATGTGGCTCTGGATTGCTTCATTATCTGAGGCAAAATACTGTGGATGCTGGAAATCTGGAAAGCATCGAGCTGAATCACTAACTCTGTTTCTCTCTCCACAGATGCTGCTTGACCTACTCAGTATTTAAAGCACTTTCTGCTGGGATCTCAGTTGAAGATGGCTGGGCTGAGGACACTACCCTGATAAACTCCTGCAGTGATGTCCTGGGACTGAGATGATTGACTTCCAACAACCAAAACCATCTTCCTTTGTGCTCGGTATGATTCCAACCAGTGGAGAGATTTCCCCCGATTCCCACTGACTTCAGTTTTACTCGGGCTCCTCGATGTCACACTCGGTCAAACGCTGCCTTGATGTTAAGGTCAGTCTCTCTTCCCAGTAGCAGACAGGAGTGAATCATTCCCTTTGACCCGTTGTACACTGAACAAGCTGTGCTTCTTCACAGCCTGATACAGGACTGTACACGGCCGATTAATGTAGCCCATCAAACACTCCCAGAGCAGCTTCAGCACAGCTTAGGAACAGAGTACAGTTCCTTCAACATTCTCTCTCTGTCTCTCCCTCCTGCTATCTCTGACATTAGAAGAGAGACAGAGGGAGAGAGGGTTAGATATGAAGGCAGAGAGAGGGCTCTGGAGAGGGACAAAGTTGGAAAGAGAGAGGTTGTTGAGGTGGATGAAAAGGATAATGTAAGATATATTAATTTGATGTAATCCTTCACTACTGTGTACACAAACATATAAGAGATAGATATGGAGAGAAAAAAACATCGGGAGATGGGGAAATGTAGATGAAGTTGGGGCCCAGGCAGATACGTTTGATGATCCTGAAGGAACAGTCTCCATTTTAAACATCCAGCAAGCTATTCCACTGTGGGAGCCATCACACCCTCATGATAATGGTTGTGCAAATTTCTTGCTGGCATTTTGGTTAATTTTTAAATCTGTGATTGATAGATTCTTGTTAACCAAAGGTATTAAGAGATAAGGGGCAAAGGCAGGATATATGGTGTAAGTTACATCACAGATCAGCCAAGATCTCATTTGATGCCGGAACAGGATTGTGTGGTGGAATTGCATCTTCCTCTTCCAATATCCCCTGTGAAGTATCCTTCTATCTCTTTTAGTCACCCTGTCAGTCCATGTCTCTCTGTTTCTCTTTTTCTGTCTCTCTCTCTGTCTGTCTCTATCAGACAGTGTAGAGTGAGATTCACTCTGTATCCACCCCATGATGTTCCTGCCCTGGGAGTGTGTGATGGGACAGTGTAGAGGGAAATTTACTCTGTGTCAAACCCAACATTGTGCTTAGCTTGGGAATATTTAATGGGACAGTGTAGCTGGAGATTTACTCTGTATCCCTGGAATTTTGAAGGCTCAGGTGTGATTTGATGATTGTTTTCAAGATAATAAGGGAAACTGATAGGGTGGACAGAGAGTAACAATTCCCACTGGCTGCAGAGTCTAGAACATGGGGGCATAGTCTAAAAATATAAACCTAGTCTAAAAACCTTTCAGGAGTGAAATGAAGAAACACTTCAACACACCAGGTGTGGTATCAGTTTGAAACTCTCTTCCACAAACAGCAATTGATGCTGAGACACTTGTTAATTTTTAAATCTGAGTTTGATAGATTTTTGTTAACCAAAGGTATTAAGGGGCAAAGATAGGTACATGGAGTTAGATCACACATCAGCCATGAGCTCATTGAATGACAGAAGAGGGTTGAGGGGCCAAATGGCCTCCTCCTCTTCCTCTTTCCTACGACAAATATCCTGCTCTCACTCTCTGTGTCTTGGTCTCTGTCTCCCTCTTTGTCTCTCTTTCTGTCTGTCTGTCTCTCTCTCTCTACTCTCATCTGTGGAAATCCACACACATCAGTCAGCCATTTTAGGTTCATTTTCAGTGGCCATTTTATGTCACCACAACACTGGGACATTTATCGCTGTCTATCCCAAACCATCTCTCTTTGTAATCTATTTGTGTTCTCCTCACAGCTTATTGTCCCACCTAACCTAGTATCTCTCTCCTTTGCTCCGTCTCACTCACACACTCTCTCCCATCTCACTCCCCCCCATTTCTCTCTCCCCCCATTTCTCTCTCACCCCATTTCTCTCTCCACCCCCCCTCCCCCCGCAATCTCTCTTTAAGTGTCCTGTTATCACATCCTTTATTATAGATTCGAGCATTTTCCCTATGACTGATGTTAGACGAACAGGTCTTTAGTTCCCCATTTTCTCTCTCCTTCCTTTTGGAAATAGTGGGGTTACATTTGCGACCTTCTAATCTGCCTCTCTCACACTGCCTCTGTCCCTCGCTATCTGTCTTATCCCCCTCTCTCTCTCGCTATCTCTCCCTCTCTGTCTTTTTCTCTCTCTCGCTCTATCTCTCCCTCTCTCTCTCTACCTCTGTCCATGTCTCAATTTGTGCCTCCCTCACACCATCGTTCCCTCTCTCTCTGTCTCTCTCTAGCTCTCTCTCTGCCTCCCCCTCTCTGCCTCCCCCTCTCTGCCTCCCCCTCTCTGCCTCCCTCTCTCTGCCTCCCTCTCTCTGCCTCCCTCTCTCTGCCTCCCTCTCTCTGCCTCTCTCTCTGCCTCTCTCTCTCCGTCTCTCCCTCTCTCTCTCTTTCGCTGCCTCTGTCCACCTCTCAGTTTGTGTTTTCCCCACACCATCTCTCCCTCCCTCTCTCTCTGTCTCTCTCTGCCTCTCTCTCTCTGCATCTCTCTCTCTCTCTGCCTCTCTCTCTCACTGCATCTCTCTCTCTCTGTCTCTCCCTCTCTATCTCTCCCTCTCTCTCTTTTTCTGCCTCTGTCCACGTCTCAGTTTGTGTCTCCCCCACACCATCTCTCCCTCCCTCACTCCCTCCCTCCCTCCCTCTCTCTCTCCCTCTCTCTCTCTCTCTTTCTCCCTCTCTCCATCCCTCTCTGTCTCTGTCTCAGAGTTACAGCTCAGATGATTAACCTCTTTATCCATGTGTTATGAACACGGGACTTTGTCTCTCTCCCATTTTCTAGGATGTTGCCAGGACTGGAGAATTGTAGCTATGAGGATAGGCAGGGGTTGTTGTCCTTGGAACAGAGAAGGCTGAGGGGAGATCTGATTGAAATGTACAAAATGTTGAGGGTCCTGGATAGAGTGGAGGTGAAGGGCAGAGAACCATAGTAGAGAGGGGGCATAGATTTAAAGTGATTGGTCGAAAAATTAGAGGGGAGTTGAGGAAAATCTTTTTCACCCAGAGGGTCGCGATGGTCTGGAACTCACTGCATGAAAGGCAGAGACCCTCAACTCATTCAGAAGGAGTCTGCATCGGCACCTCAAGTGCGGTAAGCTGCAGTGCTCGGACCAAATGCTGGAAGGTGGGATGAGAATAGGTTGATCGTTTTTCGACTGGCACAGAGAGAATGGGCCAAGTGGCCTCTTCCTGTGTCTTAAAATTTCTATGTTGCCCTCGCCAAATCTATTTTTCCCTCTGTTACCCTCTGAATCCCAGTCTCTCCCTCTCTGTTACCCTCTGAATCTCAGTATCTCCCTCTCTGTTAACCTCTGAATCCCAGTCTCTCCACCTCTGTTACCCTCTGAATCCCAGTCTCTCCCTCTCTGTTACTCTCTGAATCCCAGTCTCTCGCTCTATGTTACACTCTGAATCCCAGACTCTCCCACTCTGTTCCCCTCTGAATCCCAGTCTCTCGCTCTCCATTACCCTCTGAATCCCAGTCTCTCCCTCTCTGTTACCCTCTGAGTCCCAGTCTCTCCCTCTCTGTTACCCTCTGAATCCCAGTCTCTCCCTCTCCGTTACCCTCTGAATCCCAGTCTCTCCCTCTCTGTTACCTGACCAGAGCTTTATAAATGTTCAGCACACCCTCTCGGCTTTTGTACTCACTGTATACAGTGTAAATTGTGGTATTCCCCAGGGGTTTTGATTAGGACCACTGATCTTATTGATATATGAATGACTTAGACTGGGGTATACAGGGCATAACTTCAACATTGTGCCATTTGCAATGTAATAAACAGTGAAGGGAATAGGAGTAGACTTCAGGAGGATAGAGGCAGTCTGGTGAAATGGTCAGACACATAGCAGGTTAACTTCAATGCTGAGAAATGTAAAATGATGCATTTTGGAAGGAAGGCTGAGGAGAAGCGATATAAACTAAATGGTACAATGTTAAAATGGGTGCAGGGACAGAGAGATCTGGGATTTCATTTGTGTCACTTTTTACATCTAAAAGATTCAATTTGGGGCTTGCAATCTCTAAGTTGAATTTAGCTTCATCCTGAAAAGTGTTGGCAAACATGTTGGGAAATGTGTCAAAAGCTGTTTCCATTCAGACATTCCTGCATTGTGGAAGTGTGAGCTGTCTTTGCAGAGACAGGAAATAGAGTTGTTTGAATGGACCTGCAGGTTTTAGTTGATGCAATAAGGTGAGAATTTGAATTGTGTCCCTTCCAGATACACAGAATTGAAGGTCTTTACACAACACCACATGAAGTAGTTTACCAATGTCTGACAAACTTCAAAGACTTCAAACACATGGAAGAAGAGGAGAAGGGAACAATATACAAAACCTGAGACAGTCAGACAACAGCAGTCGGAAAATGAATCTCTTTTTATGGGTTTTAATTTGAAGGCCTGAGCTGATGATTGAAAAAGCCGGAGTTCAAATCCCACACAGGGCTGTTGTGAATTTGAATTCTATTTTTTCTTTCAAAAAACATAAATCTGGAGTTAAAAAGCCTCGAGGTTGGAATGATTCACTCCTGTCTACTAGTGCAAAGCCCGTGTGTGTCTCAGTTTTGCTGTATTTATTAATGATTTAAGATGATGTGGTAGAATGCAACATACCCAAGTTTACCAATGACACAAAAATAGGCAGCATTGTAAGCAGTGTAGCTGGAAGCATCAAATTACAAAGAGATATTAATATCTTAAATAAATGGGTAAAACTGTGGTAGATAGATTTCAATGTCAGTAAAAAATGTCCAGAACAGAGTACTTTATAAATGGTGAAAAGCTAGAAACACTGGAGGTTGAAAGAGACTTTGGGGGGTCCATGTCCATTTGATTGCAGTGTAGATTTACTAGAATGATAACTGGACTCCAAGGGTTAAATTACGAGGTGATATTACACAAACTAGGGATTTATTGCCTGGAATTTAGGAGGATCAAGGTGATTTGTTCAAAGATGTTGAGATATTAAGGGGAACTGATGGGGTAGTTTGGGAGAAACTATTTCAGCAACTTGGGAACATAGGAACAGGAGTAGGCCATTCAGCCCATCGAGCCTGTTCCGCCATTCAATACGATCATGGCTGATCATCCACTTCAATGCCTTTTTCCCAGCCTGAGCTTCCACAGCCCACTGGGGTAGAGAATTCCAAAGATTCACAACCCTCTGAGCAAAGACATTTCTCCCCATCTCTGACCTCAGTGGCTTCCCCCTTATTTTGAAATTGTGTCCCCTGGTTCTAGACTCCCGAACCAAAGGAGACATCTTACCTGCATCTAACCTGTCTATCCCTTTAAGTATTTAGTATGTTTCAATAAGATCACCTCTCATTCTTCTAAAGTCCAATGAGTATAGGCCCAACCTGTTCAACCATTCCTCATAAGACAACCCCTTCATCCCAGGAATCAGCCGAGTGAACCTTCTCTGAACTGGTTCCAATGCATCCAGGCCTGACCATTTATCCACTTTCAAAGTTGCCAAACACCTTAATATTTCCCTCTCACTCTGTTTATCCCTCCAATATTTCACACTCCTCCTCTTTAACTACAATATCTGCATCGTTCCCCCTCATTTATAAAGAGGGAGACAAAGTATTCATTAAGAACCGTGCCCACATCTCCCACCTCCATACACACATTCCCTTTTTGGTCCCTAATACTCTATCCTTATTTATCCTCTTGCTCTTCATTTATTTATAAAACATCTTTGTGATTTCTTTGATTTAATGGTAATATTATTTTCCGGCCATTTCTTTGCTCTCCTAATTTGCTTTTTAATTTCACCCTTGAACTTTCTACACTCCTCTCAGCTTTCTGTTGTATTGAGCTCTCGGTATCTGACATCAGCTTCCCTCTTGTGCCTTATCGTACCCGGTTTGATCCTTGACATCCAAGGGGCTCTAGATTTCGGAGTACCACCCTGTTTGTCTTTGTGTGAACATATTTGACATATACCCACAATACAGGACTGGGCAGACACTGGGGATTGTTACTGAGGTTCTGTTGGTCATTTTTACTGACATCAGTGTGGATTTTAAAGTGTGTCTCCCCTTCCCTCACATCTAAAGTCTCTCAGTGTTGTTGTTGTGTGTTGACAGCTTTTCCAGTGTCCAGTCCCTTTCAACTTTTAATAAAATCTGTGGAACACAAATAAATGTAAAGTTTCTCCTACAAGCTGTTTTGTCCTCCCTCTTTCACTGTCTTTCTCTGTCACTGCCCTATCTCTCTCTCTCTGTCTCTCTACAGGACTGGGCAGACACTGGGGATTGTTACTGAGGTTCTGTTGGTCATTTTTACTGACATCAGTGTGGATTGTAAAATCTGTCTGTGTGTGTGTGTGTGTCTGTGTGTGTGTGTGTGTCTGTGTGTGTGTGTGTGTGTCTGTCCCTTTATGTATGTGTCTATGTGTGTCTGGATGTGTGTGTGAGAGAGAGAGAATATCAGGGTCACCTCGCTCCATCTCTATCTCTCCTTCTCTCTCTGTTTCTTCTTCTCTCTCCCTCTGTCAATCCGCCTCTCTCATAGAAACATAGAAAATAGGAGCAGGAGCAGGCCATTCGGCCCTTTGGGCCTGCTCCGTCATTCAATAAAGATCATGACCTATGGTCTAATTCAGTACCCTGTTCCCACTTTCTCCCCATACCCCTTGATCCCTTTGACATTAAGAAATATATCTCTCTCCTCCATGAATATATTTAATGACTTGGCCTCCACAGCCTTCTGCGGTAGAGAATTCCACAGGTTCACCACCCTCTACCCCATCCATCTCTCCCCCTCTATCTCCGTCTCCACCCTCTTTCTACCTCTCCCCATCGATCTGTCTCTCGCCCTCTATCTCCCTATCCCCCCTCTATCTCACTCTCCCCATCGATCTGTCTCTCGCCCTCTATCTCACTCTCTCCCTCTCCCCCCCTCTCTCTCCCTCTCCCCCCTCTCTCTCCCTCTCCCCCCCGATCTCTCTCTGCCCCTCTATCTCTCTCTGCCCCTCTATCTCTCTCTGCCCCTCTATCTCCCTCTGCCCCTCTATCTCCCTCTCCCCCTCTATCTGCCTGTCTCCCCCTCTGTCTGCCTGTCTCCCCCTCTGTCTGTCTGTCTCCCCCTCTGTCTGTCTCCCCCTCTGTCTGTCTCCCCCTCTATCTATCTGTCTCTCTCCCTCTATCTGTCTCTCTCCCTCTATCTGTCTCTCCCCCCTCTATCTCCCTCTCCCCCTCCTCCTGACACTCCCTCTCTCTCCTTCTATCTCTGTCTCTGCCACTCTCTCTGTCTCTCTCTCTGTCCCTCCTTCTGTCTTTCCCTCTCTGTCTCTATGTCTTTCTCCTTCTATCTCTCTCTCTTAATTTCTCTCTCTCTGCCCCTCCATCTGCCTTTTCCTCTCTGTCTCTCCCTCTCTCTCCTTCTATCTGTGTGTATCTCTCTCTCTGTCTCTCCATCTGTCTTTCCCTTTCGGTCCCTCCCTCTCTCTCCTTCTCTCTCTGTCTCTGCCTCTCTCTCTGTCTCTCCCTCTCTCTCCTTCTCTCTCTGTCTCTCTATCTGTCTTTCCCTTTCTGTCTCTCCCTCTCCCTCCTTCTCTCTCTGTCTCTGCCTCTCTGTCTCTCCGTCTCTCTCCTTCTATCTGTGTGTCTCTCTCTCTCTCTGTCTCTCCATCTGTCTTTCCCTTTCTGTCTCTCCCTCTCACTCCTTCTCTCTCTGTCTCTGCCTCTCTCTCTGTCTCTCCCTCTCTCTCCTTCTCTCTCTGTCTCTCCATCTGTCTTTCCCATTCTGTCTCTCCCTCTCTCTCCTTCTCTCGCTGTCTCTGCCTCTCTCTCTGTCTCTCCCTCTCTCTCCTTCTCTCTCTGTCTCTCTATCTGTCTTTCCCTCTCTCTGTCTGTCCATCTCTCTCTGTCTCTCTCTCTGTCCCTCCATTTGTCTTTCCCTCTCTGTCACTCCCTCTCTCTCCTTCTATCTCTGCCTCTCACTCTTTATCCCTCCATCTGTCCTTCCGTCCCTGTCACTCCATCTCTCTCCTTCTATCTCTGTCTCTCTCTCTGTCCCCCCCATCTGTCTTTCCCTCTCTGTCACTCCCTCTCTCTCCTTCTATCTCTGCCTCTCACTCTTTATCCCTCCATCTGTCCTTCCGTCCCTGTCACTCCATCTCTCTCCTTCTATCTCTGTCTCTCTCTCTCTGTCTCTCCAACTGCCTTTCCCTCTCTGTCACGCCCTCTATGTCCTTCTATCGCTCTCTTCTCTCTATCCCTCCATCTGTCCTTCCCTCCCTGTCACTCCATCTCTCTCCTATCTCTGTCTTTCTCTCTGTCTTTCCATTTGTGTTTCCCTCCCTATCACTCCCTCTCACTCGTTCCATCTCTGCCTCTCTCCCTGTCCCTCCATCTGTCTTCCCACACCCCACCCATCACTCCATCTCTCTCCTTCTATCTCTGTCTCTATCTCTCTATCCCTCCATCTGTCCTTCCCTCCCTCTCTCTCCTTCTCTCTCTGTCTGTCTCTCTGTCCCTCCATCTGTCTTTCCTTCTCTGTCTCTCCCTCTCTCTCCATCTATCTCTGTCTCTCTCTCTCTGTCTTTCCATATGTCTTTCCTTCTCTGTCACTCCATCTCTCTCCTTCCATCTCTGCCTCTCTCTCTCTCTCTCCAACTGCCTTTCCCTCTCTGTCTCACCCACACTCTCCTTCTCTCTCTCTCTCTGCCTCTCTCTCTGCCTCTCTCTCTGTCTCTCTCTCTGTCTCTCTCTCTGTCTCTCTCTCTGTCTCTCTCTCTGTTCCACCATTTGTCTTTCCCTCCCAGTCACTCCCACTCTCCTTCTCTCTGTCTCTCCCTCTCCCTCCCCTCGATCTCACTCTCTCTCTCTATCTCCCTCTCCCCCTCTATCTCCCTCTCTCCCTCTATCTCCCTCTCCCCCTCGATCTCACTCTCCCCCTCGATCTCACTCTCCCCCTCGATCTCACTCTCCCCCTCGATCTCCCTCTCCCCCTCGATCTCCCTCTCCCCCTCTATCTCCCTCTCCCCCTCGATCTGCCTCTCCCCCTCGATCTGCCTCTCCCCCTCGATCTCCCTCTCCCCCTCTATCTCCCTCTCCCCCTCGATCTCACTCTCCCCCTCGATCTCACTCTCTCCCTCTATCTCCCTCTCCCCCTCGATCTGCCTCTCCCCCTCGATCTGCCTCTCCCCCTCTATCTCACACTCCCCCTCTACCTCACTCTCCACCTCTCTCTGTCTCTCTCACTGCCTCTCTCTCTACCTCTTCCTGTCTCTCTCTCTCTGTTTCTCTCTCTCTTTGTGTCTCTCTGTCTGTTGCTCTCTCTCTCTCTCTCTCCTCTCTCTCTCTGTCCATGACTCTGTTTGTGTCTCTCTCACACCATTTCTCTCTCTCTGCCTCTGTCTCTCTGCCTCTCCCTGTCTCTATCTCTCACTCTGTGTCTCAGTTTCCCCAATCTCTCACCATCGGACAGTCCCGTCATCCCGGGAACAAGTCTGGTGAACCTTCATTGCACTCCCTCTCTGGCAATAATATCCTTCCTAAGGTAAGGGGACCAAAACTGCACACAGTACTCCAGGTGTGGTCTAACCAAGGTTCTATGTGATTGAAGCAAGACTTCACTACTCCTGTACTCAAATCCTCTTGTGATAAAGACTAACATCCCATTAGCCTTCTGAATTGCATTCTGCACCTGCATGTTAGTTTTCAGTGACTTATTGACGGGGACACCCAGGTCGCTTTGTACATCTACGCTTTCTAATCTCTTACCATTTAATAAATACTCAATTCCACCATCCCGGGTGTGATCAGATACTCTGTCCCTTCGTAAACCATTTCCTGTCCCTCCAACAGCCTGTGCCACTGCCCTATTTATCGGTGTGTTTTCCCCTTCTGATGATGTTGAATTTGTTAGTGGCTTTTCTCCTACTGAAGTTGTTGTATTTGTTAGGTTTTTTTAGTCCTCGGGAAGCTGTTCTTTTCCTGTTGAACTTGTTGCGCTTGTTGGTGTTTTTATCTCCTGTTGAGGTTGTTGTTGCATTTGTTGGTGTTTTTTCTCCTGTTGAGGTTGTTGTTGCATTTGTTGGTGTTTTTTCTCCTGTTGAGGTTGTTGTTGCATTTGTTGGTGTTTTTCCTCCTGTTGAGGTTGTTGCGGAATTGATTTGAAAAACACGTTTGCTAACACTTTTCGGGATGAGAAGCTACATTCAAATGAACCTCAGGACCCGTTTCTTTGTCACGTTTAAAGCACTAACCTTGCATTCGTGAGGAGTCAGTCTCAGAAATAAATGTCCCAGTGCTGCTGTAATGTAAAATGGCCACCGTGAACAAACCTAAAATGGCTGACGTTCTGAGAGAGGAGGGAACGAGAGACAGACAGACAGACAGAAAGAAAGACAATCTGTCACCTCATGGCCCGGCATATCCCCCACTCTACCATTACCATCAAGCCAGGAGACCAACCCCGGTTCAGTGAAGTGTGCAGGAGGGCATGCCAGGAGCAGCACCAGGCATACCTCAAAATGAGGTGTCAACCTGGTGAAGCTACAACCCAGGACTATCTGCGTGCCAAACTGCGTAAGCAGCATGCGATAGACAGAGCTAAGCGATCCCATAACCAACGGATCAGATCTAAGCTCTGCAATCCTGCCACATCCAGAGAAAAGGAGTGATCAGCATGAAGAGACTGCTGGAGATTTATGTTCCTGGTAATCTCTCCATCTCTATCTCTCCTTCCTCTGTCTTTTACTCTCTCAAGCCCTGTCTCACCTCTCTGTTCCTCTTTATCCATGTGTTACAAACACTGGACTTTGTCTTTATTTGCAATTATATCCCCCCCGCAATTATTCCCCCCCCGCAATTATATCCCCCCCGCAATTATTCCCCCCCCGCAATTATATCCCCCCCGCAATTATTCCCCCCCCCGCAATTATTCCCCCCCCGCAATTTATCCCCCCGGCAATTATATCCCCCCCGCAATTATTCCCCACCCGCAATTATTCCCCCCCCGCAATTATTCCCCCCGCCATTATTCCCCCCGCAATTATTTCCACCCCCGCAATTATTTCCACCCCCGCAATTATTTCCACCCCCGCAATTATTTCCCCCCCCGCAATTATTTCCACCCCCCGCAATTATTTCCACCCCCGCAATTATTTCCACCCCCGCAATTATTTCCACCCCCGCAATTATTTCCACCCCCCGCAATTATCCCCCCCCGCAATTATTTCCACCCCCGCAATTATTTCCACCCCCGCAATTATTTCCACCCCCGCAATTATTTCCACCCCCGCAATTATTTCCCCCCCGCAATTATTTCCACCCCCCGCAATTATTTCCCCCCCCCCGCAATTATTCCCCCCCCCGCAATTTATCCCCCCCCGCAATTATATCCCCCCGCAATTATTTCCCCCCCCCCGCAATTATATCCCCCCGCAATTATTCCCCCCCCCGCAATTATTCCCCCCCCGCAATTATTCCCCCCCCCGCAATTATTTCCCCCCCCGCAATTATTTCCCCCCCCCGCAATTATTTCCCCCCCCGCAATTATTTCCACCCCCCGCAATTATTTCCACCCCCCGCATTATTTCCCCTCGCAATTATCTTCCCCCCCCCGCAATGATCTTCCCCCCCCGCAATGATCTTCCCCCCCCCGCAATGATCTTCCCCCCCCCGCAATGATCTTCCCCCCCCGCAATTATTTCCACCCCCCGCAATTATTTCCCCCCCCCGCAATTATTTCCACCCCCCGCAATTATTTCCCTCCCCCGCAATTATTTCCCCCTCCCCTGCGATTTCCGCCCCCCCCCCCCCGCCCCCGGATAACAGTCCCCTTTTGTACAGACCCCCACCCAATCTAAATAATCCTCATCTGCAGACCCCCATCTGATATCTCCTGTTAACTGACCCCCATCTAATACCCTCACTATCACCAGACCCAGGACAGAGACCCATCTAAAATACCCCCCCCCCACCCCCCCAGGACCGAGTCCCATCTAGATACCCCCCCCCAGGAACAGACCCCCATCTAATTATCCCCTTCCCCCAGGGACAGACTCCCATCTAAATACCCCCCCAGGAGCAGACTCCCATCGAAATACCCCGTCAATAACAGACCCCCATCTAAATACATCCCCGGGTACAGACCCCCATCTAAATACATCCCCGGGTACAGACCCCCATCTAAATACCCCCCCAGGAGCAGACTCCCATCTGGATACATCGCCGGGGACAGACCCCCATCTAAATTAACCCCCGGGACAGACCCCCATCTAAATACTAACCCCGGGGTCAGACCCCCATCTAAATACATCCCCGGGGACAGTCCCCCATCTAAATACATCCCCAGGGACAGACCCCCATCTAAATACATGCCCGGGAACAGACCCCCATCTAAATACCCCACCAGGGGACCGACCCCCATCTAATTATACCCTTATAATACCCCTGTTACAAATACCTGACAGGAACAGACCCCCATCTAAATACTAACCACGGGGACAGACCCCCAACTAATTACACCCCCCGGAACAGACCCCCATTTAAATACACCCCCCCGGGACAGACTCCCATCTAAATACATGCCCGGGAACAGACCCCCATCTAAATACACCCCCGGGAACAGACCCCCATCTCAATACACCCCCCGGGACAGACCCCCATCTCAATACACCCCCCGGGACAGACCCCCATCTAAATACAGACCCCCATCTAAATACATCCCCGGGGACAGATCCCTATTTAGATAGCCCACCCGGGGACAGACCCCCAACTAAATAAAACCCCGGGGACAGACCCCCATCTAAATACATCCCCGGGGACAGACCCCTATTTAGATAGCCCACCCGGGGACAGACCCCCAACTAAATAAAACCCCGGGGACAGACCCCCATCTAAATACATCCCCGGGGACAGACCCCTATTTAGATAGCCCACCCGGGGACAGACCCCCAACTAAATAAAACCCCGGGGACAGACCCCCATCTAAATACATCCCCGGGGACAGATCCCTATTTAGATAGCCCACCCGGGGACAGACCCCCAACTAAATAAAACCCCGGGGACAGACCCCCATCTAAATACATCCCCGGGGACAGACCCCTATTTAGATAGCCCACCCGGGGACAGACCCCCATCTAATTATAACCTTATAATACCCCTGTTAGAAATACCTGACGGAAACAGACCCCCATCTAAATACCCCCCCCCGGGACAGACCCCCATCTAAATACTAACCCCGGGGACAGACCCCCATCTAAATACTAACTCCGGGGACAGACCGTCATCTAAATACCCCCCAGGGACAGACCGCCATCCAAACGCAATTTATATCCACTATGTAAATTTTATCCCCTGCAATATTTCCCACCCACCCCCCACGCCGGATAACATTCTCCTTTTGTACAGAACCCCACCCAATCTAAATAATCCTCATCTACAGACCCCTATCTGATATCTCCTGTTAACTGACCCCCATCTAATACCCTCACTATCAACAGACCCAGGAACAGACCCCATCTAATGATCCCCATCCCATCTAGATACCCCCCCAGGACCGAGTCCCATCTAGATACCCCCCCAGGACCGGACTCCCATCTAGATAGCCCCCCAGGAACGGACTCCCATCTAGATAGCCCCCCAGGACAGAGTCCCATCTAGATAGCCCCCCAGCACCGAGTCCCATCTAGATACCCCCCCCAGGAACAGACTCCCATCTAGATACCCCCCCCCCCCCCAGGACCGAGTCCCATCTAGATACGCCCCCAGGAACAGACTCCCATCAAGATAACCCCCAGGACCGAGTCCCATCTCGCTAACCCCCCACAGGAACAGACTCCCATCTAAATATCCCCCCCAGGAACAGACTCCCATCTAAATATCCCCCCCAGGAACAGACTCCACCCCCCCCCCCCCCCCAGCAACAGAACCCCATCTAATTATCCCCTTCCCCCTGTGACAAGACAATCCATCGAGATACCCCCCCAGGACCGAGTCCCATATAGATACACCCCCAGGAGCAGACTCCCATCTAGACGGCCCCCCAGGACCGAGTCCCATCTAAATACCGCCCCAGGAACAGACTCCCATCTAAATACCCCGCCAATAACAGACTCCCATCTGGATACCCACCGGGTACAGACTCCCATCTAGATATCTCCCCGGGGACAGACTCCCAACTAACTACCCCCCGGGGACAGACCCCCATCTAATTATACCCTTAAAAAACCCCTGTTACAAATACATCCCCGGGGACAGACCCCCATCGAAATACATCCCCGGGGACAGACCCCCATCGAAATACATCCCCGGGGACAGACCCCCATCTAAATACATCCCCGGGGACAGACCCCCATCTAAATACATCCCCGGGGACAGACCGCCATCTAAATACATCCCCGGGGACAGACCCCCATCTAAATACATCCCCGGGGACAGACCCCCATCTAAATACATCCCCGGGGACAGACCCCCATCTAAATACATCCCCGGGGACAGACCACCATCCAAATACATCCCCGGGGACAGACCCCCATCGAAATACATCCCCGGGACAGACCCCCATCTAAATACACACCCCCGGGACAGACCCCCATCTAAATACTAACCCCGGGGACAGACCCCCATCTAAATACTCTTTCCGGGACAGACCCCCATCTAAATACTCTTTCCGGGACAGACCCCCATCTAAATACTAACCCCGGGGACAGACCCCCATCTAAATACCCTTTCCGGGACAGACCCCCATCTAAATACTCTTTCCGGGACAGACCCCCATCTAAATACCCTTTCCGGGACAGACCCCCATCTAAATACTAACCCCCGGGACAGACCCCCATCTAAATAGTAACCCCCGGGACAGACCCCCATCTAAATACCCCCCCCCCCCCCCCCGGGACAGACCCCCATCTAAATACCCCCCCCCCCGGGACAGACCCCCATCTAAATACTAACCCCGGGGACAGACCCCCAACTAAATACTAACCCCGGCTACAGACCCCCATCTAAATACCCTTTCCGGGACAGACCCCCATCTAAATACTAACCCCGGCTACAGACCCCCATCTAAATACTAACCCCACCCCGGGACAGACCCCCATCTAAATACTAACTCCGGGGACAGACCGCCATCTAAATACTAACCCCGGGGACAGACCCCCATCTAAATACTAACCCCACCCCGGGACAGACCCCCATCTAAATACTCTTTCCGGGACAGACCCCCATCTAAATACTAACCCCGGGGACAGACCCCCATCTAAATACTAACCCCACCCCGGGACAGACCCCCATCTAAATACTCTTTCCGGGACAGACCCCCATCTAAATACTAACCCCACCCCGGGACAGACCCCCATCTAAATACTCTTTCCGGGATCTTTCCGGGACAGACCCCCATCTAAATACTAACCCCGGGGACAGACCCCCATCTAAATACTAACCCCACCCCGGGACAGACCCCCATCTAAATACTCTTTCCGGGACAGACCCCCATCTAAATACTAACCCCGGGGACAGACCCCCATCTAAATACCCTTTCCGGGACAGACCCCCATCTAAATACTAACCCCGGGGACAGACCCCCATCTAAATACTAACCCCACCCCGGGACAGACCCCCATCTAAATACTCTTTCCGGGACAGACCCCCATCTAAATACTAACCCCGGGGACAGACCCCCATCTAAATACCCTTTCCGGTACAGACCCCCATCTAAATACTAACCCCGGGGACAGACCCCCATCTAAATACCCTTTCCGGTACAGACCCCCATCTAAATACTAACCCCGGGGACAGACCCCCATCTAAATACCCCCCCCCGGGACAGACCCCCATCCAAATACTAACCCCGGGGACAGACCCCCATCTAAATACCCTTTCCGGGACAGACCCCCATCTAAATACTAACCCCGGGGACAGACCCCCATCTAAATACCCTTTCCGGGACAGACCCCCATCTAAATACCCCCCCCGGGGACAGACCCCCATCTAAATACCCCCCCCCCCCCCCAGGACAGACCCCCATCTAAATAGTAACCCCCGGGACAGACCCCCATCTAAATTCCACCCCCCCCGGGACAGACCCCCATCTAAATACTAACCCCGGGGACAGACCCCCTTCTAAATACCACCCCCACCCCGGGACAGACCCCCATCTAAATACCATCAAAATATGCAGAGACAGAAAGAAGTGGAGCGGCTGAGATACAAAGTAAGATGAGTTCACAGAATAGAGAGGGGTGTCCCGGGACAGGTGGGAGGGAAATGCAGAGATAATCTTGCAGGAAAGGAGGAGCAGAGATGGAAAGATTCAGGGATTTGGAAGTGAGTGAGAGATGAAATGGAGTGAGAGAGAGACAGATAAAGATACAGAGAGTCGCAGAAAGAGAGTGACAATGGAAACTTGTGAGACTCCAGAGAGAGGCAGAGATAGAAAGGATGTTGAGAGATAGAGATAGGGATTTAAAGATGTGAAGAAACAGAGTTAGGAACAAAGAGGAAGGTGCAGGGAACAAGTTGCAGCAAGAGATGGAGAGAGGGAAATCTACGGGATTACATTGACTGTTCTGGAGCAGCGATTCCCAAACTATTCCCTTTGGACACCATCCAGCCCCCTCCCTTGTGGTAAAAAAATCCACAGACCCCCGAAAACACAAAATCAAAATACTGAGGATGCTGGAAATCTGAAATAAAAACTGTGCTGGAAATACTGAGCTTTTCCAGCACTTTGTTTTTCTATCAGCCCCGAAATCACACAGTCTTCTTTTCTGGATCTAGAAATTAATTTGACAATGACAAATATATTTTTATTATTACTTTCCCTCTCCGGTTAAAGCTCTTGTCGGAGAATTCCACGTGGCTAAAAGATTCTCCCTCTGCATCATCACAGCTGCAGCTTCCGAAAAGATTCTCCTTGGGAATAAGAGAAATAAAATTGATTCAAACAAAGCAAAGCATTTTTGCACAGAAATAAAACACAGCGAGAGCCCAGGACTCTCTCTCAAACTCACTAACATAAAACAATCTCTCAGTGACTTACAAACACATCCCCTGACACAGAGCCAGAGACTGGGAAGTGTAGATGTGTTTACCCTGTCATTTCCTGCTGTCTCTCTCTCTCTCTCTCGATTTCTCTGTGTGTCTCTCTACATCTGTTTCTGCCTCATTGTAAAAGCACACAAGCACTGGAGACCCCCATCCCCTCTCCTGTAGAAGGATAGAGAGAGAAATCCACATTCCCATCCCTGAAAATCTGAATTCAAATGGTCCCCCGGTGTTTCATTTCACTGTCAAATTCAGCCCACAGCCTCAAACACAAGCAATATTCGGGAATGAGAACAAGCCTTTACAAACCTTCACATTTCACCCATTTCATTGCTGATTCACAGAAGTATTTGACACTCAATGAATCAATTTTTAAAGTGCTCGTCACTGTTGCAAAGTTGGAAATGCTGTCGGCCATTGATGCACAGCAAGATCCCACAAGCAGCAGTGTGCTTACAGCCGGCTACCCCTCTCTCCCCCTCTGATTCCCTCCATGTTTCCCTCACTCTCCTGCGTCTCTCTCCCTCCTGTTACTCTCATTCAGAGAGACAGATGGAGAGAGAGAGAGAAATTCACGTCACTGCCCAAAACACCAGCATTATTTGGGAATTATACCGGCTTCAAGCTCCGGACTTAAATTCCAGGCCTCCAGGAGAGCTTTACACACAATGAATTCACTTCTAAAATGCAGTCACTGTGACAATGCAGGGAATTCTGCAGGCAAGCCGTGCACAGCAAGATCCCAGCAATGATGACACTTCAAAATTCAGTTTCCCAAGATTTTGAGTGTGGATTTCTCTCTCTGTCTTTCTCCATCTTTCTCTGCCTTCCCTCCCTCATCCACACTCCGCCTGTCTCTCTCTCTCTCTCTCTCATTTACCTGCCACCTCCAGCTGTTTCTCTCTCTCCACCTGTTGTAATGTTAGAATTGATGCAGGGAATGTATGCACAGCAGGATCCCACAATGTGATCATAGCCAGATATCCTATCACAGTCCTCTGAAAATGCTGAACTCCATCTTTAAACTTTTCACAAGCTCCATCTGTCTTTCCCTCCCTGTCACTCCCTCTCTCTGCTTCTATCTCTGTCTCTCTCCCTCTGTCCTCCATCTGTCTTTCCCTCTCTGTCACTCCCTCTCTTTCCTTCTACCTCTGTCTCTCTCTCTCTCTGTCGCTCCATCTGTCCTTCCCTCCCTATCACTCCATCTCTCTCCTGCTCTCTCTGTCACTCACTTTGTCCCTCCATCAGTCTTTCCCTCCTTGACACTCCCTCTCTCTCCTTCCATCTCTGCCTCTCTCTCTCTGTCCCTCCACCTGTCTACCGCACACCCCCCCCACCCCCCGTCACTCCATCTCCCTCCTTCGATCTCTATCTCTGCCTCTCTCTGTCTCTCTCTCTATCCCTCCATCTTTCCTTCACTCCCTGTCACTCCATCTCTCTCCTTCTCTCTCTGTCTCTCTCTCTCTCTGTCCCTCCATCTGTCCTTCCCTCCCTGTCACTCCATCTCTCTCCTTCTCTCTGTCTCTCACTCTGTCTTTCCCTTCCTGTCACTCCCTCTCTCTCCTTCTCTCTCTGTCTCTCCCTCTCTCTCCTTCTATCTCTGTCTCTCTCTCTCTGTCTCTCCATCTGTCTTTCCCTCCCTGTCACTCCCTCTCTCTCCTTCCATCTCTGCCTCTCTCTTTATCCCTCCATCTGTCCTTCCCTCTGTCTCTCTCTCTCTGTCCCTCCATCTGTCTTTCCCTCCCTGTCACTCCCTCTCTCTCCTTCTATCTCTGTCTCTCTCTCTCAGTCTTTCCATCTGTCTTTCCCTCCCTGTCACTCCCTCTCCCTCCTTCCATCTCTGCCTCTCTCTCTCTGTCTTTCCATCTGTCTTTCCCTCCATGTCACTCCCTCTCTCTCCTTCTATCTCTGTCTCTCGCTCTCAGTCTTTCCATCTGTCCTTCCCGCCCTGTCACTCCATCTCTCTCCTTCTATCTCTGTCTCTCTCTCTCTGTCTCTCCATCTGTCTTTCCCTCCCTGTCACTCCCTTTCTCTCCTTCCATCTCTGTCTCTCGCTCTCTGTCTCGCCATCTGTCTTTCCCTCTCTGTCACTACCTCTCTGTCCTTCTATCTCTGTCTATCTCACTCTGTCCCTCCATCTGTCTTTCCCTCCCTGTCACTCCATCTCTCTCCACTCTCTGTCCCTCACTCTGTCCCTCCATCTGTCTTTCCCTCCCTGTCACTCCATCTCTCTCCTCTCTCTGTCTCTCACTCTGTCCCTCCATCTGTCTTTCCCTCCCTGTCACTCCATCTCTCTCCTTCCATCTCTGCGTCTCTCTCTCTCTCTGTCTCTCCAACTGTCTTTCCCTCTCTGGTTGACTAACGGGAAGCAGAGAGTGGGGATAAATGAGTGCTATTCTGGCTGGCAATCAGTCACTAGTGGTGTGCCTCAGGGATCGGTGTTGGGACCACAATTATTTACAATTTATATCGATGATTTGGAGTTGGGGACCACGTGTAGGGTGTTAAAGTTTGCAGATGACACTAAGATGAGTGGCAGAGCAAAGTGTGCAGATGACTGTGAAACTTTGCAGAGGAACATAGATACATTGAGTGAGTGGGCAAAGGTCTGGCAGATGGAATACAATGTTAATAAATGTGAAGTTATTCATTTCGGTAGGAGTAACAGTAAAAAGGATTATTACTTGAATGGTAAAAAGTTGCAGCATGCTGCTATGCAGAGGGACCTGGGTGTCCTTGTGCATGAATCGCAAAAGGTTGGTCTGCAGGTACAGCAAGTAATTAGGAAGGCAAATGGAATTTTGTCCTTCAGTGCTAAAGGGATTGAGTTTAAAAGCAGAGAGGTTATGTTGCAGCTGTATAAAGGTACTGGTGAGGCCGCACCTGGAGTACTGTGTGCAGTTTTGGTCTCCTTACTTGAGAAAGGATGTACTGGCACTGGAGAGGGTGCAGAGGAGGTTCACTAGGTTGATTCCAGAGTGGAGGGGGTTGGCTTATGAGGAGAGACTGAGTAGATTGGGATTATATTCATTGGAGTTCAGAAGAATGAGGGGGGATCTTATAGAAACTGAAATTGAAATATTATAGAAATTGAAATATTCTTCTGTCACTCTCTGTCCCTTGGGCAGTCTGTTTGTGTGTGTGTCTGTGCATGTCAGTCTCTGTGTCTGTGTGTCTGTGCATGTCGGTCTGTGTGTGTGGTTCTCTGTGTGTGGGTGTGTGTCTGTCTGTGTCTTAGCCTGTTTCTCTCTCCTCTCTCAGAACCTCAGTAAAACTCCACATACATCAATTTGCTATTTTAATTTGGCTGCTTTTGGTGATACCACAACTGCAGAGGGTGCACTTCCTTCTGCAGGCTGGTAGGAAACCCATATCCCGCTCTTTAACGGCATATTCTGTCTGCTTTGTATACTAAATTGATTAATCCCTAATAATTGATCAAATCTGACATTGATTACTGTTTGAAAGTCTCCAGGTTTACTTTCCTCCCAGGGCTAATTAAAAGTTCGAGTTTCCCTCAGTGTTTTGGAAATATCAAACCCTGATCCCACACCCAGTAAAGTATTTTACATGATGGGACGCTGCAAATGTTGTTATACTCAGTGCGCACGGTACCTTCATGTTGTAATAAGATGTTATAATCTCTATTCAGATAACTCTCATGCCACAGGGGCAAAATTTCACTGGGTCAACATTCTGACCAAACACTAAAACATTACAGAAAGCGAGGCTCACAAATTCAACACAAGTTTCCTTTTCTGTGTCTCGCTGGTCTGTTCTAATTTTCTGTTGGGTGACATCAGTCTAGATTTTGTGTTCAGAACTGAACCCACAAACGTATAACTCAGAGGCAGGATTATTACCCACTGAGCTACAGCTGGCTCCAATGTTCCCAGAAAATTTAGTTGTTCTGCACGGCAAGGTTTTTTTGACCCACGTGCAGTCCCTTTAAATTTTTAAGAATCTTCGAAGACGTGTGTTATTTATCAGGGAACAGGACCTGCGTGGTACCTTCCAGGCTGCTGCACACAGCTTTGCAGGAACACTGACCGACACTCTCCATCCCAATCTCTTCCTCTCTGGTAATCTCTCCCCATTGCTATCCTTCCCTCTCTCTGTTATTCTCTCTCTATATCTATCCCTGTCTTTCTCACTGTTACTCTCTCCATCTAGATGGAGGAGGTGAAAGAGAGGCATATATAGAGGCAGCTTTACTCGGTATCTAACCCCACACTGTACCTGTCCTGCGAGTGTTTTATAGAACAGAGAGGACAGAGATTTGCTCTGTAGATAACTCCATTCTGTACTTGGCTTGGCAGCATTTGAAGGGACAGTTTAGACGGAGCTTTACTCTGTATCCCTGGAATTTTGAAGTGTAAGGGGTGTATAGTTTAGTTTAGAGATTCAGCACTGAAGCAGGCCCTTCGGCCCACCGTTGGTGGCCGTGCCTTCAAGCTGCCAAGGCCCTAACTCTGGAATTCCTTTCTCAAACCTCTCCATCTCACTAACTCTCTTTCCTCTTTGAGGATTCTCCCTCAAACCAACCTCTGACCAAGTTTTTGGTCATCTGGTCTAATATCTCCTGAAGTGACTCGGTGTCAAATTTTTATTTTCTTGATTCATTTGTTGGATGTGTGCGTTAGTGGCCAGGACAGCATTTATTGCCCATTCACAATTGCCCTTGAGAAGGTGGTGTTGAGCCTCCTTCTTGAACCGCTGCAGTCCATGTGGGGTAGGTACACCCACAGTGCTGTTAGGAAGGGAGATCCAGGATTTTGACCCAGTCACAGTGAAGGAGCAGCGATATAGTTCCAAGTCAGGATGGTTTGTGACTTAAGGGAAACTTGCAGGTGGTGGTGTTCCCATACGTGTTTCCTGTTTGTTTGCTCTCTCTCCCCCTCCTTCTTTCTAGACCTCCCTGTCCTCCTGTCCCTCTGTGTCATGAGAACCTAAGAACAGAAGGAAGTGGGTGCAGGAACAGAGAGACCTGGGGATGTGTGTGCACAAATTGAAGGTGGCAGAGCTAGTTGAGAAAGTGGTTAAAAGGCATTTGGGATCCTAGGCTTTGTAAATAGAGGCTTAGAGTATAAAAGCAAGGAGGTTATGATGAAGCTTTATAAAACACTGCTTCATCCTCATCTAGTATTGTGTCCAATTCTGGACACCGTACTTTCGGAAGGATGTGGGGGCTTTAGAGAGGATGCAGAAAAGATTCACGAGCAAGGTTCCAGGGATGAGGGACTTCAGTTACCTGGATAGATTGGAGAAACTGGTGTTGTTCTCCATAGAGAAGAGAAACTTGAGATGAGATTTGATAGAGGTGTTCAAAATCATGAGGGATCCTGACAGAGTAGATGTAGGAGTAGGAATGCAGCACATAGGACATTCCAGACCCATTTCTGTTCAGTGATTACTTAAACAAGCGAATTGACCATTTAATATTTTTAACTTACTTAACCCTTGTGTTCCCACAAAGATCAAGCTAGCAAATTCAACAGTGGCTTCTTTGACTTCATTCCATCGTGTCTTATGTACATTCTGACAGGATAGCAGGTATAACTGTAGTCATAAAATTCAGCTGAAAATTGATCAGTTACATTGTTATTTCAGTCCATATTTACAGTACACACGGTACCTTACTGTTGTAATAAAGTCATATAGTGTCTATTCATCCCACTGGGGCAAAATGTCACTGGCTCAACATTCTCACCAAATACTAAAACATTCCACAATGCAAGACTCACAAATTCAACACAAGTTTCCTTTTCTGAGTCTCGCTGGTCTGTTCTGATTCTCTGAGGGATTACTGATGCTTATCCTCCACATGAGCAGTCGTCCTAATCCCGTGTGCCTGTCCTGCTCCCAAACCCGGCATCCACTTACATTAAGGCAAGTGATACAGGAGCGTCTCAGTGACTGAGGCAGGTGAGTCTTGAGGCTGAGCCGGGGACAGTGAGTGACCCGGGTTAATCCGACACTCCAGGGAATGTTTAAACTGAACTGTACTCTGTATCTAACCCGTGCTGTACCTTCTCTGAGAGTGTTCGATGAGGCAGTGTAGACGAGGAGAGTTATTCCTTACCCATTTTAAACATGGAGAAGTGAATATCCAAGAGATTGTTTGAAATGTGATGAGGTTTTCTGCCTCTACCATCCTTTCAGGCAGTGAGTTCCAGACACCCACCAGCCACTGGGTGAAGAAACTATTGATGTGTTTCGTTCAGTTAAGTTTGATGTCAATGTTTCCCCAGGATGTTGACGCTGGGGGATTCAGCGATGGGATAATGCTTTGAATGCCAAGGGGAGGTGGTTGGATTCTCTCTTGTTGCAGATGGTCATTGCCTGGCACTTGTGTGACGTGAATGTTACTTGTCACTGGTCGGCCCAAACCTGAATGTTGTCCGGGTCTTGGTGCATGTGGCTCTGGATTGCTTCATTATCTGAGGCAAAATACTGTGGATGTTGGAAATCTGGAAAGCATCGAGCTGAATCACTAACTCTGTTTCTCTCCACAGATGCTGCCTGACCTGCTCAGTATTTCCAGCATTCTCTCCTGGGATCTCAGCTGAAGATGGTTGAGCCTCGGACACTACCCTGAGGAACTCCTGCAGCGATGTCCTGGGACTGAGATGATTGACCTCCAACAACCAAAACCATCTTCCTTTGTGCTCGGTATGATTCCAACCAGTGGAGAGATTTCCCCCGATTCCCACTGACTTCAGTTTTACTCGGGCTCTTCGATGTCACACTCGGTCAAACGCTGCCTTGATGTTAAGGTCAGTCTCTCTTCCCAGTAGCAGACAGGAGTGAATCGTTCCCTTTGACCCGTTGTACACTGAACAAGCTCTGCTTCTTCACAGCCTGATACAGGACTGTACACGGCCGATTAATGTAGCCCATCAAACACTCCCAGAGCAGGTTCAGCACAGCTTAGGAACAGAGTACAGTTCCTTCAACATTCTCTCTCTGTCTCTCCCTCTTGCTATCTCTGACATTAGGAGAGAGACAGAGGGAGAGAGGGTTAGATATGAAGGCAGAGAGAGGGCTGCAGAGAGGGACTAAGTTGGAGAGAGAGAGGTTGTTGAGGTGGATGAAAAGGATAATGTAAGATATATTAATTTGATGTAATCCTTCACTGCTGTGGACATAAACATATAAGAGATAGATATGGAGAGAAGAAAACATCGGGAGAGGGGGAAATGTAGATGAAATTGCGGCCCAGGCAGGTACGTTTGATGATCCAGAAGGAACAGTCTCCATTTTAAACATCCAGCAAGCTATTCCACTGTGGGAGCCATCACACCCTCATGACATTGGTTGTGCAAATTTCTTACTGGCTTATTGGTTAATTTTTAAATCTGTCTGTGATTGATAGATTCTTGTTAACCAAAGGTATTAAGAGATAAGGGGCAAAGGCATGATATATGGTGTAAGTTACATCACAGATCAGCCAAGATCACATTTGATGCCGGAACAGGGCTGTGCGGTTGAATTGCATCTTCCTCTTCCAATATCCCCTGTGAAGTATCCTTCCATCTCTTTTAGTCACCCTGTCAGTCCATGTCTCTCTGTTTCTCTTTTTCTGTCTCTCTCTCTGTCTCTATCGGACAGTGTAGAGTGAGATTCACTTTGTATCCACCCCATGATGTTCCTGCCCTGGGAGTGTGTGATGGGACAGCGCAGAGGGAAATTTACTCTGTGTCAAACCCAACATTGTGCTTGGCTTGCCTTTCCCTCTGTGTATCTCCCACTCTCTCCTTTTCTCTCTGTCTCTGCCTCTCTCTGTCTCTATCCCTCCATCTGTCCTTCCCTCCCTGTCACTCCATCTCTCTCCTTCTCTCTCTATCCCTCCATCTGTCCGTCCCTCCCTGTCTCTCCCTCTCTCTCCTTCCATCTCTGCCACTCTCTCTCTCTCTCTCTCCATCTGTCTTTCCCTCTCTGCCTCTCCCTCTCTCTCCTTCTATCACTGTATCTCTCTCTCTCTGTTCCTCCATCTGTCTTTCCCTCTCTGTCTCTCCCTCTCTCTCCTATCTCTGTCTCTCTCTCTCTGTCTCAATTTTAAATATTCAGCAAGCTATTCCACTGTGGGAGCCATCACACCCTCATGATACTGTTTGTGGAAATTTCATGCTGGCTTATTGGTTAATTTTTAAACCTGTGATTGATAGAATCTTGTTAACCAAAGGTTAAAGAGATAAGGGGCAAAGGCAGGATATATGGTGTAAGTTTGATCACAGATCAGCCATGATCTCATTGAATGCAGGAACAGAGTTGTGGAATTAAATTACATCCTCCTCTTCCAATATCCCCTGTTCAATATCCTTCTTTCTCTGTCAGTCACCCTGTTAGTCTATGTCTCTCTGTTTCTCTCTCTCTCTCTCTGTTTCGGACAGTGTAGAGTGAGATTCACTCTGTATCCACCCCATGATGTTCCTGCCCTGGGAGTGTGTGATGGGACAGTGTAGAGGGAAATTTACTCTGTGTCAAACCCAACATTGTGCTTGGCTTGGGAATGTTTCATGGGACAGTGCAGCTGGAGATTTACTCTGTATCCCTGGAATTTTGAAGGCTCAGGTGTAATTTGATGATTGTTTTCAAGATAATAAGGGAAACTGATGGGGTGGACAGAGAGTAACAATTCCCACTGGCTGCAGAGTCTAGAACATGGGGGCACAGTCTAAAAATATAAACCTAGTCTAAAAACCTTTCAGGAGTGAAATGAAGAAACACTTCAACACACCAGGTGTGGTATCAGTTTGGAACTCTCTTCCACAATCAGCAATTGATGCTGAGACACTTGTTAATTTTTAAATCTGAGTTTGATAGATTCTTGTTAACCAAAGGTATTAAGGGGCAAAGATAGGTACATGGAGTTAGATCACACATCAGCCATGAGCTCCTTGAATGACAGAACAGGGTTGAGGGGCCAAATGGCCTCCTCCTCTTCCTCTGTCCTACGACAAATATCCTGCTATCACTCTCTGTGTCTTGGTCTCTGTTTCCCTCTTTGTCTCTCTTTCTGTCTGTCTGTCTGTCTGTCTGTCTCTCTCTCCTCTCATCTGTGGAAATCCACACACATCAGTCAGCCATTTTAGGTTCATTTTCAGTGGCCATTTTATGTTACCACAACACTGGGACATTTATCGCTGTCTATCCCAAACCATCTCTCTTTAGAAGAACATAGAACATAGAAAAATACAGCACAGAACAGGCCCTTCGGCCCACGATGTTGTGCCGATCCTTTGTCCTCTGTCAAGGACAATTTAATCTATACCCCATCATTCTCCTTTATCCATATACCTATCTATAGAACATTGTAGTCTATTTGTGTTCTCCTCACAGCTTATTGTCCCACCTAACCTAGTATCTCTCTCCTTTGCTCCGTCTCACTCACGCACTCTCCCCCATCTCTCTCCCCCCCCATTTCTCTCTCCCCCCATTTCTCTCTCCCCCCACCCCCTGCAATCTCTCTTTAAGTGTCCTGTTATCACATCCTTTATTATAGATTCGAACATTTTCCCAATGACTGATGTTAGACGAACAGGTCTTTAGTTCCCCATTTTCTCTCTCCTTCCTTTTGTAAATAGTGGGGTTACATTTGCTACCTTCTAATCTGCCTCTCTCACACTGCCTCTGTACCTCGCTATCTGTCTTACCCCCCTCTCTCTCTCGCTATCTCTCCCTCTCTGTCTTTTTCTCTCTCTCGCTCTATCGCTCCCTCTCTCTCTCTACCTCTGTCCACGTCTCAATTTGTGCCTCCCTCACACCATCTCTCCCTCTCTCTCTGTCTCTCTCTAGCTCTCTGTCTGCCTCTCTATGTCCGCCTCTCTGTGTCTCCTTCTCTCTCTGTGCCTCTCTCACTCTCTATCTGTCTCTCCCCCAGCTCTCTCTCTCTGTCTCTCACTCTCTCTCTTTCTCAACCTCTGTCCATGTCTCAATTTGTGCCTCCCTCAGACCATCGCTCCCTCTCTCTCTGTCTCTCTCTATCTCTCTCTCTGCCTCTCTCTCTCTATCTCTCCCTCTCTCTCTCTCGCTGCCTCTGTCCACGTCTCAGTTTGTGTCTCCCCCACACCATCTCTCCCTCCCTCTATCCCTCCCTCTATCCCTCCCTCTATCCCTCCCTCTATCCCTCCCTCTATCCCTCCCTCTCTCCCTCCCTCTCTCCCTCCCTCTCTCCCTCCCTCTCTCTCTCCCTCTCTCTCTCTCTTTCTCCCTCTCTGTCTCTGTCTCAGAGTTACAGCTCAGATGATTAACCTCTTTATCCATGTGTTATGAACACGGGACTTTGTCTGTCTCCCATTTTCTAGGATGTTGCCAGGACTGGAGAATTGTAGCTATGAGGATAGGCAGGGGTTGTTGTCCTTGGAACAGAGAAGGCTGAGGGGAGATCTGATTGAAATGTACAAAATTTTGAGGGTCCTGGATGGAGTGGAGGTGAAGGGCAGAGAATCATAGCAGAAAGGTCAGTGACGAGGGGGCATAGATTTAAAGTGATTGGTCAAAAAATTAGAGGGGAGTTGAGGAAAATCTTTTTCACCCAGAGGGTCGCGATGGTCTGGAACTCACTGCCTGAAAGGGTAGTTGAAGCAGAGACCCTCAACTCATTCAGAAGGAGTCTGGATAGGCACCTCAAGTGCGGTAAGCTGCAGAGCTCAGACCAAATGCTGGAAGGTGGGATTAGAATAGGTTGATCGTTTTTCGGCTGGCACAGAGAGAATGGGTGAAGTGGCCGCTTTCTGTGCCTTAAAATGTCTATGTTGCCCTCGCGAACTCTATTTTTCCCTCTGTTACCCTGTGAATCTCAGTCTCTCCCTCTGTTACACTCTGAATTCCAGTCTCTCCCTCTCTGTTACCCTCTGAATCCCAGTCTCTCCCTCTCTGTTACCCTCTGAATCCCAGTCTCTCCCTCTCTGTTACCCTCTGAATCCCTGTCTCTCCCTCTGTTACACTCTGAATTCCAGTCTCTCCCTCTCTGTCACCCTCTGAATTCCAGTCTCTCCCTCTCTGTTACCCTCTGAATCCCAGTCTCTCCCTCTCTGTTACCCTCTGAATTCCAGTCTCACCCTCTCTGTTACCCTCTGAATCCCAGTCTCTCGCTCTCTGTTACCCTCTGCATTCCAGTCTCTCCCTCTCTGTTACCCTCTGAATTCCAGTCTCTCCCTCTCTGTTACCCTCTGAATTCCAGTCTCTCCCTCTCTGTTACCCTCTGAATTCCAGTCTCTCCCTCTCTGTTACTCTCTGAATTCCAGTCTCTCCCTCTCTGTTACCCTCTGAATTCCAGTCTCTCCCTCTCTGTTACTCTCTGAATTCCAGTCTCTCCCTCTCTGTTACCCTCTGAATTCCCGTCTCTCCCTCTCTGTTACCCTCTGAATTCCAGTCTCTCCCTCTCTGTCACCCTCTGAATTCCAGTCTCTCCCTCTCTGTTACTCTCTGAATTCCAGTCTCTCCCTCTCTGTTACCCTCTGAATCCCAGTCTCTCCCTCTCTGTTACCCTCTGCATTCCAGTCTCTCCCTCTCTGTTACCCTCTGAATCCCAGTCTTTCCCTCTCTGTTACCCTCTGAATTCCAGTCTCTCCCTCTCTGTTACCCTCTGAATCCCAGTCTCTCCCTCTCTGTTACCCTCTAAATTCCATCTCTCTCCTTCTCTCTCTGTCTCTCACTCTGTCCCTCCATCTGTCTTTCCCTCTCTGTCTCTCCGTCTCTCTCCTTCTATCTCTGTCTCTGCCTCTCTCTCTGTCTCGCTCTCTGTCACTCCATCTGTCTTTCCCTCTCTGTCTCTCCCTCTGTCTCCTTCTATCTCTGTCTCTATCTCTCTGTCTCTCCATCTGTCCTTCCCTCCCTATCAATCCCTCTCTCTCCTTCCATCTCTGCCTCTCTCTCTGTCCCTGCATCTGTCTTCCCACCCCCACCCCCATCATTCCATCTCTCTCCTATCTCTGTTCCTCTCTCTGTATCCCACCATCTGTCCTTCCCTCCATGTCACTCCATCTCTCTACCTGTCTCTCTCTCTCTTTCCCTCCCTGACACTCCCTCTCCCTCCTTCTCTCTCTGTCCCTCCATCTGTCTTTCCCTCTCCGTTTCTCCCTCTCTCTCCTTCTCTCTCTGTCTCTCACTTTGTCCCTCTGCCTGTCTTTCCCTCCCTATCAATCCCTCTCTCTCCTTCCATCTCTGCCTCTCTCTCTGTCCCTGCATCTGTCTTCCCACCCCCACCCCCATCATTCCATCTCTCTCCTATCTCTGTTCCTCTCTCTCTATCCCACCATCTGTCCTTCCCTCCATGTCACTCCATCTCTCTACCTGTCTCTCCCTCTCTTTCCCTCCCTGACACTCCCTCTCCCTCCTTCTCTCTCTGTCTCTCTCTCTGTCCCTCCATCTGTCTTTCCCTCTCTGTCTCTCCCTCTCTCTCCTTCTATCTCTGTCTCTCTTTCTCTGTCCCTCCATCTGACTTTCCCTCCCTGTCACTCCCTGTCTCTCCTTCTCTCTCTGTCTCTCTTTCTCTGTCCCTCCATCTGACTTTCCCTCCCTGACACTCCCTCTCCCTCCTTCTCTCTCTCTGTCCCTCCATCTGTCTTTCCCTCTCCGTCTCTCCCTCTCTCTCCTTCTATCTCTGTCTCTCTTTCTCTGTCCCTCCATCTGACTTTCCCTCCCTGTCACTCCCTGTCTCTCCTTCTCTCTCTGTCTCTCTTTCTCTGTCCCTCCATCTGACTTTCCCTCTCCGTCTCTCCCTCTCTCTCCTTCTATCTCTGTCTCTCTTTCTCTGTCCCTCCATCTGACTTTCCCTCCCTGTCACTCCCTGTCTCTCCTTCTCTCTCTGTCTCTCTTTCTCTGTCCCTCCATCTGTCTTTCCCTCTCCGTCTCTCCCTCTCTCTCCTTCCATCTCTGCCTCTCTCTCTCTGTCTCTCCATCTGTCTCTCCCTCTCTGTCTCTCCCACACTCTCCTTCTCTCTCTGTCTTTCTCACTCTGTCTCTCCGTCAGTCACCCCATCACACGCTCTCTCTCTTTCTGTCTCTGTCACACTCTCTCTATCCCTCCATCTGTCCTTAACTCCCTGCCTCTCCATCTCGCTCCTTCTCACTCTGCCTCTCTCTCTCTGTCTCTCCATCTGTCCTTCCCTCCCTGTCACACCGTCTCTCTCCTTCTCTCTCTGTCTCTCTCTCTCTGTCCCTTCTTCTGCCTTTCCCTCTCTGTCTCTCCCTCTCTCTCCTTCTGTCTCTGTCTCTCTCTCTCTGTCCCTCTGTCTGTCCATCAGGCTCCTCAGTGTCACACTCGGTCAAACGCTGCTTTGATGTTCAGGTCAGTCTCTCTTCCCAGTAGCAGACAGGAGTGAATCGTTCCCTTTGACCCGTTGTACACTGAACAAGCTGTGCTTTTTCACAGCCTGATACAGGACTGTACACGGCCGATTAATGTAGCCCATCAAACACTCCCAGAACAGGTTCAGCACAGCTTAGGAACAGAGTACAGTTCCTTCAACATTCTCTCTCTGTCTCTCCCTCCTGCTATCTCTGACATTAGGACAGAGACAGAGGGAGAGAGGGTTAGTTATGAAGGCAGAGAGAGGGCTGTAGAGAGGGACAAAGTTGGAGTGAGAGAGGTTGTTGAGGTGGATGAAAAGGATAATGTAAGATATATTAATTTGATGTAATCCTTCACAGCTGTGGACACAAACATATAAGAGATAGATTTGGAGAGAAAAAAAACATCGGGAGAGGGGGAAATGTCGATGATGTTGGGGCCCAGGCGGATACTTTTGATGATCCAGAAGAAATAGCCTCCATTTTAAACATCCAGCGAGCTATTCCACTGTGGGAGCCATCACACCCTCATGATATTGTTTGTGGAAATTTCATGCTGGATTATTGGTTAATTTTTAAACCTGTGATTGATAGATTCTTGTTAAACAAAGATAGTAAGAGATAAGGGGCAAAGGCAGGATATATGGTGTAAGATAGATCACAGATCAGCCCTGATCTCATTGAATGCCGGAACAGGGTTGTGGGGTTAAATTACATCCAATATCCGATGTTAAATATCCTTCTTTCTCTGTCAGTCACCCTGTCAGTCTATGTCTCTCTGTCTAAACTAAATGGTACAATGTTAAAATGGGTGAAGGAACAGAGAATCCTTCCCCATCCAGGAGCTGACCGTGTCTCTCTCTCTCTCTCTCTTTCTACCCCCTCTCTCACTCCCCCCTTTTTACTCTCTCTCTTTCTCTTTCAATCCTGATCCTGACTTTTCTCGGAATCCTTCTTGGTTGACTAGTACCCTGAAATGTTTCAGTCTCACTGTTACAAGGAACAAGTCACATTTCTGTGGTATTTTCGATATCTTAATGATTCAATTTGGAGCTTGGATTGTGTCAGGTAAATGTGGTTTCTCATTCAGACATTTCTGCATTGTGGAACTGTCAGTTATCTGTGCAGGGACAGGATATCGGGGTGTCTGAATGGAGTTGAAGATTTTGGTTGCTTGAATAGGGTGTGAATTCGATTGTGGATTGTGTCCCTGAAGGTATTTAAGCCGATGACCTGAGAGAATGAAGTGGTTTACCAATGTCTGAATAACATCAAAGTCTTCAGACACATGAAAGAACAAGATTGGAGACAATACACAAAAGCTGAGACAGTCAGGTCACAACAGGAGGAAGGTGAATGTCTTTTACAGTTTGTAATCTGAAAGCCTGAGGTAATGACTGAAAAAGTCGGAGTTCAAATCCCACATTGGGCTCTTGTGAATTTGAATTTCTCTGAAAATAAAAAATAACTCTGGAATAATAAATCCTCCAGGATGAAATGATTCAATCTCACTGCTCTGACACTGATTTACCTTCAAGTAGCGTTTTCCAGTCCACCTTTTCTAAATCGCCTTCCACCGGCCCAGCTTCATTCCCTAAAACTAAGTGTCAAACTGACCCATCTCTTGTTGACCTTGCTACGTACTGGCCTAAAAAACTTCCCCTGAATGTATATTTAGAATTCTGTATCCTTGATACCTTTTACACTAGTCTCAGTTATCAATGCACTAGTTAGGTCTGCACTAGACCCTGTCTCTGTTTATATTACACATGGACCTGTCTCTGCTATAAAAATGGTTTAAAAAGTGGAGAGCAAACCCTCCAATTTATACACTAGATCCGAAGAAATAGGAGCAGGAGTAGGCCATTCAGCCTCTTGAGCCTGTTCTGTCAGTCAATATGATCATGATTGATCTGATAGTGACTTTAACTCCATTTTCCTGCCTGCCCCCCATAACCCTTGACTCCCTTGTAAATTCATTGACCCAACCTCCACTGCTCTCTGGGGAAGAGAATTCCAAAGCCTAACCAACCTCTGGGAGAAAGAAGTCTTCCTTAGCTCAGTCTTAAATGGCAGACCCTTTATTTTTAAACGGTGCCCCCTAGTTCAAGACTCCTCCACAAGGGAAACATCCTCCCAACATCCGCCCTGTCAAGTCCCCTCAGAATCTTGTATGTTTCAATAAGTTCACCTCTCATTCTTCTAAACTCCAATGAGTATAGGCCCAACCTGTTCAACTATTCCTCATAAGATAACCCCCTCATCCCAGGAATCAGCCTAGTGAACCTTCTCTGAACTGATTCCAATGCATCCAGGCCTGACCATTTATTCACTTTCAAAGATGCTAAACACCTTAATATTTCCCTCTCACCCTGTTTATCCCATCCAATATTTCACACTCCTCCTCTTTAACTACAATGTCTGCATAGTTCCCCCTCTTTTATAAAGATGGAAACAAAGTATTCATTAAGAACCATGCCCACATCTCCCACCTCCATACACACATTCCCTTTTTGGTCCCTAATACTCTATCCTTAGTTCTCCTCTTGCTCTTCATGTATTTATAAAACATCTTTGTACTTTCCTTGATTTTACTTGGTAATATTATTTTCCGGCCATTTCTTTGCTCTCCTAATTTGATTTTTAATTTCACCCTTGTAGTTTCTACACTCATCTCGGCTTTCTGTGGGATTGAGCTCTCGGTATCTGACGTAAGCTTCCCTTTTGTGCCTTATTCTACCTGGTTTCATTCTTGCTATCTAAGGGGCTCTAGATTTGGGAGTCTCACCCTGTTTGTCTTTGTGGGAAAATATTTGTTCTCAACCCTCTCAGGGAGTCGAGGGTTCTGCAGAGCAGGCCTGAAAGAGGAGTTGAGTGTTGGGACAGATCAGTCATGATCTTATTGAATGGCAGGGCAGGCTCGAGGGGCTGAATGGCCTACTCCTGCTCCTATGTCTTGTGTTCAATATCTCCTTTAGTGACTTGGTGCCAAATTGTTATTATGTTTTATTCATTTGTTGGATGTGTGCATTACTGGCTTTGCCAGCATTTTATTGCCCATCACCAATTGCCGTTGAGCCTTCTTGAACCGCTGCAGTCCATGTGGGGTAGGTACACCCACAGTGCTGTTAGGAAGTGAGATCCAGGATTTTGACCTAGTGACAGTGAAGGAATGGTGATATAGTTCCAAGTCAGGATGGTGTGAGACTGGAATGGAAACTTGCAGGTGGTGGTGTTCGCATATGTGTTTCCTGTTTGTTTGCTCTCTCTCCCCCTCATTATTTCTAGACCTCCCTGTCCTCCTGTCCCTCTCTGTCACGGGAACCTAAGAACTGAAGGAAGTGGGTGCAGGAACAGAGAGACCTGGGGATGTCTGTGCACAAATTGATGGTGGCAGAGCTAGTTGAGAAAGTGGTTAAAAGGCGTATGGGATCCTAGGCTTTGTAAATAGAGGCTTAGAGTATAAAAGCAAGGAGGTTATGATGAAGCTTTATAAAACACTGCTTCATCCTCAACTAGTATTGTGTCCAATTCTGGACACCGTGCTTTAGGTAGGATGTGGAGGCATAAGAGAGGATGCAGAAAAGATTCACGAGCAAGGTTCCAGGATGAGGGACTTGAGTTGCGTGGATAGATTGGAGAAGCTGGGGTTGTTCTCTGTCTTCCTCTCTCTATCTCTCCCTCCTGCTATCTCTGACACGAGGAGGGAGACAGAGAGAGAGGAGGTTAGTTATGAAGCCAGGAGAAAAAGACCAACAAATTCAGCAACCATTTCAGTAGGAGAAAAGCCAATAACAATCACAAGCTGATGGAGGGACGGGAAATCATTTACGAAGGGACAGAGTATCTGATCACACCCGGGATGGTGTAATGGATGCCAACAAAGCCCCATTTCAGCCTGCAATATGAAAAGGAGGGAGAGAGAGCTGAGAGGGAATGAGTTAATTCTGACTGAGTTAATGAGGGGGCAATGGCGTCCTGCGGCTCCCACAATGCCCCGCGAGTGGGAAAGGCCCCTTTCTGCGGTACAGGCCGCGCTGCACTCTGGGAGGATGCTCCGCACATGCGCATCTCCACAAGAGCGTTAACCGCCCCTTTTTTATATTGTCCCCCGGCTCAGACGTTCAACTTTCCTCCATTAAGATCGACAGCTGAAGCCGCTTCTCCTTTTCCTTTCAGCTGCTGTTTGCGGAAAGAAGAGGCCGGCGGGTGACGTCGCGCAAACATGGCGGCTGATGACACCCCCCCTCCCGCCAGGGCGTCAGTGAGGTCTCATTGGCTGCCTCGCCCCACGTGTTTGGAGGTCAAGGGGTTAAAAGCTGCCTCTTGCATCCGCGCAGCCGCGGTTTAGGCGACTTGTAACCCCGCCCCTGGGGTGGGGGAGGGGGGTCAGCACCAGACTCTTAAAGGGACCCTGCACCACCAGAACTGTCCCAAACTCTTAAAGGGACCCAACATGGACAGAAAGAGCAAGAGAGTTGGAGAGCAAGTAATAGAGAGGGAAATAGAAAAGAGAGAGTGATGGGGAGAGAGAGAGAGGAAGAACTGAGCTTGAAAGAATCATAGAGAGATGGAGAGACTGAGAGAAAATAGGTGAGAGGGAGAGAGCGAGAGAGCAAGAGAAATGGAGGGAGAATCTCCTCAATTGGACAGAGATGGAGAGAGAGTGATAGAGAGATGGAGAGACTGAGAGAAAATAGGTGAGAGGGAGAGAGTGAGAGAGCAAGAGAAATGGAGGGAGAATCTCCTCAATTGGACAGAGATGGAGAGAGAGTGATGGAGAGACTGAGAGAAAATAGGTGAGAGGGAGAGAGTGAGAGAGCAAGAGATGGTGAGAAATGGAGGGAGAATCTCCTCAATTGGACAGAGATGGAGAGAGAGTGATAGAGAGATGGAGAGACTGAGAGAAAATAGGTGAGAGGGAGAGAGTGAGAGAGCAAGAGATGGTGAGAAATGGAGGGAGAATCTCCTCAATTGGACAGAGATGGAGACAGAGTGATAGAGAGATGGAGAGACTGAGAGAAAATAGGTGAGAGGGAGAGAGTGAGAGAGCAAGAGATGGTGAGAAATGGAGGGAGAATCTCCTCAATTGGACAGAGATGGAGAGAGAGTGATGGAGAGACTGAGAGAAAATAGGTGAGAGGGAGAGAGTGAGAGAGCAAGAGAAATGGAGGGAGAATCTCCTCAACTGGACAGAGATGGAGAGAGAGTGATAGAGAGATGGAGAGACTGAGAGAAAATAGGTGAGAGGGAGAGAGCAAGAGATGGTGAGAAATGGAGGGAGAATCTCCTCAATTGGACAGAGATGGAGACAGAGTGATAGAGAGATGGAGAGACTGAGAGAAAATAGGTGAGAGGGAGAGAGTGAGAGAGCAAGAGATGGTGAGAAATGGAGGGAGAATCTCCTCAATTGGACTGAGATGGAGACAGAGTGATAGAGAGATGGAGAGACTGAGAGAAAATAGGTGAGAGGGAGAGAGTGAGAGAGCAAGAGATGGTGAGAAATGGAGGGAGAATCTCCTCAATTGGACAGAGATGGAGACAGAGTGATAGAGAGATGTGAAGAGAGATCCAAGAGAAAGGAAGGTGGAGAGTGAGGGAGAGGTAGAGTTTGAGAGTGAGGAAACCGATAAATGGAAAGATAAAGGTGAGGAGAGAGTAACAGAGCAGAAGAGAGAGAGAGAGAGATGGCGAGAGAGAGTGGGAAGGAAAATGAAAAATTAGAGGAAAAGAGCAGACACAGGGTGTACAGAAAGTGTGAAAAATGAATGAGAGATAGAGTGTCCGTCAGAGAGAGAGGGAAAGTCCGGGATATTTTTGGGTAGAGAGAGAGGCAGATAGTGTGTGTGTGTGAGAGAGAGAGAGAGAGACATCAGCACACGTTCACAGTAAAGAAAGTCTCGCCATGTCAAACAGTCATTTAATTGGGTGCACAACCAGACAAAAGTAACTTTATCCTCGGGAGAATGAGTGGAGTCAGACATATAAAAACAGATTGCAGGTTAATGCCCAGAAAAGCTTGATTAAAGATTAAAAGTTGCAGAGAGAAATCACCCAGTAATCCTAGTTGCAACCCATTGGACTCAATACAATGGTCCAAAAATATTATCACTGCCAATCAAACAATTTCATCAGCTCAACAGCAAACAGTGAAATGATCCACAAACTGCAGTGTTCAATGATTCAAGGAAGATTACAGAGCATGAGAGAGAACATAAAGACAGACACAGAGTATTTGTTTAGCTTCTCTGCCATTGTCCTTTGATGAGAGGCTGAGTAAATAGGACCTGTCTTCTCTGGAGTTTAGAAGAATGAGAGGTGATCTCATTGAAACATATCAGATTCTAAAGGGACTGGATAGGGTGGACACTGAGAGATTATTTCCACTGGTCGGGAAATGAAAGTCTCCCTTATCCCTTCCTAACCAGCTTATCCACCTGTCCTGTCAGCCTCAGGAATCAGTGAACATTCACTCCAAGGTCCCGCTGTTCACAGACACAGAGATAATGTTGGAGACAGTCATGTTGTTAGGTTAGATCAAAAGTGCAAATGACAAATGTTATCATAGTTTGATGTAATTCTGTGTACACAGAGGTACAAGAAATAGGTGTAGAGTGTGAAACACCAGGAGAGAGGGAGGAATATAGATGGAGAGAGGGTAACAGTGAGAAAGGGAGAGATATGCATGGAGAGAGAAGTGGAGAGCTACTCTTACTGGTAATCTCTCTCCATCTCCGTCTTCCCCCCTCTCTTACTCACTCAATCAATCACTAGTTCCCCTCTCTGCTACCTTCTCCTTGTTTATTTCTCTCTCTATCCCCCTCTGTACCCTCTTAATTTCAATCTCTCACTGTGTCATATCTTCCAGGATGCTGCACACAGCTTTGCGGGAACACTGACCGACACTCTCCATCCCAATTTCGTCCTCTTTCTCTCTGCTGATCTCTCCCCATTGCTATCCTTCCCTCTCCCTATTCTTCCCTCTCTAGATCTATCCCTGTCTTTCTCACTGTTACTCTCTCCATCTGGATGGAGGAGCAGAAAGAGAGGCACATAGAGAGGCAGCTTTACTCTGTATCTAACCCCACACTGTACCTTCCCTGGGAGTGTTTTATAGAACAGAGAAGACAGAGATTTACTCAATAGCTAACTAATAGCTTGGCAGCATTTGATGGGACAGTGTAGACGGAGCTTTACTCTGTATCCCTGGAATTTAGAAGGGTAAGGGGTGATCTGATCAAAGTTTAAAGTGGTGGATGGGGTACCAATCAGGTGGAGTGCTTTGTCCTGGATGGTGTCGAGCCTCTGGAGTGTTGTCGATGTTACACTCATCCAGGCAAGTGGAGAGATACCATCACACACCTGACTTGTGTCTTGTAGGTGGTTGAAAGGCTTTGGAGAGTCAGGGGGTGAGTCACTTGTAGCCACAGTACTGATGTGATTATTTCAGCTCAGTTCCTGGTCAATGTCTCCCTAGGATGTTGATGCTGGGGGATTCAGCGATGGGATAATGCTTTGAATGCCATGGGGAGGTGGTTGGATTCTCTCTTGTTGCAGATGGTCATTTCCTGTCTGTGTGTGTTTTTCTGTGCTCTGGGACCAATTTCCTCAATGGGAGGTCATAATGCTGCCTCATAACTGACTAATTCACGAAAGGAATGCTGATGGAATGAACGGGACAGGGACAGAGTGGATACAACATTGGCTAAGGGACAGGACACAGAGAGTAGTGGTGAATGGTTGCTTCAGACTGGAGGGCGGTATCTTTGACTGACATAATCTTATACACTTCTATTCAATCTCCCCTCTATCTACTTTGTTCTAAGGAGATCAAACCCAGCTTTTCCAACCTAACCTTGTAGCTAAAATCCCCCATCTCTGAAACCATTCTGGTAAATCTCTGCACCCTCTCAAGGAACCTCACATCCTTCCTAAAGTCTGGTGACCAGAACTGGACACAGTTCTCCAGTTGGGGCCGAAATAGAGCTTTATAAATGTTCAGCATAACCTCCCTGCTTTTGTACTGACTGTATACAGTGTACATTGTGGTACAGTGGTATTCCCCAGGGGTTTGGATTAGGATCACTGATCTTTTTGATATATATTAATGACTTGGACTTGGGTTTACAGGGCATAACTTCAACATTACACCATCTGCAATGTAATAAACAGAGAAGGGAATAGTAGTAGTAAATCTCTGTCTTCTCTGTTCTATAAAACACTGTCAGAGCAGGTACAGTGTGGGGTTCAGGAGGATAGAGGCAGTCTGGTGAAATGGACAGACACATGGCAGGTTAACTTCAATGCTGAGAAATGTCAAATGATGCATTTAGGAAGGAAGGCTGAGGAGAAGCGATATAAACTAAATAGCACAATGTTAAGATGGGTGCTGGTTCAGAGAGATCGGGAATCTGGAGAGATCTGCGTCAGTTTTTACATCTGAAAGATTCAATTTGGGGCTTCGAGTCTTGTCAGTTGAATTGAGCTTCATCCTGAAAAGTGTCAGCAAACGTGTTGGGAAATGTGTCAAAAGCTGTTTCCATTCAGACATTCCTGCATTGTGGAAGTGTGAGCTGTCTTTGCAGAGACAGGAAATAGAGTTGTTTGAATGGACCTGCAGGTTTTAGTTGATGCAATAAGGTGAGAACTTGAATTGTGTCCCTTCCAGATACACAGAATTGAAGGTATTTACACAACACCACATGAAGTAGTTTACCAATGTCTGACAAACTTCAAAGACTTCAAACACATGGAAGAAGAGGAGAAGGGAACAATATACAAAACCTCAGTCAGTCAGACAACAGCAGGAGGAAAATGAATCTCTTTTTATGGGTTTTTCCCAGACTATCCTCATACCCTTTATGTCATTGGTATTCAGCAATCTGTCAATCTCTGCTTTAAACATACTCAATGACTGAGCTTCCACAGCCCTCTGGGATAGAGAATTCCTAAGATTCACAACCCTCTGAGTAATGACATTTCTCCTCATCTCTGTCCCAAGTGGCTTCCCCCTTATTTTGAAATTGTGTCCCCTGGTTCTCGACTCCCCAACCAGGAGAAACATCTTACCTACATCTACCCTGTCTATCTGTAATGTTACCCCAGGGTCTCCACACAGCCTGTCTCCCCGTCCCCCTGCTTCTAAAGTGTCTCAGGGTCTCCTGGCACTTTCTATCTCTCTGCTTCTGTCTCTATCCCTCACTATCTCTCTGTTCTCTCTCCATTTCTATCTCTCCCTATCTCTCTGTTACTCTACCTCTGTTCCTCTCTCTCTGTCTATCACTCTCTTCCACCATGTTGGTTATCATTGGGGGTCGAGTTAAATCACAGACAAAATAAACACTTCACCTGTCTGCCCCGGAATAAATAGCAAAATCTGTGGATATTTTATGTCTGTATTCAGACAATATAGACAGGAGTTTATATTATATGATGGGATGCTGCAAATCGATTTACACTCCTACTGTTGGAAAAACAACTTAAAAAGAATTATTCACAAGTCTAGTCCAACTTAACGACAGATATGACCCGATAAGGTAATAAATGCCAAAAGTCTGGAGTTTTTTGGAGTCCGTTAAGCTTTACTCTGTCTGGCTTTCAGAAATTAAACATTACACATGCACTGCAAGATTAAAGATTATACATAGGTTATCTCTCTCTCTCTGTCTCTCTACAGGACTGGGCAGACACTGGGGATTGTTACTGAGGTTCTGTTGGTCAGTTTTACTGACATCAGTGTGGATTGTAAAATCTGTCTGTGTGTGTCTGTGTGTGTCTGTGTGTGTGTGTGTGTCTCTGTCTGTGTGTGTGTGTGTGTGTGTGTCTCTGTGTGTGTGTGTGTGTGTGTGTGTGTGTGTGTGTGTCTGTCCCTTTATGTATGTGTCTGTGTGTGTCTGGATGTGTGTGTGAGAGAGAGAGAGAGAATATCAGGGTCACCTCGCTCCATCTCTATCTCTCCTTGTCTCTCTGTTTCTCCTCTCTCTATCTCTCCCTCTGTCAATCCGCCTCTCTCATAGAAACATAGAAAATAGGAGCAGGAGTAGGCCATTCGGCCCTTTGGGCCTGCTCCGTCATTCAATAAAGATCATGACCGATGGTCTAATTCAGTACCCTGTTCCCACTTTCTCCCCATACCCCTTGATCCCTTTGACATTTAGAAATATATCTCTCTCCTCCATGAATATATTTAATGACTTGGCCTCCACTGCCTTCTGCGGTAGAGAATTCCACAGGTTCACCACCCTCTACCCCATCCATCTCTCCCCCTCTATCTCCGTCTCCACCCTCTATCTCCGTCTCCACCCTCTATCTCCGTCTCCACCCTCTATCTCCGTCTCCACCCTCTATCTCCCTCTCCCCCCTCTATCTCCCTCTCCCCCCTCTATCTCCCTCACACCCTCTATCTCCCTCTCCCCCTCTATCTCCCAATCCCCCTCTATCTCCCTCACCCGCTCACTCTCCCTCACCCCCCCTCTATCTCCCTCTCCCCCTCTATCTCCCTCTGCCCCTTTATCTCCCTCTCCCTCTCTATCTCACACATCTCCTCGATCTCACACATCCCCTCGATCTCACTCTTCCCCTCGATCTCACTCTTCCCCTCTATCTCACTCTTCCCCTCTATCTCACTCTCCCCCTCTATCTCCCACACCCCCTCTATCTCCCACACCCCCTCTATCTCCCACACCCCCTCTATCTCACACACAGCCTCTATCTCACACAACCCCTCTATCTCACACACAGCCTCTATCTCACACACCCCCTCTATCTCACTCTTCCCCTCTATCTCACTCTCCCCCTCTATCTGTCTCTCCCTCCACTATCTCACACACCCCCAATATCTCCCTCTCCCCCTCTATCTCACTCTCCCCCTCTATCTCACTCTCCCCCTCTATCTCACTCTCGCCCTCTATCTGTCTCTCCCCCTCTATCTCCCTCTCTCCCTCTCCCGCTCTCTCTCCCTCTCCCCCCTATCTCCCTCTCCCCCTCTATCTCCCACTCCCCCTCAATCTGTCTCTCGCCCTCTATCTCACACACCCCAAATATCTCCCTCTCCCCCTACATCTCCCTCTCCCCCCTCTGCCCCCTATATCTCCCTCTCCCCGTCTCTCTCCCTCTGCCCCTCTCTCTCCCTCTGCCCCTCTCTCTCCCTCTGCCCCTCTATCTCACTCCCCCCTCTATCTCACTCGTCCCCTCTATCTGTCTCTCCCCCCACTATCTCACATACCCCCAATATCTCCCTCTCCCCCTATATCTCCCTCTCCCCCCTCTCTCTCCCTCTGACCCCCTATATCTCCATCACCCCGTCTCTCTCCCTCTGCCCGTCTCTCTCCCTCTGCCCGTCTCTCTCCCTCTGCCCCTCTATCTCACTCTGCCCCTCTATCTCACTCTCCCCCTCTATCTCACTCTCCCCCTCTATCTGTCTGTCTCTCCCTCTATCTGTCTGTCTCTCCATCTATCTGTCTGTCTCTCTCCCTCTATCTGTCTCTCTCCATCTATCTGTCTCTCCCCCCTCTATCTCACTCTCCCCCTCCTCCTGACACTCACTCTCTCTCCATCTACCTCTGTCTCTGCCACTCTCTCTGTCTCTCTCTCTGTCCCTCCTTCTGTCTTTCCCTCTCTATCTCTATGTCTTTCTCCTTCTATCTCTCTCTCTGTCGCTCTATCTTAATCTCTCTCTCTCTGCCCCTCCATCTGCCTTTTCCTCTCTGTCTCTCCCTCTCTCTCCTTCTATCTGTGTCTCTCTCTCTCTCTGTCTCTCCATCTGTCTTTCCCTTTCTGTCTCTCCCTCTCTCTCCATCTCTCTGTCTCTGCCTCTCTCTCTGTCCCTCCATCTGTCTTTCCCTCTCGGTCACTACCTCTCTCTCCTTCTATCTCTGTCTCGCTCTCTGTTCCTCCAAATGTCTTTCGCTCTCTGCCAATCCCTCTCTCCTTCTCTCTGTCTATCCCTCTCTCTCCTCTCTCTCTCGGTCCCTCCATCTGTATCCACCCCCCACCACCTGTCACTCCCTCTCTCTCCTATCTATGTCTCTCGCTCTCTATCCCTCCATCTATCCTTCCCTCTCTGTCACTCCATCTCTCTCCTTCTCTCCCTTTCTCTCCCTTACTCTCTCTCTCTGTCTTTCCATCTGTCTTTCCCTCTCTATTTCTGTCCATCGATCTCCTCTCTCTCTCTGTCCCTCCATTTGTCGTTCCCTCTCTGTCACTTCCTCTCTCTCCTTCTATCTCTGCCTCTCACTCTCTGTCCCTCCATCTGTCTTTCCCTCTCTGTCTCTCCATCTCTCTCCTTCTATCTCTGTCTCTCCATCTGTCTTTCCCTTTCTATCACTCCCTCTCTCTCTCCTTCCATCTCTGCCTCTCTCTGTCTCTCCATCAGTCTTTCCCTTTCTGTCACTCCCTCTATGTCCTTCTATCTCTCTCTCTCTATCCCTCCATCAGTCCTTCCCTCCCTGTCACTCCATCACTCTCTCTGTCTCTCAGTCTGTCCCTCTATCTGTCTTAGCCTCCCTGACACTCCCTCTCTCTCCTTCTATCTCTGTATCTCTCTGTCTCTCCATCTGTTTTTTCCTCTAACCCCTCTCTCCTTCTCTGTCACTCCCTCTCTCTCCTTCTCTCTCACTCTGTCCCTCCATCTGTCTTTCCCTCCCTGTCACTCCCACTCTCTCCTATCTCTGTCTTTCTCTCTGTCTTTCCTTGTGAATTTCCCTCCCTATCACTCCCTCTCACTCGTTCTATCCCTGCCTCTCTCCCTGTCCCTCCATCTGTCTTCCCACACCCCACCCATCAATCCGTCTCTCTCCTTCTATCTCTGTCTCTATCTCTCTATCCCTCCATCTGTCCTTCCCTCCCTGTGACTCCATTTCTCTCCCTTTCTCTCTCTCTCTCTCTCTCTCTCTGTCCCACCATCTGTCTTTCCCTCTCTGTCTCTCCCTCTCTCTCCTTCCATCTCTGCCTCTCAGTCTCTCTGTCCATCCATCTGTCTTTACCTCTCTGTCTCTCCCTCTCTCTCCATCTATCTCTGTCTCTCTCTCTCTGTCTTTCCATATGTCTTTCCCTTCCTGTCACTCCCTCTCTCTCCTTCCATCTCTGCCTCTCTCTCTCTCTGTCTCTCCAACTGCCTTTCCCTCTCTGTCTCATCCACACTCTCCTTCTCTCTCTGTCTCTGCCTCTCTCTCTGTCTCTCTGTCTCTCTCTCTCTGTCCCTCCATCTGCCTTTCCCTCTCTGTTGCTCCCAATCTCTCCTACTATCTCTGTCTCTCTCTCTGTTCCACCATTTGTCTTACCCTCTCTGTCACTCCCACTCTCCTCCTCTCTATCTCTCCCTCTCCCTCCTTCACTTTCTCACCGTCCCTCCATCTGTTTTTCCCCCCGTTTCACTCCCTCTCTCTCCTTCTATCTCTGACCCTCTCTCTCTCCGTCCGTCTGTCATTCCCTCCCTGTCTCTCCATCTCTCTCCTTTTATCTCTATCTCTCCATCTTTCTGTCCCTCTCTGTCTCTCCCTATCTCTCCTTCTCTCTCTGTCTCTCACTTTGTCCCTCTGTCTGTCTTTCCCTCCCTGTCACTCCCTCTCTCTCCTTCTATCGCTGTCTTTCTCTCTGTCTCTCCATCTGTCTTTCCCTCCCCATCACTCCCTCTCTCTCCTTCCATCTCTGTCTCTCCAACTGCCTTTCCCTCTCTGTTTCTCCCAATCTCTCCTTCTATCTCTGTTTCTCTCTCTCAATCCCTCCATCTGTCCATCTGTCCTTCCCTCCCTGACACTCCCTCTCTCTCCTTCTCTCTCTGTCCCTCCATCTGTCTTTCCCTCCCAGTCTCTCCCTCTCTCTCCTTCTATCACTGTCTCTCTCTCTCTGTCTTTCCATCTGTCTTTCCCTTCCTGACATTCCCTCTCCCTCCTTCCATCTCTGCCACTCTCTCTCTCGCTCTGTCTCTCCAACTGCCTTTCCCTCTCTGTCTCTCCCAATCTCTCCTTCTCTCTTTGTCTCTGCCTCGCTCTCTGTCCCTCCATCTGTCTTTCCCTCTGTCTCTCCCCTCTCTGCTTCCATCTCTGTCTCTCTCTCTCTATCTCTCCATCTCTCTTTCCCTCCCAGTCACTCCCTCTCACTCTTACAATCTCTGTCTCCCCCTCTCTCTCCTTCTATCACTGTCTCTCTCACTGTCTTTCCATCTGTCCTTCCCTCCCTGTCACTCCCTCTCTCTCCTTCCATCTCTGCCTCTCTCTCTTTTTCTGTCTCTCCAACTGCCTTTCCCTCTCTGTCTCTCCCAATCTCTCCTTCTCTCTCTGTCTCTGCCTCTCTCTCTGTCCCTCCATCTGTCTTTCCCTCTCTGTCTCTCCCTCTCTGTCCTTCTATCTCTGTCTCTCTCTGTCAATCCCTCCATCTGTCCATCCGTCCTTCCCTGCCTGACACTCCATCTCTCTCCTTCTCTCTCTGTCTCTCTCTCTGTCCGTCCATCTGTCTTTCCCTCGCTGTCACTCCCTCTGTCTCCTTCCATCTCTGCCTCTCTCTCTCTATCTGTCTTTCCCTCTCTGTCTCTCCCTCTCTCTTCTTCTACCACTGTCTCTCTTTCTCTCTTTGAATCTGTCATTCCCGCCCTGTCACTCCCTCTCTCTCCTTCCATCTCTGCCCCTCTCTCTCTCTCTGTCTCCAACTGCCTTTCCCTCTCTGTCTCTCCCTCTCTCTCCTTCTATCTCTGTCTCTCTCTCTCTATCTCTCCATCTCTCTTTCCCTCCCAGTCACTCCCTCTCACTCTTTCAATCTCTGTCTCTCCCTCTCTCTCCTTCTATCACTGTCTCTCTCACTGTCTTTCCATCTGTCCTTGCCTCCCTGTCACTCCCTCTCTCTCCTTCCATCTCTGCCTCTCTCTCTTTCTCTGTCTCTCCAACTGCCTTTCCCTCTCTGTCTCTCCCTCTCTCTCCTTCTATCTCTTTCTCTCTCTGTCAATCCCTCCATCTGTCCATCCGTCCTTCCATGCCTGACACTCCCTCTCTCTCCTTCTCTCTCTGTCTCTCTCTCTGTCCATCCATCTGTCTTTCCCTCCCTGTCTCTCCCTCTGTCTCCTTCCATCTCTGCACCTCTCTCTGTCTCTCCATCTGTCTTTCCCTCCCTGTCACTCCCTCTCTCTCCTTCCATCTCTGCCCCTCTCTCTCTCCAACTGCCTTTCCCTCTCTGTCTCTCCCAATCTCTCCTTCTGTCTCTGTCTCTGCCTCTCTCTCTGTCTCTCTCTCTGTCCCTCCATCTGTCTTTCCCTCTCTGTCTCTCTCTCTCCATCTCTCCATCTCTCTTTCCCTCCAAGTCACTCCCTCTCTCTCCTTCAATCTCTGTCTCTCCCTCTCTCTCCTTCTATCACTGTCTCTCCATCTGTCTTTCCCTCCCCATCACTCCCTCTCTGTACTTCCATCTCTGCCTCTCTCGCTGTCTCTCCATCTGTCTTTCCCTCTCTGTCTCTCCCTCTCTCTCCTTCTTTCACTGTCTCTCTCCCTCTGTCTTTCCATCTGTCTTTCCCTCCCTGTCACTCCCTCATTCTCCTTCCATCTCTGCCTCTCTCTCTCTCTCTCTGTCCCTCCATCTGCCTTTCCCTCTCTGCCTCTCCCAATCTTTCCTTCTCTCTCTGTCTCTGCCTCTCTCTCTGTCCCTCCATCTGTCTTTCCCTCTCTGTCTCTCCCTCTCTCTCCTTCCATCTCTTTCTCTCTCTGTCAATCCCTCCATCTGTCCATCCATCCTTCCCTGCCTGACACTCCCTCTCTCTCCTTCTCTCTCTGTCTCTCTCTCTGTCCATCCATCTGTCTTTCCCTCCCTGTCTCTCCCTCTCTCTCCTTCTACCACTGTCTCCCTCTCTGTCTTTCCATCTGTCATTCCCTCCCTGTCACTCCCTCTCTCTCCTTCCATCTCTGCCCCTCGCTCTCTCTGTGTCTCCAACTGCCTTTCCCTCTCTGTCTCTCCCAACCTCTCCTTTTCTCTCTGTCTCTGTCTCTCTCTCTGTCCCTCCATCTGTCTTTCCCTCTCTGTCTCTCTCTATCTCTCCATCTCTCTTTCCCTCCCAGTCACTCCCTCTCTCTCCTTCAATCTCTGTCTCTCCCTCTCTCTCCTTCCATCACTGTCTCTCCATCTGTCTCTCCATCTGTCTTTCCCTCCCCATCACTCCCTCTCGCTACTTCCATCTCTGCCTCTCTCGCTGTCTCTCCATCTGTCTTTCCCTATCTGTCTCACCCTCCACTTCTTTCACTGTCTCTCTCCCTCTGTCTTTCCATCTGTCTTTCCCTCCCTGTCACTCCCTCACTCTCCCTCCATCTCTCTGTCTCTCTCTCTCTGTCCCTCCATCTGCCTTTCCCTCTCTGTCTCTCCCAATCTCTCCTTCTCTCTCGTTCTCTGCCTATCAGTCTCTCTCTCTGTCCCTCCATCTGCCTTTCCCTCTCTGTCTCTCCCAATCTCTCCTTCTCTCTCGTTCTCTGCCTATCAGTCTCTCTCTCTGTCCCTCCATCTGCCTTTCCCTCTCTGTCTCTCCCTCTCTCTCCTTCTATCTCTGTCTCTCTCTCTCAATCCCTCCAGCTGTCCATCCGTCCTTCCCTCCCTGACACTCCCTCCCTCTCCTTCTATCTCTGTCACTCCCTCTCTGTCTTTCTATTTCTATCTCTGTCTCTCTCTCTCTGTCTCTCCATCTGTCCTTCCCTCACTGTCACTCCATCTCTCTCCTCTCTCTGTCTCTCACTCTGTCCCTCCATCTGTCTTTCCCTCTCTGTCACTCCCTCCCTCTCCTTCTATCTCTGTCACTCCCTCTCTGTCTTTCTATTTCTATCTCTGTCTCTCTCTCTCTCTGTCTCTCCATCTGTCCTTCCCTCACTGTCACTCCATCTCTCTCCTCTCTCTGTCTCTCACTCTGTCCCTCCATCTGTCTTTCCCTCTCTGTCACTCCCTCCCTCTCCTTCTATCTCTGTCACTCCCTCTCTGTCTTTCTATTTCTATCTCTGTCTCTCTCTCTCTCTGTCTCTCCATCTGTCCTTCCCTCACTGTCACTCCATCTCTCTCCTCTCTCTTTCTCTCACTCTGCCCCTCCATCTGTCTTTCCCTCTCTGTCACTCCCTCCCTCTCCTTCTATCTCTGTCTCTCTCTCTGCTATCACTGACACTGGGAGAGAGACAGAGGGACGGAGGGTTAGATATGAAGGCATAGAGAGGGCCGTAGAGAGGGACAAACTTGGAGAGAGAGAGAGAATGTTGAGTTGGATGAAGAGGATAATGTAAGATATATTAACTTGATTTAATCCTTCACTGCTGTGTACACAAACATATTTGAGATAGGTATGGAGAGAAAACGAACATCGGGAGAGGGAGGAATGCAGTAAAGTTGGGGCCCAGGCGGACACTTTTGATGATCCAGAAGGAATAGCCTCCATTATAAATATTCAGCCAGCTATTCCACTGTGGGAACCATCACACCCTCATGATATTGTTTGTGGAAATTTCATGCTGGCTTATTGGTTAATTTTTAAACCTGTGATTGATAGATTCTTGTTAACCAAAGGTATTAAGAGATAAAGGGCAAAGGTGGGATATATGGTGTTAGTTAGATCACAGATCAGCCCTGATCTCACTGAATGCTGGAACAGGGTCGAGGGGTTAAATTGCCTCCTCATCTTCCTATGTCTGATGTTTTATATCCTTCTTTCACTCTCACACACCCTGTCTGTCTGTGTCTCCCTCTATTTCTCTCATTCTCTCTCTCTCTCTGTCTGTTTCGGACAGTGTAGAGTGAGATTCACTCTGTATCCACCCCATGATGTTCCTGTCCTGGGACTGTTGGATGGGACAGTGTCGAGGGAAATTTACTCTGTGTCAAACCCAACATTGTGCTTGGCTTGGGAATATTTAATGGGACAGTGCAGCTGGAGATTTACTCTGTATCCCTGGAATTTTGAAGGCTCAGGTGTGATTTGATGAAGGTTTACAAAATAATAAGGGAAACTGATAGGGTAGACAGAGAGTAACAATTCCCACTGGCTGCAGAGTCTAGAACATGGGGGCACAGTCTAAAAATATAAACCTAGTCTAAAAACCTTTCAGGAGTGAAATGAAGAAACACTTCAACACACCAGGTGTGGTATCAGTTTGGAACTCTCTTCCACAATCAGCAATTGATGCTGAGACACTTGTTAATTTTTAAATCTGAGTTTGAGAGATTTTTGTTAACCAAAGGTATTAAGGGACAAAGATAGGTACATGGAGTTAGATCACACATCAGCCATGAGCTCATTGAATGACAGAACAGGGTTGAGGGGCCAAATGGCCTCCTCCTCTTCCTCTGTCCTACGCCCAATATCCTGCTATCACTCTCTGTGTCTTGGTCTCTGTCTCCCTCTTTGTCTCTCTTTCTGTCTGTCTGTCTCTCTCTCCTCTCATCTATGGAAATCCACACACATCAGTCAGCCATTTTAGGTTCATTTTCAGTGGCCATTTTATGTTCCCACAACACTGGGACATTTATCGCTGTCTATCCCAAACCATCTCCCTTTGTAGTCTATTTGTGTTCTCCTCACAGCTTATTGTCCCACCTAACCTAGTATCTCTCTCCTTTGCTCCGTCTCACCCACGCACTCTCCCCCCTCTCTCTCCCCCCCCATTTCTCTCTCCCCCCATTTCTCTCTCTCCCCTCCACCCCCCCGCAATCTCTCTTTAAGTGTCCTGTTATCACATCCTTTATTACAGATTCGACCATTTTCCCAATGACTGATGTTAGACGAACAGGTCTTTAGTTCCCCATTTTCTCTCTCCTTCCTTTTGTAAATAGTGGGGTTACATTTGCTACCTTCTAATCTGCCTCTCTCACACTGCCTCTCCCACACTGCCTCTGTCCCTCGCTATCTGTCTTACCCCCTCTCTCTCTCGCTATCTATCCCTCTCTGTCAAGTGGCCGCTTTCTGTGCCTTAAAATTTCTATGTTGCCCTCGCCAACTCTATTTTTCCCTCTGTTACCCTCTGAATCCCAGTCTCTCCCTCTCTGTTACTCTCTGAATCCCAGTCTCTCCCTCTCTGTTACCCTCTGAATCCCAGTCTCTCCCTCTCTGTTACCCTCTGAATCCCAGACTCTCCCTCTCTGTTACCCTCTGAATTCCAGTCTCTCCCTCTCTGTTACCCTCTGAATCCCAGTCTCTCGCTCTCTGTTACCCTCTGAATTCCAGTCTCTCCCTCTCTGTTACCCTCTGAATCCCAGTCTCTCGCTCTCTGTTACCCTCTGAATCCCAGTCTCTCCCTCTCTGTTACCCTCTGAATCCCAGTCTCTCCCTCTCCGTTACCCTCTGAATCCCATTCTCTCCCCCTCTGTTACTCTCTGAATCCCAGTCTCTCCCTCCATGTTTCCCTCTGAATCCCAGAATCTCCCTCTCTGTTACCCTGTGAATCCCAGTCTCTCCCTCTCTCTTACCCTCTGAGTCCCAGACTCTCCCTCTCTGTTACCCTGTGAATCCCAGACTCTCCCTCTCTGTTACCGTCTGAATCCCAGTCTCTCCCTCTCTGTTTCCCTCTGAATCCCAGACTCTCCCTCTCTGTTACCCTCTGAATCCCAGACTCTCCCTCTCTGTTACCGTCTGAATCCCAGTCTCTCCCTCTCTGTTTCCGTCTGAATCCCAGTCTCTCCCTCTCTCTTACCCTCTGAGTCCCAGTCTCTCCCTCTCATTTACCCTCTGAGTCCCAGTCTCTCCCTCTCCGTTACCCTCTGAATCCCAGTCTCTCCCTCTCTCTTACCCTCTGAGTCCCAGTCTCTCCCTCTCCGTTACCCTCTGAATCCCAGTCTCTCCCTCTCTGTTACCTGACCAGAGCTTTATAAATGTTCAGCGCACCCTCTCGGCTTTAGTACTCACTGTATACAGTGTAAATTGTGGTATTCCCCAGGGGTTTTGATTAGGACCACTGATCTTATTGATATATGAATGACTTAGACTGGGGTAAACAGGGCATAACTTCAACATTGTGCCATCTGCAATGTAAGAAACAGTGAAGGGAATAGGAGTAGACTTCAGGAGGATAGAGGCAGTCTGGTGAAATGGTCAGACACATAGCAGGTTAACTTCAATGCTGAGAAATGTAAAATGATGCATTTTGGAAGGAAGACTGAGGAGAAGCGATATAAACTAAATGGTACAATGTTAAAATGGGTGCAGGGACAGAGAGATCTGGGATTTCATTTGTGTCACTTTTTACATCTAAAAGATTCAATTTGGGGCTTGCAATCTCTAAGTTGAATTTAGCTTCATCCTGAAAAGTGTTAGCAAACGTGTTGGGAAATGTGTCAAAAGCTGTTTCCATTCAGACATTCCTGCATTGTGGAAGTGTGAGCTGTCTTTGCAGAGACAGGAAATAGAGTTGTTTGAATGGACCTGCAGGTTTTGGTTGATGCAATAAGGTGAGAATTTGAATTGTGTCCCTTCCAGATACACAGAATTGAAGGTATTTACAGAACACCACATGAAGTAGTTTACCAATGTCTGACAAACTTCAAAGACTTCAAACACATGGAAGAAGAGGCGAAGGGAACAATATACAAAACCTGAGACCGTCAGACATCAGCAGGAGGAAAATGAATCTCTTTTTATGGGTTTTAATTTGAAGGCCTGAGCTGATGATTGAAAAAGTAGGAGTTCAAATCCCACGCTGGGCTGTTGTGAATTTGAATTCTATTTTTTCTTTAAAAAAACATAAATCTGGAGTTAAAAAGCCTCTAGGTTGGAATGATTCACTCCTGTCTACTGGTGCAAAGCCTGTGTGTGTCTCAGTTTGCTGTATTTGTTAACAATTTAAGATGTTGTGGTAGAATGCAACATACCCAAGTTTACCAATGACACAAAAATAGGCAGCATTGTAAGCAGTGTAGCTGGAAGCAGAACATTGCAAAGAGATATTAATATCTTAAAGAGATGGGCAAAACTGTGGCAGTTAGATTTCCATGTCAGCAAAAAAAGACTAGAACAGAGTACTTTATAAATGGTGTAAAGCTAGAAATACTGGAGGTTCAAAGAGACTTTGGGGGGTCCATGTCCATTTGAGTGCAGTGTAGATTTACCAGAATGATAACTGGACTCCAAGGGTTAAATTACGAGGTGATATTACACAAACTAGGGATATATTGCCTGGAATTTAGGAGGATCAAGGTAATTTGTTCAAAGCTGTTGAGATATTAAGGGGAACTGATGGGGTAGTTTGGGAGAAACTATTTCAGCAGCTTGGGAACATAGGAACAGGAGTAGGCCATTCAGCCCATCGAGCCTGCTCCGCCATTCAATACGATCCTGGCTGATCATCCACTTCAATGCCTTTTTCCCAGACTGAGTTTCCACAGCCCACTGGGGTAGAGAATTCCAAAGATTCACAACACTCTGAGTAAAAATCCGCCACTCCAGGCTAAAGGTGGTAGTAGTTTGGAACGTGTCTTCTGCACGCAAACATTGATGCAAAATCAATTGTCATTTTTAAATCGAAGTTTGATCTCATCAAATTCCTTTTGAAAATTGAAATATTCTTCTTTCGCGCTCTGTCCCTGAGGCACTCTGTTTCTGTGTGTGTGTGTGTGTGTTTCTGTGTGTGTTTCTGTGTGTGTGTGTGTTTCTGTGTGTGTGTTTCTGTGTGTGTGTGTGTGTTTCTGTGTGTGTGTTTCTGTGTGTGTGTTTCTGTGTGTGTGTTTCTGTGTGTGTGTGTCTGTGTGTGTGTGTCTGTGTGTGTGTGTTTCTGTGTCTGTGTGTTTCTGTGTGTGTGTGTTTCTGTGTGTGTGTGTGTTTTTCTGTGTGTGTGTGTTTCTGTGTGTGTGTTTCTGTGTGTTTCTCTGTGTGTGTGTGTGTGTTTCTGTGTGTTTGTGTGTGTGTGTGTGTGTCTGTGTTTCTGTGTGTGTTTCTGTGTGTGTGTGTTTCTGTGTGTGTGTTTCTGTGTGTCTGTGTGTGTCTATGTCTGTTTCTCTCTCCTCTCTCAGACCCTTTATAAAGCTCCACATACATCAGTTTGCCATTTGAAGTCAGCTGCTTTTGGTTTCACCGCATCTGCAGAGGTTACACTTCCTTATGCAGGCTGGTAAGAAACATGTATTCCGCAGTTGGCTCCAATGTTCCCATGAAAATTTAGATGTTGTGCGTGCCCAGTTTTTTTAACGTGAGCTCTCCCTTGAAATCTTTGAAGAATCTTTGAAGACGTGTGCTATTTATTGTGGAACAGGATCTGCGTGGGACCTTTGAGGCTGCTGCACGCACATTTGCAGGAACATTGACCGACACTCTCCATCCCAATCTCTTCCTCTTTCTCTCTGGTACTCTCTCCCCATTGCAATCCTTCCCTCTCTCTCTTATTCTCCATATCTATCCCTGTTCTTTCTCACTGTTACTCTCTCCATCTGGATGGAGGAGGAGAAAGAGAGGCATATACAGAGGCAGCTTTACTCTGTATCAAACCCCACAGTGTACCTGCCCCCTAGATCGAGACTTCCCCACAAGGGGAACATCCTCCCAGCATCCGCCCTGTAAAGTCCCCTCAGAATCTTGTATGTTTCAATAAGATCACCTCTCATTCTTCTGAACTCCAATGAGTATAGGCCCAACCTGTTCCACCATTCCTCAAAGATAACCCCTTCATCCCAGGAATCAGCCGAGTGAACCTTCTCTGAACTGATTCCAATGCATCCAGGCCTGACCATTTATCCACTTTCAAAGCTGCCAAACACCTTCATATTTCCCCTCTCACTCTGTTTATCCCATCCAATATTTCACACTCCTCCTCTTTAACTACAATCTCTGTATCGTTCCCCCTCTTTTATAAAGACGGACACAGAGAATTCATTAAGAACCATGCCCACATCTCCCACCTCCACAGGTAGGAAGAAGGAGGAGAGGCAATCTAAACTAAAGGATATAGTTATAAAGGGGCTAACATTCTCTGCCTCTTCCTTTGCTCTAATATAATCCTTGATTTCTATCATTAGCAATGGTTGGAACAATTAACTGAGGTTCTGTCAAAGCTTACTCACATTCTTTATCTGTGTCTCTCTGTCCCAGAGAGATGGTGAAGAAACTATTGATTTGTTTCGTTCTGTTAAGTTTGATGTCAATGTTTCCCCAGGATGTTGACGCTGGGGGATTCAGCGATGGGATAATGCTTTGAATGCCAAGGGGAGGTGGTTGGATTCTCTCATGTTGCAGATGGTCATTGTCTGGCACTTGTGTGACGTGAATGTTACTTGTCACTGGTCGGCCCAAACCTGAATGTTTTCTGGGTCTTGGTGCATGTGGCTCTGGATTGCTTCATTATCTGAGGCAAAATACTGCGGATGCTGGAAATCTGGAAAGCATCGAGCTGAATCACTAACTCTGTTTCTCTCTCCACAGATGCTGCCTGACCTGCTCAGTATTTCCAGCACTTCCTGCTGGGATTTCATTATCTGAGGAGGTGTGAATGGAACTGAACACTGTGCAATCAACAGTGAACATCCCTACTTCTGACCTTACGATGGAGGGCAGGTCATTGAGGAAGCAGCTGAAGATGGGTGGGCCGAGGACACTAACCTGAGGAACTCCTGCAGTGATGTCCTGAGACTACGATGATTGACCTCCAACAACCACAACCATCTTCCTTTGTGCTCGGTATGAGTCCAACCAGCAGATTCCCACTGACTTCAGTTTTACTCGGGCTCCTCGATGTCACACTCGGTCAAACGCTGCCTTGATGTTAAGGTCAGTCTCTCTTCCCAGTAGCAGACAGGAGTGAATCATTCCCTTTGACCCGTTGTACACTGAACAAGCTGTGTTTCTTCACAGCCTGATACAGGACTGTACACGGCCGATTAATGTAGCCCATCAAACACTCCCAGAGCAGGTTCAGCACAGCTTAGGAACAGAGTACAGTTCCTTCAACATTCTCTCTCTGTCTTCCTCTCTCTGTCTCTCCCTCCTGCTATCTCTGACACGAGGAGAGAGACAGAGGGAGAGAGGGTTAGATATGCAGACAGAGAGAGTGTTGTGGAGAGGGACAAGGTTGGAGAGAGAGAGATTGCGGGGTCGATTGAAAGGGAGAATGTAAGAGAAATTAATTTGATGTAATCCTTCACAAACATTTAAGAGCTAGGTATGGAGACAGAAACATCGGGAGAGATCTCTGTCTCTCTCTCTGTCTCTCCATCTGTCTTTCCCTCCCTGTCACTCCCTCTCTCTGCTTCTATCTCTGTCTCTGCCACTCTCTCTGTCTCTCTCTCTCTGTCCCTCCATCTGTCTTTCCCTCCCTGACACTCCCTCTCTCTCCTTCTATCTGTATCACTGCCTCTCTCTCTCGCTGTCCTCCATCTGTCTTTCCCTCTCTGTCACTCCCTCTCTCTCCTTCTTTCTCTGTCTCTCTCTCTATCCCTCCATCTGTCCGACCTCCCTGTCACTCCATCTCTCTCCTTCCAACACTGCCTCTCTCTCTGTCTGTCTCACCATCTGTCTTTCCCTCTCTGTCTCTCCTTCTCTCTCTCTCTGTCTCTCCATCTGTCCTCACCCACCCCTCACTCCCTCCCTCTCCTTCTATCTCTCTCTCTGCCTATCTCTCTGTCTCTCTCTCTGTCCCTCCAGCTGTCTTTCCCTCTCTGTCTCTCCATCTTTCTCCGTCTATCTCTGTCTCTGCCTGTCTCTCTGTCTCTCTCTCTGTCCCTCCATCTGACTTTCCCTCTCTGTCTCTCCCTCTCTCTCCTTCTATCTCTGTCTCTCTCTCTGTCTCTCTATCAGTCTTTCCCTCTCGGTATCTCCCTCTCTCTCCTTCTCTCTCTGTCTCTGCCTCTCTCTCTGTCTCTCCCTCTGTCCCTCCATCTGTCTTTCCCTCTCTGTCACTCCCTCTCTTTCCTTCTATCTCTGTTTCTCTCTCTGTTCCTCCATTTCTCTTGCCCTCTCTGTCACTCCCTCTCTCCTTCTCTCTGTCTGTCTCTCTCTCTCTCTCTGTCCCTCCAGCTGTCTCCCCCCCGCCCCCCAGTCACTCCCTCTCTCTCCTTCTATCTCTCTCTCTGCCTCTCTCTCTGCCTCTCTCTCTGTCTCTCTCTCTGTCCCTCCATCTGTCTTTCCCTTTCTGTCACTCCCTCTCTCTTCTTCTATCTCTGTCTCTCTCTCTGCTATCACTGACACTAGGAGAGAGACAGAGGGAGGGAGGGTTCGATATGAAGGCATAGAGAGAGCTGTAGAGAGGGACAAACTTGGAGAGAGAGAGATTGTTGAGGTGGATGAAGAGGATAATGTAAGATATATTAATTTGATGTAATCCTTCACTGCTGTGCACACAAACATATTTGAGATATGGATGGAGAGAAAGAAAACATCGGGAGGGGGAGAAATGGAGATGAAGTTGGGGCCCAGGCGGACACTTTTGATGATCCAGAAGGAATAGCCTCCATTTTAAATAGTCAGCAAGCTGACTACCCACCCCCCTCCCCCACACCGTCACTCCATCTCTCTCCTTCTATCTCGGTCTCTGTCTCTCTCTCTCTGTCTCTCTCTCTATCCCTCCATCTGCCTTTCTCTCTCTGTCACTCCCTGTCTCTCCTTCCATCTCTGCCTCTCTCTCTCTGTCCCTACATCTGTCTACCCCCCACCTCACTCCCCGTCACTCGATCTCTCTCCTTTGATCTCTGTCTCTGCCTCTCTCTGTCTCTCTCTCTATCCCTCCATCTTTCCTTCAGTCCCTGTCACTCCATCTCTCTCCCTGTCTCTCTCTCTCTCTCTGTCCCTCCATCTGTCTTTCCCTCCCTGACACTCCCTCTCTCTCCTTCTCTCTCTGTCTCACTCTCTGCCCCTCCATGTGTCTTTCCCACGCTGTCTCTCTCTCTCTCTCTTTCCAACTGCCTTTCCCTCTCTGTCTCTCCCTCTCTCTCCTTCTTTCTCTGTCTCTCTCTCTGTCCCTCCATCTGTCTTTCCCTGTCTGTCTCTCCCTCTCTCTCCTTCTACCTCTGTCTCACTCTCTCTCTCTCTTTCCATCTGTCTTTCCCTCCCTGTCACACCCTCTCTCTTCTTCCATCTCTGCCTGTCTCTCTGTCTCTCCAACTGCCTTTCCCTGTCTGTCTCTCCCTCTCTCTCCTTCTTTCTCTGTCTCTCTCTCTGTCCCTCCATCTGTCTTTCCCTCTCTGTCTCTCCCTCTCTCTCCTTCTACCTCTGTCTCACTCTCTCTCTCTCTTTCCATCTGTCTTTCCCTCCCTGTCACACCCTCTCTCTTCTTCCATCTCTGCCTGTCTCTCTGTCTCTCCAACTGCCTTTCCCTCTCTGTCTCTCCCTCTCTCTCCTTCTTTCTCTGTCTCTCTCTCTGTCCCTCCATCTGTCTTTCCCTCTCTGTCTCTCCCTCTCTCTCCTTCTACCTCTGTCTCTCTCTCTCTCTCTCTTTCCATCTGTCTTTCCCTCCCTGTCACACCCTCTCTCTCCTTCCATCTCTGCCTGTCTCTCTGTCTCTCCAACTGCCTTTCCCTCTCTGTCTCTCCCTCTCTCTCCTTCTTTCTCTGTCTCTCTCTCTGTCCCTCCATCTGTCTTTCCCTCTCTGTCTCTCCCTCTCTCTCCTTCTTTCTCTGTCTCTCTCTCTCTGTTTCTCCATCAGTCTTTCCCTCTCTGTCTCTCCCTCTCTCTCCTTCTCTCTATGTCTCTCTCTCTGTCTCTCCATCTGTCCTTCCCTCTATGTAACTCCATTCTCTCCTTCTATCTCTGTCTCTGTCTCTCTCTCTATCCCTCCATCTGTCCTTCACTCCCTGTCATTCCATCTCTCTCCTTCTCTCTCTGTCTCTCTCTCTCTGTCCCTCCATCTGTCTTTCCCTCCCTGACACTCCCTCTCTCTCCTTCTCTCTCTGTCTCTCTCTCCGTCCCTCCATCTGTCTTTCCCTTGCTGTCTCTCCCTCTCTCTCCTTCTATCTCTGTCTATCTCTCTCTCTCTTTCCATCTGTCTTTCCCTCCGTGTCACTCCCTCTCTCTCCTTCTCTCTCTGTCTCTCTCTCCCTGACCCTCCATCTGTCTTTCCCTCTCTGTCACTCCCTCTCTGACCTCTGTATCTTGTATCTCTGTGTCCCTCTCTCTATCCCTCCATCTGTCCTTCCATCTATGTCACTGAATCTCTCTCCTTTTCTCTCTGTCTCTCACTCTGTCCCTCCATCTGTCTTTCCCTCCCTGTCACTCCCCATCTCTCTCCTTCTATCTCTGTCTCTCTCTCTCTCTGTCCCTCCATCTGTCTTTCCCTCCCTGTCACTCCCTCTCTCTCCTTCGATCTCTGTCTCTCCCTCTCTATCCCTCCATCTGTCTTTCCCTCCCTATCACTCCCTGTCTCTCCTTCTCAATCTGATGCTCTCTCTCTCTGTCTCTCCATCTGTCCTTCCCTCCCTGTCACACCGTCTCTCTCCTTCTATCTCTGTCTCTCTCTCTCTGTCCCTCCATCTGTCTTTCCCTCCCTGTCACTCCCTCTCTCTCCTTCGATCTCTGTCTCTCCCTCTCTGTCCCTCCATCTGTTTTTCCCTCCCTAACACGCCCTGTCTCTCCTTTTCAATCTGACGCTCTCTCTCTCTGTCTCTCCATCTGTCCTTCCCTCCCTGTTACTCCTTCTCTCTCCTTCCATCTCTGCGTCTCTCTCTCTCTCTGTCTCTCCATCTGTCTTTCCCTCTCTGGTTGACTAACAGGAAGCAGAGAGTGGGGATAAATGAGTGCTATTCTGTGTGGCAATCAGTCACTAGTGGTGTGCCTCAGGGATCGGTGTTGGGACCACAATTATTTACAATTTATATCGATGATTTGGAGTTGGGGACCACGTGTAGGCTGTTAAAGTTTGCAGATGACACTAAGATGAGTGGCAGAGCAAAGTGTGCAGATGACTGTGAAACTTTGCAGAGGAACATAGATACATTGAGTGAGTGGGCAAAGGTCTGGCAGATGGAATACAATGTTAATAAATGTGAAGTTATTCATTTCGGTAGGAGTAACAGTAAAAAGGATTATTACTTGAATGGTAAAAAGTTGCAGCATGCTGCTATGCAGAGGGACCTGGGTGTCCTTGTGCATGAATCGCAAAAGGTTGGTCTGCAGGTACAGCAAGTAATTAGGAAGGCAAATGGAATTTTGTCCTTCATTGCTAAAGGGATTGAGTTTAAAAGCAGAGAGGTTATGTTGCAGCTGTATAAGGTACTGGTGAGGCCGCATCTGGAGTACTGTGTGCAGTTTTGGTCTCCTTACTTGAGAAAGGATGTGCAGGCACTGGAGAGGGTGCAGAGGAGGTTCACTAGGTTGATTCCAGAGTTGAGGGGGTTGGCTTATGAGGAGAGACTGAGTAGATTGGGATTATATTCATTGGAATTCAGAAGAATGAGGGGGGATCTTATAGAAACTGAAATTGAAATATTATAGAAATTGAAATATTCTTCTGTCACTCTCTGTCCCTTGGGCAGTCTGTTTGTGTGTGTATCTGTGCATGTCGGTCTCTGTGTGTCTGTGCATGTCGGTCTCTGTGTGTGTGTGGTTCTGTGTGTGTGTTTCTGTGTGTGTGTGTGTGGTTCTGTGTGTGTGGTTCTCTGTGTGCATGTGTGTTTCTCTGTGTGTGTGGTTCTGTGTGTGTGGTTCTCTGTGTGCATGTGTGTTTCTCTGTGTGTGGGTGTGTGTGTCTGTCTGTGTCTATGCCTGTTTCTCTCTCCTCTCTCAGAACCTCAGTAAAACTCCACATACATCAATTTGCTATTTTAATTTGGCTGCTTTTGGTGATACCACAACTGCAGAGGGTGCACTTCCTTCTGCAGGCTGGTAGGAAACCCATATCCCGCTCTTTAACGGCATATTCTGTCTGCTTTGTATACTAAATTGATTAATCCCTAATAATTGATCAAATCTGACATTGATTACTGTTTGAAAGTCTCCAGGTTTACTTTCCTCCCAGGGCTGATTAAAAGTTCGAGTTTCCCTCAGTGTTTTGGAAATATCAAACCCTGATCCCGCACCCAGTAAAGTATTTTACATGATGGGACGCTGCAAATGTTGTTATACTCAGTGCGCACGGTACCTTCATGTTGTAATAAGATGTTATAATCTCTATTCAGATAACTCTCATGCCACAGGGGCAAAATTTCACTGGGTCAACATTCTGACCAAACACTAAAACATTACAGAAAGCGAGGCTCACAAATTCAACACAAGTTTCCTTTTCTGTGTCTCGCTGGTCTGTTCTGATTTTCTGTTGGGTGACATCAGCCTAGATTTTGTGTTCAGACCTGAACCCACAAACGTATAACTCAGAGGCAGGATTATTACCCACTGAGCTACAGCTGGCTCCAATGTTCCCAGAAAATTTAGTTGTTGTGCATGGCAAGTTGTTTTTGTCCCACGTGCAGTCCCTTTAAATTTTTAAGAATCTTCGAAGACGTGTGTTATTTATCACGGAACAGGACCTGCGTGGTACCTTCCAGGCTGCTGCACACAGCTTTGCAGGAACACTGACCGACACTCTCCATCCCAATCTCTTCCTCTCTGGTAATCTCTCCCCATTGCTATCCTTCCCTCTCTCTGTTCTTCCCTCTCTATATCTATCCCTGTCTTTCTCACTGTTACTCTCTCCATCTGGATGGAGGAGGTGAAAGAGAGGCATATATAGAGGCAGCTTTACTCGGTATCTAACCCCACACTGTACCTGTCCTGCGAGTGTTTTATGGAACAGAGAGGACAGAGATTTGCTCTGTAGATAACTCCATTCTGTACTTGCTTGGCAGCATTTGAAGGGACAGTTTAGACGGAGCTTTACTCTGTATCCCTGGAATTTTGAAGTGTAAGGGGTGTTTATTTCAGTTTGGTTTAGAGATACAGCACTTATACAGGCCCTTCGGCCCGCCCAGTCTGTGCCGGCCATCAACCACCCATTTTATACTAATCCTTTCAGGCAGTGAGTTCCAGACACCCACCAGCCACTGGGTGAAGAAACTATTGATGTGTTTCGTTCTGTTAAGTTTGATGTCAATGTTTCCCCAGGATGTTGACGCTGGGGGATTCAGCGATGGGATAATGCTTTGAATGCCAAGGGGAGGTGGTTGGATTCTCTCATGTTGCAGATGGTCATTGCCTGGCACTTGTGTGACGTGAATGTTACTTGTCACTGGTCGGCCCAAACCTGAATGTTGTCTGGGTCTTGGTGCATGTGGCTATGGATTGCTTCATTATCTGAGGCAAAATACTGTGGATGCTGGAAATCTGGAAAGCATCGAGCTGAATCACTAACTTTGTTTCTCTCTCCACAGATGCTGTCTGACCTGCTCAGTATTTAAAGCACTTTCTGCTGGGATCTCAGCTGAAGATGGCTGGGCTGAGGACACTACCCTGATAAACTCCTGCAGTGATGTCCTGGGACTGAGATGATTGACTTCCAACAACCACAACCATCTTCCTTTGTGCTCGGTATGATTCCAACCAGTGGAGAGATTTCCCCCGATTCCCACTGACTTCAGTTTTACTCGGGCTCCTCGATGTCACACTCGGTCAAACGCTGCCTTGATGTTAAGGTCAGTCTCTCTTCCCAGTAGCAGACAGGAGTGAATCGTTCCCTTTGACCCGTTGTACACTGAACAAGCTGTGCTTCTTCACAGCCTGATACAGGACTGTACACGGCCGATTAATGTAGCCCATCAAACACTCCCAGAGCAGGTTCAGCACAGCTTAGGAACAGAGTACAGTTCCTTCAACATTCTCTCTCTGTCTCTCCCTCCTGCTATCTCTGACACTGGGAGAGAGACAGAGGGAGAGAGGGTTAGATATGAAGGCAGAGAGAGTGCTGTAGGGGGGGACAAATTTGGAGAGAGAGAGGTTGTTGAGGTGGATGAAAAGGATAATGTAAGATATATTAATTTGATGTAATCCTTCACTGCTGTGGACATAAATATATTGGAGATAGGTATGGAGAGAAAAAAAACATCGGGAGAGGGGGAAATGTAGATGAAGTTGGGGCCCAGGCGGATACTTTTGATGATCCAGAAGGAATAGCCTCCATTTTAAACATCCAGCAAGCTATTCCACTGTGGGAGCCATCACACCCAAACAGACATAGACACACACACACACACACACACAGAAATACCCACACAATGATATTGGTTGTTCAAATTTCATGCTGGCTTATTGGTTAATTTTTAAATCTGTGATTGATAGATTCCTGTTAACCAAAGGTATTAAGAGATATGGGGCAAAGGCTGGATATATGGTGTAAGTTACATCACAGATCAGCCAAGATCTCATTTGATGCCGGAACAGGGCTGTGTGGTTGAATTGCATCTTCCTCTTCCAATATCCCCTGTGAAGTATCCTTCTTTCTCTGTCAGTCACCCTGTCAGTCCATGTCTCTCTGTTTCTCTTTTTCTGTCTCTCTCTCTCTCTCTGTCTCTATCGGACAGTGTAGAGTGAGATTCACTCTGTATCCACCCCATGATGTTCCTGCCCTGGGAGTGTGTGATGGGACAGCGCAGAGGGAAATTTACTCTGTGTCAAACCCAACATTGTGCTTGGCTTGGGAATATTTAATGGGACAGTGTCGCTGGAGATTTACTGTGTATCCCTGGAATTTTGAAGGCTCAGGTGTGATTTGATGATTGTTTTCAAGATAATAAGGGAAACTGATAGGGTGGACAGAGAGTAACAATTCCCACTGGCTGCAGAGTCTAGAACATGGGGGCATAGTCTAAAAATATAAACCTAGTCTGAAAACCTTTCAGGAGTGAAATGAAGAAACACTTCAACACACCAGGTGTGGTATCAGTTTGAAACTCTCTTCCACAATCAGCAATTGATGCTGAGACACTTGTTAATTTTTAAATCTGAGTTTGATAGATTTTTGTTAACCAAAGGTATTAAGGGACAAAGATAGGTACATGGAGTTAGATCATACATCAGCCATGAGCTCATTGAATGACAGAACAGGGTTGAGGGGCCAAATGGCCTCCTCCTCTTCCTCTGTCCTACGACAAATATCCTGCGATCACTCTCTGTGTCTTGGTCTCTGTCTCCCTCTTTGTCTCTCTTTCTGTCTGTCTGTCAGTATGTCTGTCTCTCTCTCCTCTCATCTGTGGCAATCCACACACATCAGTCAGCCATTTTAGGTTCATTTTCAGTGGCCATTTTATGTTCCCACAACACTGGGACATTTATCGCTGTCTATCCCAAACCATCTCTCTTTGTAGTCTATTTGTGTTCTCCTCACAGCTTATTGTCCCACCTAACCTAGTATCTCTCTCCTTTGCTCCGTCTCACTCACACACTCTCCCCCATCTCACTCCCCCCCATTTCTCTCTCCCCCCATTTCTCTCTCCCCCCACCCCCTGCAATCTCTCTTTAAGTGTCCTGTTATCACATCCTTTATTATAGATTCGAACATTTTCCCAATGACTGATGTTAGACGAACAGGTCTTTAGTTCCCCATTTTCTCTCTCCTTCCTTTTGTAAATAGTGGGGTTACATTTGCTACCTTCTAATCTGCCTCTCTCACACTGCCTCAGCACCTCACTATCTGTCTTACCCTCCTCTCTCTCTCGCTATCTCTCCCTCTCTCTCTCTATCTCTGTCCATGTCTCAATTTGTGCCTCCCTCACACCATCTCTCCCTCTCTCTCTGTCTCTCTCTAGCTCTCTGTCTGCCTCTCTATGTCTGCCTCTCTGTGTCTCCTTCTCTCTCTGTGCCTCTCTCACTCTCTATCTGTCTCTCCCCCAGCACTCTCTCTCTGTCTCTCCCTCTCTCTCTTTCTCAACCTCTGTCCATGTCTCAATTTGTGCCTCCCTCACACCATCGCTCCCTCTCTCTGTCTCTCTCTATCTCTCTCTCTGCCTCTCCCTCTCTCTGCCTCTCTCTCTCTCTGCCTCTCCCTCTCTATCTCTCCCTTTCTCCCTCTCGCTGCCTCTGTCCACATCTCAGTTTGTGTCTCCCCCACACCATCTCTCCCTCCCTCTCTCCCTCCCTCTCTCCCTCCCTCTCTCCCTCCCTCTCTCCCTCCCTCTCTCCCTCACTCTCTCCCTCACTCTCTCCCTCACTCTCTCCCTCACTCTCTCCCTCACTCTCTCCCTCCCTCTCTCTCTCCCTCTCTCTCTCTCTTTCTCCCTCTCTGTCCCTGTCTCAGAGTAACAGCTCAGATGATTAACCTCTTTATCCATGTGTTATGAACACGGGACTTTGTCTAGGATGTTGCCAGGACTGGAGAATTGTAGCTATGAGGATAGGCAGGGGTTGTTGTCCTTGGAACAGAGAAGGCTGAGGGGAGATCTGATTGAAATGTACAAAATGTTGAGGGTCCTGGATAGAGTGGAGGTGAAGGGCAGAGAACCATAGCAGAAAGGTCAGTGACGAGGGGGCATAGATTTAAAGTGATTGGTCGAAAAATTAGAGGGGAGTTGAGGAAAATCTTTTTCACCCAGAGGGTCGCGATGGTCTGGAACTCACTGCCTGAAAGGGTAGTTGAGGCAGAGACCCTCAACTCATTCAGAAGGAGTCTGGATAGGCACCTCAAGTGCGGTAAGCTGCAGTGCTCGGACCAAATGCTGGAAGGTGGGATTAGAATAGGTTGATCGTTTTTCGGCTGGCACAGAGAGGATGGGCCAAGTGGCCGCTTTCAGTGCCTTAAAATTTCTATGTCGCCCTCGCCAACTCTATTTTTCCCTTTGTTACTCTCTGAATCCCAGTCTCTCCCTCTCTGTTACCCTCTGAATCTCAGTCTCTCCCTCTCTGTTACCCTCTGAATCCCAGTCTCTCCCTCTCTGTGACTCTCTGAATCCCAGACTCTCCCTCTCTGTTACCCTCTGAATCCCAGTCTCTCGCTCTCGGTTACCCTCTGAATCCCAGTCTCTCCCTCTCTGTTTCCCTCTGAATTCCAGTCTCTCCCTCTCGGTTACCCTCTGAATCCCAGTCTCTCCCTCTCCGTTACCCTCTGAATCCCAGTCTCTCGCTCTCGGTTACCCTCTGAATCCCAGTCTCTCCCTCTCTGTTTCCCTCTGAATTCCAGTCTCTCCCTCTCCGTTACCCTCTGAATCCCAGTCTCTCCCTCTCTGTTTCCCTCTGAATTCCAGTCTCTCCCTCTCTGTTACCCTCTGAATCCCAGTCTCTCCCTCTCTGTTTCCCTCTGAATCCCAGTCTCTCCCTCTCCGTTACCCTCTGAATCCCAGTCTCTCCCTCTCTGTTACCCTCTGCATTCCAGTCTCTCCCTCTCTGTTACCCTCTGAATCCCAGTCTCTCCCTCTCTGTTACCCTCTGAATCCCTGTCTCTCCCTCTCTGTTACCCTCTGAATCCCAGTCTCTCCCTCTCCGTTACCCTCTGAATCCCAGTCTCTCCCTCTCTGTTACCCTCTGAATCCCAGTCTCTCCCTCTCTGTTACCCTCTGAATCCCAGTCTCTCCCTCTCTGTTACCCTCTGAATCCCAGTCTCTCCCTCTCTGTTACCCTCTGAATCCCAGTCTCTCCCTCTCTGTTACCCTCTGAATCCCAGTCTCTCCCTCTCCGTTACCCTCTGAATCCCATTCTCTCCCCCTCTGTTACTCTCTGAATCCCAGTCTCTCCCTCCATGTTTCCCTCTGAATCCCAGACTCTCCCTCTCTGTTACCATCTGAATCCCAGTCTCTCCCTCTCTGTTACCCTCTGAATCCCAGTCTCTCCCTCTATGTTTCCCTCTGAATCCCAGACTCTCCCTCTCTGTTACCCTGTGAATCCCAGACTCTCCCTCTCTCTTACCCTCTGAGTCCCAGTCTCTCCGTCTTTGTTACCCTCTGAATCCCAGTCTCTCCCTCTCTGTTACCCTCTGAGTCCCAGTCTCTCCCTCTCCGTTACCCTCTGAATCCCAGACTCTCCCTCTCTGTTACCTGACCAGAGCTTTATAAATGTTCAGCGCACCCTCTCGGCTTTTGTAATCACTGTATACAGTGTAAATTGTGGTATTCCCCAGGGGTTTTGATTTGGACCACTGATCTTATTGATATATGAATGACTTAGACTGGGGTATACAGGGAATAACTTCAACATTGTGCCATTTGCAATGTAATAAACAGTGAAGGGAATAGGAGTAGACTTCAGGAGGATAGAGGCAGTCTGGTGAAATGGTCAGACACATAGCAGGTTAACTTCAATGCTGAGAAATGTCAAATGATGCATTTTGGAAGGAAGGCTGAGGAGAAGCGATATAAACTAAATGGTACAATGTTAAAATGGGTGCAGGGACAGAGAGATCTGGGATTTCATTTGTGTCACTTTTTACATCTAAAAGATTCAATTTGGGGCTTGCAATCTCTAAGTTGAATTTAGCTTCATCCTGAAAAGTGTTGGCAAACATGTTGGGAAATGTGTCAAAAGCTGTTTCCATTCAGACATTCCTGCATTGTGGAAGTGTGAGCTGTCTTTGCAGAGACAGGAAATAGAGTTGTTTGAATGGACCTGCAGGTTTTAGTTGATGCAATAAGGTGAGAATTTGAATTGTGTCCCTTGCAGATACACAGAATTGAAGGTATTTACAGAACACCACATGAAGTAGTTTACCAATGTCTGACAAACTTCAAAGACTTCAAGCACATGGAAGAAGAGGTGAAGGGAACAATATACAAAACCTCAGTCAGGCAGACAACAGCAGTCGGAAAATGAATCTCTTTTTATGGGTTTTAATTTGAAGGCCTGAGCTGATGATTGAAAAAGTAGGAGTTCAAATCCCACACAGGGCAGTTGTGAATTTGAATTCTATTTTTTCTTTCAAAAAACATAAATCTGGAGTTAAAAAGCCTCTGGGTTGGAATGATTCACTCCTGTCTACTAGTGCAAAGCCCGTGTGTGTCTCAGTTTTGCTGTATTTATTAATGATTTAAGATGATGGGGTAGAATGCAACATACCCAAGTTTACCAATGACACAAAAATAGGCAGCATTGTAAGCAGTGTAGCTGGAAGCATCAAATTACAAAGAGATATTAATATCTTAAATAAATGGGCAAAACTGTGGTCGTTAGATTTCCATGTCAGCAAAAAAAGACTAGAACAGAGTACTTTATAAATGGTGTAAAGCTAGAAACACTGGAGGTTCAAAGAGACTTTGGGGGGTCCATGTACATTTGAGTGCAGTGTAGATTTACCAGAATGATAACTGGACTCCAAGGGTTAAATTACGAGGTGATATTACACAAACTAGGGATTTATTGCCTGGAATTTAGGAGGATCAAGGTGATTTGTTCAAAGATGTTGAGATATTAAGGGGAACTGATGGGGTAGTTTGGGAGAAACTATTTCAGCAGCTTGGGAACATAGGAACAGGAGTAGGCCATTCAGCCCATCGAGCCTGTTCCGCCATTCAATACGATCATGGCTGATCTTCCACTTCAATGCCTTTTTCCCAGACTGAGCTTCCACAGCCCACTGGGGTAGAGAATTCCAAAGATTCACAACCCTCTGAGCAAAGACATTTCTCCCCATCTCTGACCTCAGTGGCTTCCCCCTGATTTTGAAATTGTGTCCCCTGGTTCTCGACTCCCGAACCAAAGGAGACATCTTACCTGCATCTAACCTGTCTATCCCTTTAAGTATTTAGTATGTTTCAATAAGATCACCTCTCATTCTTCTAAACTCCAATGAGTATAGGCCCAACCTGTTCAACCATTCCTCATAAGACAACCCCTTCATCCCAGGAATCAGCCGAGTGAACCTTCTCTGAACTGGTTCCAATGCATCCAGGCCTGACCATTTATCCACTTTCAAAGTTGCCAAACACCTTAATATTTCCCTCTCACTCTGTTTATCCCATCCAATATTTCACACTCCTCCTCTTTAACTACAATATCTGCATCGTTCCCCCTCATTTATAAAGAGGGAGACAAAGTATTCATTAAGAACCATACCCACATCTCCCACCTCCATACACACATTCCCTTTTTGGTCCCTAATACTCTATCCTTATTTATCCTCTTGCTCTTCATGTATTTATAAAACATCTTTGTGATTTCTTTGATTTAATGGTAATATTATTTTCCGGCCATTTCTTTGCTCTCCTAATTTGATTTTTCATTTCACCCTTGTACTTTCTACACTCCTCTCAGCTTTCTGTTGTATTGAGCTCTCGGTATCCGACATAAGCTTCCCTCTTGTGCCTTATCGTACCCGGTTTGATCCTTGACATCCAAGGGGCTCTAGATTTCGGAGTACCACCCTGTTTGTCTTTGTGTGAACATATTTGACATATACCCACAATACAGGACTGGGCAGATAATGGGGATTGTTACTGAGGTTGTGTTTGGGGATTTTTACTGACATCAGTGTGGATTTTAAAGTGTGTCTCCCCTTCCCTCACATCTAAAGTCTCTCAGTGTTGTTGTTGTGTGTTGACAGCTTTTCCAGTGTCCAGTCCCTTTCAACTTTTAATAAAATCTGTGGAACACAAATAAATGTAAAGTTTCCCCTACAAGCTGTTTTGTCCTCCCTCTTTCACTGTCTTTCTCTGTCACTGCCCTATCTCTCTCTCTCTGTCTCTCTACAGGACTGGGCAGACACTGGGGATTGTTACTGAGGTTCTGTTGGTCATTTTTACTGACATCAGTGTGGATTGTAAAATCTGTCTGTGTGTGTGTGTGTCTCTGTCTGTGTGTGTGTCTCTGTCTGTGTGTGTGTCTCTGTCTGTGTGTGTGTCTGTGTGTGTCCCTTTATGTATGTGTCTGTGTGTGTCTGGATGTGTGTGTGAGAGAGAGAGAATATCAGGGTCACCTCGCTCCATCTCTATCTCTCCTTCTCTCTCTGTTTCTTCTCTCTCCCTCTGTCAATCCGCCTCTCTCATAGAAACATAGAAAATAGGAGCAGGAGCAGGCCATTCGGCCCTTTGGGCCTGCTCCGTCATTCAATAAAGATCATGACCGATGGTCTAATTCAGTACCCTGTTCCCACTTTCTCCCCATACCCCTTGATCCCTTTGACATTTAGAAATATATCTCTCTCTTCCATGAATATATTTAATGACTTGGCCTCCACTGCCTTCTGCGGTAGAGAATTCCACAGGTTCACCACCCTCTACCCCATCCATCTCTCCCCCTCTATCTCCGTCTCCACCCTCTATCTACCTCTCCCCCTCTATCTCACTCTCCCCCTCTATCTCACTCTCCCCATCGATCTGTCTCTCGCCCTCTATCTCACTCTCTCCCTCTCCCCCCCTATCTCTCCCTCTCCCCCCTCTCTCTCCCTCTCCCCCCCTCTCTCTCCCTCTCCCCCCTCTCTCTCCCTCTCCCCCCTCTCTCTCCCTCTCCCCCCCTATCTCTCTCTGCCCCTCTATCTCTCTCTGCCCCTCTATCTCCCTCTGCCCCTCTATTTCCCTCTCCCCCTCTATCTGTCTGTCTCCCCCTCTATCTGTCTGTCTCCCCCTCGATCTGTCTGTCTCCCCCTCTATTGCCCTCTCCCCCTCTATCTCCCTCTCCCCCTCTATCTCCCTCTCCCCCCTCTATCTCCCTCTCCCCCCTCTATCTCCCTCTCCCCCCTCGATCTCCCTCTCCCCCCTCTATCTCCCTCTCCCCCCTCTATCTCCCTCACCCACCCTCTATCTCCCTCTCCCCCTCTATCTGCCTCTCCCCCTCTATCTCTCTCTCCCCCTCTATCTCCCTCACCCACCCTCTATCTCCCTCTCCCCCTCTATCTCCCTCTCCCACTCTATCTCCCTCTCCCCCTCTATCTCTCTCTCCCCCTCTATCTCCCTCACCCACCCTCTATCTCCCTCTCCCCCTCTATCTCCCTCTCCCACTCTCTCTCACACACCCCCTCTGTCTCACACACCCCCTCTGTCTCACACACCCCCTCTGTCTCACACACCCCCTCTGTCTCACTCTCCCCCTCTATCTCACTCTCCCCCTCTATCTCACTCATCCCCTCTATCTGTCTCTCCCCCCACTATCTCACACACCCCCACTATCTCACACACCCCCTCTATCTCCCTCTCCCCCCCTCTCTCTCCCTCTCTCCCCCTCTATCTCCCTCTCCCCCCCTCTATCTCCCTCTCCCCCCCTCTATCTCCCTCTCCCCCCCTCTATCTCCCTCTCCCCCCTCTATCTCCCTCTCCCCCCTCTATCTCCCTCTCCCCCCTCTATCTCCCTCTCCCCCCTCTATCTCCCTCTCCCCCTCTATCTCACTCTCCCCCTCCATCTATCTCTCGCCCTCTATCTCACTCTCTCCCTCTCCCGCTCTCTCTCCCTCTCCCCCCTATACCTCCCTCTCCCCCCTCTCTCCCCCTCTCCCCCTCTCTCTCCCTCTCCCCCTCTCTCTCCCTCTCCCCCTCTCTCTCCCTCTCCCCATCTCTCTCCCTCTCCCCCCTCTCTCTCCCTCTCCCCCCTCTCTCTCCCTCTCCCCCTCAATCTCCCTCTCCCCCTCAATCTCGCTCTTCCCCTCTATCTCACTCTCTCCCTCGATCTGTCTCTCCCCCCTCTACCTCCCTCTCCCCTTCCTCCTGACACACCCTCTCTCTCCTTCTATCTCTGTCTCTGCCACTCTCTCTGTCTCTCTCTCCGTCCCTCCATCTGTCTTACGTTCTCTGTCTCTATGTCTTTCTCCTTCTATCTCTCTGTCTTAATCTCTCTCTCTCTGCCCCTCCATCTGCCTTTTCCTCTCTGTCTCTCCCTCTCTCTCTTTCTATCTGTGTGTGTGTCTCTCTCTCTGTCTCTCCATCTGTCTTTCCCTTTCTGTCTCTCCCTCTCTCTCCTTCTCTCTCTGTCTCTGCCTCTCTCTCTGTCTCTCCCTCTCTCTCCTTCTCTCTCTGTCCCTCCATCTGTCTTTCCCTCTCGGTTACTCCCTCTCTCTCCTTCTATCGCTGTCTCGCTCTCTGTTCCTCCAAATGTCTTTCCCTCTCTGCCAATCCCTCTCTCCTTCTCTCTGTCTCTGCCTCTCTCTCCTTCTCTCTCTCTCGGTCCCTCCATCTGTATACCCCCCCCCAACCCCACCACCTGTCACTCCCTCTCTCTCCTTCTATCTGTGTCTCTCGCTCTCTATCCCTCCATCTATCCTTCCCTCTCTGTCACTCCATCTCTCTCCTCTCCCTTTCTCTCTCTCTGTCTTTCCATCTGTCTTTCTCTCCCTGTCACTCCCTCTCTCTCCTTCTATCTATGTCTCTCGCTCTCTATCCCTCCATCTATCCTTCCCTCTCTGTCACTCCATCTCTCTCCTTCTCTCCCTTTCTCTCTCTCTCTGTCTTTCCATCTGTCTTTCTCTCCCTGTCACTCCCTCTCTCACCGTCCATCTCTGCCTCTATCTCAGTCACTCCATCTGTCTTTCCCTCCCTCTGTCTGTCCCTCCATTTGTCTTTCCCTCCCTGACACTCCCTCTCTCTGCTTCTCTCTCAGTCTGTCTCTCTGTCTTTCCATCTGTATTTCCATCCCTGTCTCTCCCTCTCTCTCCTTCCATCTCTGCCATTCGCTCTCTCTGTCTCTCCTTCTGTCTTTCGCTCTATGTCTCTCCCTCTATCTCTGTCTTTCCATCTGTCTTTCCCTTTCTGTCACACCCTCTCTCCTTCTATTTGTCTCTCTCTTTCTATCCCTCCATCTGTTCTTCCCTCCCTGTCACTCCATCTCTCTCCTTCCATCTCTGCCTCTCTCTCTCTGTCTCTCCATCTGTCCTTCCCTCACTGTCACTCCATCTCTCTCCTCTCTGTCTCTCACTCTGTCCCTCCATCTGTCTTTCCCTCTCTGTCACTCCCTTCTCTGTCCTTCTATCTCTGTCTCTCTCTCTCTGTCTCTCCATCTGTCTCTCCTTCTCTGTCTCTCCCTCTCTCTCCTTCTCTGTCTCTCCCTCTCTCTCCTTCTCTTTCTCTCTCTGCCTCTCTCTCTGTTTCTCTCTTTGTTCCTCCATCTGTCTTTCCCTTTATGTCACTCCCTCTCTCCTTCTATTTGTCTCTCTCTTTCTATCCCTCCATCTGTTCTTCCCTCACTGTCACTCCATCTCTCTCCTCCGTGTCTCTCACTCTGTCCCTCCATCTGTCTTTCCCTCTCTGTTTCTCCCTCTCTCTCCTTCTATCTCTGTCTGTCTCTCTCTCTCTCTCTGTCCCTCTGTCTTTCCTTCCTTCCCTGTCTCTCCCACTCTCTCCTTCTATCTCTGTCTCTTTCTATGTCCCTCCATCTGTCTTTCCTTCTCAGTCTCTCCATCTCTCTCCTATCTCTGTCTCTCTCTCTCTCTCTGACTTTCCATCCGTCTTTCCCTCCCTGTCACTCCCTATCTAAGCTTCTCTCTCTGTCTCTGTCTCTCTCTCTCTCTGTCTCTCCATCTGTCTTTCCCCCCTGTCAGTCCCTCTCTCTCCTTCTATCTCTGTCCATTTCTCTCTATCCCTCCATCTGTCCTTCCCTCCCTGTCACTCCAAATCTCTCCTTCTCTCTCTCTGTCCCTCCATCTGTCTTTCCCTTTCTGTCTCTCCCTCTCTCTCCTCTATCTCTGTCTCTCTCTCTCTGTCTCTCCATCTGTCTTTCCCTCTCTGTCACTCCCTCTCACTCCTTCTATCTCTGTCTCTGTCTCTCTCTCTCTCTGTCCCTCCATCTGTCTTTCCATCTCTGTCTCTCACTCTCCCTCCTTCTCTCTCTGTCTCTCTCTCTGTCTCTCTCTCTCTCTGTCCCTCCATCTGTCTTTCCCTGTCTGTTTCTCCCTCTCTCTCCTTCTATCTCTGTCTCTGTCTCTCTCTCTCTGTCTCTCCATCTGTCTTTCCCTCCCTGTCACTCCCTCTCTCCCCTTCTATCTCTGCCTCTCTCTCTGTCTCTCTCTCTCTCTCTCTCTCTCTCTGTCCCTCCATCTGTCTTTCCCTGTCTGTTTCTCCATCTCTCTCCTTCCATCTCTGCAACATCGAGGGCCGAAGGGCCTGTACTGCGCTGTAATGTTCTAATTCTAATTCTAATCTCTGCCTCTCTCTCTCTCTGTCCCTCCATCTGTCTTTCCCTCTCTGTCTCTTCCTCTGTTTCCTTATCTCTCTCTCTCTCTCAGTCTTTCCATCGGTCGTTCCTTCTCTGTCTCTCCCTCAGTCTCCTTCTATCTCTGTCCCTCTCTCTCACTCTCTCCATCTGTCTTTCCCTCCAGTCACTCCCTCTCTCTCCTTCTATCTCTGTCTCTCTCTCTCTATCCCTCCATCTGTCCTTCCCTGCCTGTCACTCCATCTCTCTCCCTGTCTCTCTCTCTCTGTCCCTCCATTAGTCTTTCCCTCCCTGACACTCCCTCTCTCTCCTTCTCTCTCCTTCTCTCTCTGTCTTTCCATCTGTATTTCCCTCCCTGTCTCTCCCTCTATCTCCTTCCATCTCTGCCTCTCTCTCTCTCTGTCTCTCCAACTGCCTTTCCCTCTCTATCTCTCCCAATCTCTCCTTCTCTCTCTGTCTCTCTCTCTCTGTCCCTCCATCTGTCTTTCCCTCTCTGTCACTCCCTCCCTCTCCTTCTATCTCTCTCTCTGCCTCTCTCTCTGCCTCTCTCTCTGCCTCTCTCTCTGCCTCTCTCTCTGTCTCTCTCTCTGTCCCTCCATCTGTCTTTCCCTCTCTGTCACTCCCTCCCTCTCCTTCTATCTCTGTCTCTCTCTCTGCTATCACTGACACTAGGAGAGAGACAGAGGGACGGAGGGTTAGATATGAAGGCATAGAGAGGGCTGTAGAGAGGGACAAACTTGGAGAGAGAGAGAGATTGTTGAGTTGGATGAAGAGGATAATGTAAGATATATTAAAATGATTTAATCCTTCACTGCTGTGTACACAAACATATTTGAGATCGGTATGGAGCGAAAAAAAACATTGGGAGAGGGAGGAATGCAGATGAAGTTGGGGCCCAGGCAGACACTTTTGATGATCCAGAAGGAATAGCCTCCATTTTAAATATTCAGCCAGCTATTCCACTGTGGGAACCATCACACCCTCATGATATTGTTTGTACAAATTTCATGCTGGCTTATTGATTAATTTTTAAACCTGTGATTGATAGATTCTTGTTAACCAAAGGTATTAAGAGATAAGGGGCAAAGGCAGGATATATGGTGTAAGTTTGATCACAGATCAGCCAAGATCTCATTGAATGCCGGAAAAGAGTTGTGGGGTTAAATTGCATCCTCCTCTTCCAATATCCCCTGTTAAATATCCTTCTTTCTCTGTCAGTCACCCTGTTAGTCTATGTCTCTCTGTCTCTCTCTCTCTCTCTTTGTTTCGGACAGTGTCGAGTGAGATTCACTCTGTATCCACCCCATGATGTTCCTGCCCTGGGAGTGTGTGATGTGACAGTGTAGAGGGAAATTTACTCTGTGTCAAACCGAACATTGTGCTTGGCTTGGGAATATTTAATGGGACAGTGTAGCTGGAGATTTACTCTGTATCCCTGGAATTTAGAAGGTTATGGGGTGACTTGATGAAGGTTTACAAAATAATAAGGGAAACTGATAGGGTGGACTGAGAGTAAATATTCCCACTGGCTGCGGAGTCAGGAACTTGGGATAGTCTGAAAATATAAAGAGTGGCCACTTTGACTTCATCCCATCGTGTCGTATGTACATTCTCACATATAGCAGGTATAGCAGCACATATATAACAGGATTGCAGGTATAACTGTAGTCATAGTATTCAGCTGAAAATTGATCAGTTACATTGTTATTTCAGTCCATATTTACAGTACACACGGTACCTTACTGTTGTAATAAAGTCATATAGTGTCTATTCATCCCACTGGGGCAAAATGTCACTGGCTCAACATTCTCACCAAATACTAAAGTATTCCACAATGCAAGACTCACAAATTCAACACAAGTTTCCTTTTCTGAGTCTCGCTGGTCTGTTCTGATTCTCTGAGGGATTACTGATGCTTATCCTCCACATGAGCAGTCGTCCTAATCCCGTGTGCCTGTCCTGCTCCCAAACCCAGCCTCCACTTACATTAAGGCAAGTGATACAGGAGCGTCTCAGTGACTGAGGCAGGTGAGTCTTGAGGCTGAGCCGGGCACAGTGAGTGACCCGGGTTAATCCGACACTCCAGGGACAGTTTAAACGGAACTGTACTCTGTATCTAACCCGTGCTGTACCTTCTCTGAGAGTGTTCGATGGGGCAGTGCAGACAAGGAGACTCTGATAGGGTAGACAGAGAGTAACTATTCCCACTGGCTGCGGAGTCAGGAACTTGTGGACCGAGTCTAAAAATCGAAACGTAGTCTCAAAACCTTTCAGGAGTGAAATGAAGAAACACTTCAACACACCAGGTGTGGTATCAGTTTGGAATTCTCTTCCTCAATCAGCAATTGATGCTGAGACACTTGTAAATTTTTAAATCTGAGAATGATAGATTCTTGTTAACCAAAGGTATTAAGAGATAAAGGGCAAAGGTGGGATATATGATGTTAGTTAGATCACAGATCAGCCCTGATCTCACTGAATGCTGGAACAGGGTCGAGGGGTTAAATTGCCTCCTCATCTTCCTACGTCTGATGTTAAATATCCTTCTTTCACTCTCGGTCACCCTGTCAGTCTGTTTCTCTCTTTCTGTCTCTCTCTCTCTCTGTTTCAGACAGTGCAGAGTGAGATTCACTCTGTATCCACCCCATGATGTTCCTGTCCTGGGACTGTTGGATGGGACAGTGTAGAAGGAGCATTACTCTGTATCTAATCCATGCTGTACCTGTCTGGGGAATGTTGATGGGAGAGTGGAAACAGAGAGGTTGGGACCAGTGTCCTCATGGAGAGGACTTAATGGTGCCTCCTAATTGACCAGTTAGCAATATTGGTGCTCCAGGGATGAAAGGGACATTGGCTGAGTGGATACGACATTGGCTGAGAGAGTGGACAATGGTTGTTTCAGACTGGAGGGAGGTATACAGTGGAGGTTTATATTAGGACCACTGCTCTTTTTGATATATACTAATGACTTGGACTTGTGTTTACAGGGCATAACTTCAATGTTTGCCAATGTTTGTGTCATCTGCAATGTAATAAACAGGGAAGGGACTAGTAGCAGACTTCAGGAGGATAGAGGCAGTCTGGTGAAATGGAACACACAAGAACAAATGAATTAGGAGCAGGAGTAGGCCATTCGGCCCCTCGAGCCTGCTCTGTCATTCAATGGCTGATCTGATTGTGAACTCAACTCCACTTTCCTGTCTGCGTCCCATAACCCTTGACTCCCGAATTGATCAAAAATCTATCGAACTCAGCCTTGAATATATTCAATGATCCAGCCTCCACTGCTCTCTGGGGAAGAGAATTCCACAGACTGACCCCCCTCAGAGAGAAACACATTTCTCCTCATCTCAGTTTTAAATGGGACGTCCCTAATTTTTATACTGTGTCCCCTAGTTCTAGTCTCCCCAACAAGTGGAAACATCCTCTCAGCATCCACCCTGTCCAGTCCCCTCGGGACCTGAGATGTTTCACTCAGATCACCTCTCATTCTTCTAAACTCCAGTGGGTATAGACCCAACCTATTCAACCTTTCCTCATAAGATAACCCCTTCATCCCAGGAATCAGCCCAGTGAACCTTCTCTGAACTACTTCGAATGCAATTATATAATTTCTTCAGTAAGGAGACCAAAAGTGTCCACAATCCTGCAGACGTCGTCTAACTTATGCCCTGTACAGCTGTAACAACACTTCCCTACTTTGATATTCTATTCACCTTGCAATAAACAACAACATTCCATTTGCTTCCTAATCACTCGCTGTAGCTACACGGTAACATTTTGTGATTCATGTACCAGGACACCCAGATCCCTCTGTACCGTACAGTTCTGCAGTCTCTCTCCATTTCAATAATATACTGATTTTTATTCTTCCTGCTAAAGTGGACAAGCTCACATTTTCCCACATTGTACTCCATCTGACAATTTTTTGCTCACTCATTAACCTATGGAAATCTCTTTGTAAACTTTATATCCTCTTGACAGCTGGTGAATTGGTCAGACACAGGGCAGGTTAACTTCAATGCTGAGAAATGTCAAATGATGCATTTCGGAAGGAAAGCTGAGGAGAAGCGATATAAACTAAATGGTACAATGTTAAAATGGGTGCAGGGACAGAGAGATCTGGAATTTCATTTGTGTCACTTTTTACATCTAAAAGATTCAATTTGGGGCTTGCAATCTTGTCAGTTGAATTTCGGCTTCATCCTGAAAAGTGTTAGCAAACATGTTGGGAAATGTGTCAAAAGCTGTTTCCATTCAGACATTCCTGCATTGTGGAAGTGTGAGCTGTCTTTGCAGAGACAGGAAATAGAGTTGTTTGAATGGACCTGCAGGTTTTAGTTGATGCAATAAGGTGAGAATTTGAATTGTGTCCCTTGCAGATACACAGAATTGAAGGTATTTACACAACACCACATGAAGTAGTTTACCAATGTCTGACAAACTTCAAAGACTTCAAACACATGGAAGAAGAGGAGAAGGGAACAATATACAAAACCTCAGTCAGTCAGACATCAGCAGTCGGAAAATGAATCTCTTTTTATGGGTTTTAATTTGAAGGCCTGAGCTGATGATTGAAAAAGCAGGAGTTCAAATCCCACACTGGGCTGTTGTGAATTTGAATTCTATTTTTTCTTTCAAAAAACATAAATCTGGAGTTAAAAAGCCTCGAGGTTGGAATGATTCACTCCTGTCTACTAGTGCAAAGCCCGTGTGTGTCTCAGTTTTGCTGTATTTATTAATGATTTAAGATGATGAGGTAGAATGCAACATACCCAAGTTTACCAATGACACAAAAATAGGCAGCATTGTAAGCAGTGTAGCTGGAAGCATCAAATTACAAAGAGATATTAATATCTTAAATAAATGGGCAAAACTGTGGTCGTTAGATTTCCATGTCAGCAAAAAAAGACTAAAGTACTTTAAAAATGGTGTAAAGATAGAAACACTGGAGGTTCAAAGAGACTTTGGGGGGGGTCCATGTCCATTTGAGTGCAGTGTAGATTTACCAGAATGATAACTGGACTCCAAGGGTTAAATTACGAGGTGATATTACACAAACTAGGGATTTATTGCCTGGAATTTAGGAGGATCAAGGTTATTTGTTCCAAGATGTAGAGATATTAAGGGGAACTGATGGCATAGTTTGGGAGAAACTATTTCAGCAGCTTGGGAACATAGGAACAGGAGTAGGCCATTCAGCCCATCGAGCCTGCTCTGCCATTCAATACGATCATGGCTGATCATCCACTTCAATGCCTTTTTCCCAGACTGAGCTTCCACAGCCCACTGGGATAGAGAATTCCAAAGATTCACAACCCTCTGAGCAAAGACATTTCTCCCCATCTCTGACCTCAGTGGCTTCCCCCTGATTTTGAAATTGTGTCCCCTGGTTCTAGACTCCCGAACCAAAGGAGACATCTTACCTGCATCTAACCTGTCTATCCCTTTAAGTATTTAGTATGTTTCAATAAGATCACCTCTCATTCTTCTAAAGTCCAATGAGTATCGGCCCAACCTGTTCAACCATTCCTCATAAGACAACCCCTTCATCCCAGGAATCAGCCGAGTGAACCTTCTCTGAACTGGTTCCAATGCATCCAGGCCTGACCATTTATCCACTTTCAAAGTTGCCAAACACCTTAATATTTCCCTCTCACTCTGTTTATCCCATCCAATATTTCACACTCCTCCTCTTTAACTACAATACCTGCATCGTTCCCCCTCATTTATAAAGAGGGAGACAAAGTATTCATTAAGAACCATGCCCACATCTCCCACCTCCATACACACATTCCCTTTTTGGTCCCTAAGACTCTATCCTTAATTATCCTCTTGCTCTTCATGTATTTATAAAACATCTTTGTGATTTCTTTGCTTTTAATGGTAATATTATTATCCGGCCATTTCTTTGCTCTCCTAATTTGCTTTTTAATTTCACCCTTGTACTTTCTACACTCCTCTCAGCTTTGTGTTGTATTGAGCTCTCGGTATCCGACATAAGCTTCCCTCTTGTGCCTTATCGTACCCGGTTTGATCCTTGACATCCAAGGGGCTCTAGATTTGGGAGTACCACCCTGTTTGTCTTTGTGTGAACATATTTGATATCAACCCTCAGTAACTCTCACTGCTCTGACACTGATTGACCTTCAAGTAGCTGTTTCCAGTCCACTTTGCTAAAATCCCCCATCCCTGGATCCACCATCCCCTCTGCTCCCTACAAAGGACTCTCACATCCTTCTGAAAGTGTGGTCACCAGAATTGGATGCAGTGTTCTGGTCGTGGCCTAACCAGAGGTTTATAAACATACAGCATAACCTTCATGCTTTTGTACTCAAAATCTCTATTTATGAAGCCCAAGATCCCATATGCTTTGCTGACTACTTTCTCAATATGTCCTGCCACCTTCAAAGATGTATGTACATGTATCCCCAGGTCTCTCTGTCCCTGCACACTCCCTAGAACTGGGCCATTATGTCTGTATTCCCTCTCCCTATCCTTTCTGCCCATCTCACATTTCCCTGTATTAAATTCCTTCTGACACTTGTCTGCCCATCCCACTCACCTATCTATGTCCTGTTGTAGTCGATTGATGTCATCAACACTGTTTACATCTCCTCCAAGTTTGTTATCTCCCCCTCTATCTCCCTCTTCACCTCTATCTCCCTCTCTCCCCTCTATCTCCCTCTGTCCCCTCTATCTCTCTCTCCCCCTCTATCTCTCTCTCCCCCTCTATCTCCCTCTTCACCTCTATCTCCCTCAACCCCCTCTATCTCCCTCAACCCCCTCTATCTCCCTCAACCCCCTCTATCTCCCTCAACCCCCTCTATCTCCCTCAACCCCCTCTATCTCCCTCTCCCCCTCTATCTCCCTCTCCCCCTCTATCTCTCTCTCCCCCTCTATCTCCCTCAACCCCCTCTATCTCCCTCTCCCCCCTCTATCTCCCTCTCCCCCCTCTATCTCCCTCTCCCCCCTCTATCTCTCTCTCCCCCTCTATCTCTCTCTCCCCCTCTATCTCTCTCTCCCCCTCTATCTCCCTCTTCACCTCTATCTCCCTCAACCCCCTCTATCTCTCTCTCCCCCCTCTATCTCTCTCCCCCCTCTATCTCTCGCTCCCCCCTCTATCTCTCTCTACCCCCTCTATCTCTCGCTCCCCCCTCTATCTCTCTCTACCCCCTCTATCTCTCTCAACCCACTCTATCGCTCTCTCCCCCCTGTTTCTCTCTCCCCCCTGTTTCTCTCTCCCCCCACTGTCTCTCTCTCCCCCCACTGTCTCTCTCTCCCCCCACTATCTCTCTCTCCGAGCTCTATCTCTCTCTCCGCCCTCTATCTCTCTCTCCCCCCTCTATCTCTCTCTAACCCCTCTATCTCTCTCTCCCCCGTCCAGCTCTCTCTCCCCCGTCCAGCTCTCTCTCCCCCGTCCAGCTCTCTCTCCCCCCTCCAGCTCTCTCTCCCCCCTCCAGCTCTCTCTCCCCCCTCTATCTCTCTCTGCCCTCTCTATCTCTCTCTCTCTCTCTCCCCCCTCTATCTCTCTCTCCCCACACTGTCTCTCTCTCCCACCATTATCTCTCTCTCCCACCATTATCTCTCTCTCCCACCACTATCTCTCTCCCCCCACTATCTCTCTCTCCCCCTCTGTCTCTCTCTCCCCACTCTGTCTCTCTCTCCCCGCTCTATCTCTCTCTCCCCCTCTATCTCTCTCTCTCCCCCTCTATCTCTCTCTCTCCCCCTCTATCTCTCTTCCCCCTCTCTGTCCCTCCATCTGTCTTTCCCTCCCTGTCACTCCATCTCTCTCCTGCTCTCTCTGTCTCTCACTTTGTCCCTCCATCTGTCTTTCCCTCCCTAACTCTCCCTCTCTCTCTTTCTATCTCTGTCTCTGCCACTCCCTCTGTCTCCCTCTCTGTCCCTCCATCTGTCTATCCCTCTCTGTCTCTCCCTCTCTCTCCTTCTATCTCTCTCTCTCTCTGTCTCTCCATCTGTCTTTCCCTCCCTATCCCTCCCTCTCTCTAATCCCATCTCTGCCTCTCTCTCTCTCAGTCTTTCCATCTGTCTTTCCCTCCCTGTCACTCCATCTCTCTCCTTCTATCTCTGTCTCTCACTCTCTGTCTCCATCTGTCTTTCCCTCCCTGTCACTCCATCTCTCTCCTTCGATCTCTGCGTCTCTCTCTCTCTGTCTCTCCAACTGCCTTTCCCTCTCTGGTTGACTAACAGGAAGCAGAGAGTGGGGATAAATGAGTGCTATTCTGGCTGGCAATCAGTCACTAGTGGTGTGCCTCAGGGATCGGTGTTGGGACCACAATTATTTACAATTTATATCGATGATTTGGAGTTGGGGACCACGTGTAGGGTGTTAAAGTTTGCAGATGACACTAAGATGAGTGGCAGAGCAAAGTGTGCAGATGACTGTGAAACTTTGCAGAGGAACATAGATACATTGAGTGAGTGGGCAAAGGTCTGGCAGATGGAATACAATGTTAATAAATGTGAAGTTATTCATTTCGGTAGGAGTAACAGTAAAAAGGATTATTACTTGAATGGTAAAAAGTTGCAGCATGCTGCTATGCAGAGGGACCTGGGTGTCCTTGTGCATGAATCGCAAAAGGTTGGTCTGCAGGTACAGCAAGTAATTAGGAAGGCAAATGGAATTTTGTCCTTCATTGCGAAAGGGATTGAGTTTAAAAGCAGAGCGGTTATGTTGCAGCTGTATAAGGTACTGGTGAGGCCGCACCTGGAGTACTGTGTGCAGTTTTGGTCTCCTTACTTGAGAAAGGATGTACTGGCACTGGAGAGGGTGCAGAGGAGGTTCACTAGGTTGATTCCGGAGTTGAGGGGGTTGGCTTATGAGGAGAGACTGAGTAGATTGGGATTATATTCATTGGAATTCAGAAGAATGAGGGGGGATCTTATAGAAACTGAAATTGAAATATTATAGAAATTGAAATATTCTTCTGTCACTCTCTGTCCCTTGGGCAGTCTGTTTGTGTGTGTGTCTGTGCATGTCTGTCTCTGTGTGTCTGTGTGTCTCTGTGTGTGGGTGTGTGTCTGGCTGTCTGTGTCTATGCCTGTTTCTCTCTCCTCTCTCAGAACCTCAGTAAAACTCCACATACATCAATTTGCTATTTTAATTTGGCTGCTTTTGGTGATACCACAACTGCAAAGGGTGCACTTCCTTCTGCAGGCTGGTAGGAAACCCATATCCCGCTCTTTAACGGCATATTCTGTCTGCTTTGTATACTAAATTGATTAATCCCTAATAATTGATCAAATCTGACATTGATTACTGTTTGAAAGTCTCCAGGTTTACTTTCCTCCCAGGGCTGATTAAAAGTTCGAGTTCCCTCAGTGTTTTGGAAATATCAAACCCTGATCCCACACCCAGCAAAGTATTTTACATGATGGGACGCTGCAAATGTTGTTATACTCAGTGCGCACGGTACCTTCATGTTGTAATAAGATGTTATAATCTCTATTCAGATAACTCTCATGCCACAGGGGCAAAATTTCACTGGGTCAACATTCTGACCAAACACTAAAACATTACAGAAAGTGAGGCTCACAAATTCAACACAAGTTTCCTTTTCTGTGTCTCGCTGGTCTGTTCTGATTTTCTGTTGGGTGACATCAGCCTAGATTTTGTGTTCAGACCTGAACCCACAAACGTATAACTCAGAGGCAGGATTATTACCCACTGAGCTACAGCTGGCTCCAATGTTCCCAGAAAATTTAGTTGTTCTGCACGGCAAGGTTTTTTTGACCCACGTGCAGTCCCTTTAAATTTTTCAGAATCTTCGAAGACGTGTGTTATTTATCAGGGAACAGGACCTGCGTGGTACCTTCCAGGCTGCTGCACACAGCTTTGCAGGAACACTGACCGACACTCTCCATCCCAATCTCTTCCTCTCTGGTAATCTCTCCCCATTGCGATCCTTCCCTCTGTCTGTTATTCTCTCTCTATATCTATCCCTGTCTTTCTCACTGTTACTCTCTCCATCTGGATGGAGGAGGAGAAAGAGAGGCATATATAGAGGCAGCTTTACTCGGTATCTAACCCCACACTGTACCTGTCCTGCGAGTGTTTTATAGAACAGAGAGGACAGAGATTTGCTCTGTAGATAACTCCATTCTGTACTTGGCTTGGCAGCATTTGAAGGGACAGTTTAGACGGAGCTTTACTCTGTATCCCTGGAATTTTGAAGTGTAAGGGGTGTTTAGTTTAGTTTAGTTTCGAGATTCAGCACTGAAACAGGCCCTTCGGCCCACCGAGTCTGTGCCGACCATCAACCACCCATTAATACTAATCCTAGACTAATTCCATATTCCTACCACATCCCCACCTGTCCCCATATTTCCCTACCACCTACCTATACTGGGGGCAATTGCTAATGGCCAATTTACCGATCAACCTGCAAGTCTTTGGCATGTGGGAGGAAACCGGAGCACCCGGAGGAAACCCACGCAGACACAGGGAGAACTTGCAAACTCCACACAGGCAGTACCCAGAATTGAACCCGGGTCGCTGGAGCTGTGAGGCTGCGGTGCTAACCACTGTGCCACTGTGCTGGGTGAATTGATCAAAGTTTACAAGACAATACTGGAAACTGATGGGGTAGATAGAGAGAAACTCTTCTCACTGGTTGGAGGAGTCTCGGACGAGGGGCACAGTCTAAAAATCGAACATTAGTCGAAGACCCTTTCAAGGGTGAAATTTATTAACACTTCTACACACAAAGGATGGTGGAATTTTGGAATTGTCTTCCACAAATGACCCCTCCCTATCTCTGCAATCACCTCCAGCTCCACAATCCACCAATATCTGCCATCCTCTAATTCTGACCTCTTGAACATCCCCAATTTGAATCGTTCCACCATTGGTGGCCGTGCCTTCAAGCTGCCAAGGCCCTAACTCTGGAATTCCTTTCCCAAACCTCACCATCTCACTAACTCTCTTTCCTCTTTGAAGATTCTCCCTCAAACCAACCTCTGACCAAGTTTTTGGTCATCTGGTCTAATATCTCCTGAAGTGACTCAGTGTCAAATTTTTATTTTCTTGATTCATTTGTTGGATGTGTGCGTTAGTGGCCAGGACAGCATTTATTGCCCATTCACAATTGCCCTTGAGAAGGTGGTGTTGAGCCTCCTTCTTGAACCGCTGCAGTCCATGTGGGGTAGGTACACCCACAGTGCTGTTGGGAAGGGAGATCCAGGATTTTGACCCAGTCACAGTGAAGGAGCAGCGATATAGTTCCAAGTCAGGATGGTGTGTGACTTAAGGGAAACTTGCAGGTGGTGGTGTTCCCATACGTGTTTCCTGTTTGTTTGCTCTCTCTCCCCCTCCTTCTTTCTAGACCTCCCTGTCCTCCTGTCCCTCTCTGTCATGGGAACCTAAGAACAGAAGGAAGTGGGTGCAGGAACAGAGAGACCTGGGGATGTGTGTGCACAAATTGAAGGTGGCAGAGCTAGTTGAGAAAGTGGTTAAAAGGCATATGGGATCCTCGGCTTTGTAAATAGAGGCTTAGAGTATAAAAGCAAGGAGGTTATGATGAAGCTTTATAAAACACTGCTTCATCCTCAACTAGTATTGTGTCCAATTCTGGACACCGTACTTTCGGAAGGAAGTGGGGGCTTTAGAGAGGATGCAGAAAAGATTCACGAGCAAGGTTCCAGGGATGAGGGACTTCAGTTACGTGGATAGATTGGAGAAACTGGTGTTGTTCTCCATAGAGAAGAGAAACTTGAGATGAGATTTGATAGAGGTGTTCAAAATCATGAGTTATCCTGACAGAGTAGATGTAGGAGTAGGAATGCAGCACATAGGACATTCCAGACCCATTTCTGTTCAGTGTTTACTTAAACAAGCGAATTGACCATTTAATATTTTTAACTTACTTAACCCTTGTGTTCCCACAAAGATCAAGCTCGCAAATTCAACAGTGGCCACTTTGACTTCATCCCATCGTGTCTTATGTACATTCTGACAGGATAGCAGGTATAACTGTACTCATAGTATTCAGCTGAAAATTGATCAGTTACATTGTTATTTCAGTCCATATTTACAGTACACACGGTACCTTACTGTTGTAATAAAGTCATATAGTGTCTATTCATCCCACTGGGGCAAAATGTCACTGGCTCAACATTCTCACCAAATACTAAAGCATTCCACAATACAAGACTCACAAATTCAACACAAGTTTCCTTTTCTGAGTCTCGCTGGTCTGTTCTGATTCTCTGAGGGATTACTGATGTTTATCCTCCACATGAGCAGTCGTCCTAATCCCGTGTGCCTGTCCTGCTCCCAAACCCGGCATCCACTTACATTAAGGCAAGTGATACAGGAGCGTCTCAGTGACTGAGGCAGGTGAGTCTTGAGGCTGAGCCGGGCACAGTGAGAGACCTGGGTTAATCCGACACTCCAGGGAATGTTTAAACTGAGCTTTACTCTGAATCTGAGCCGTGCTGTACCTTCTCTGAGAGTGTTCGATGGGGCAGTGTAGACGAGGAGAGTTATTCCTTACCCATTTTAAACATGGAGAAGTGAATATCCAAGAGATTGTTTTAAATGTGATGAGGTTTTCTGCCTCTACCACCCTTTCAGGCAGTGAGTTCCAGACACCCACCAGCCACTGGGTGAAGAAACTATTGATGTGTTTCGTTCAGTTAAGTTTGATGTCAATGTTTCCCCAGGATGTTGACGCTGGGTGATTCAGCGATGGGATAATGCTTTGAATGCCAAGGGGAGGTGGTTGGATTCTCTCTTGTTGCAGATGCTCATTGCCTGGCACTTGTGTGACGTGAATGTTACTTGTCACTGGTCGGCCCAAACCTGAATGTTGTCTGGGTCTCGGTGCATGTGGCTCTGGATTGCTTCATTATCTGAGGCAAAATACTGTGGATGCTGGAAATCTGGAAAGCATCGAGCTGAATCACTAACTCTGTTTTTCTCTCCACAGATGCTGCTTGACCTGCTCAGTATTTCCTCCTGTGATCTCAGCTGAAGATGGTTGAGCCTCGGACACTACCCTGATGAACTCCTGCAGTGATGTCCTGGGACTGAGATGATTGACCTCCAACAACCACAACCATCTTCCTTTGTGCTCGGTATGATTCCAACCAGTGGAGAGATTTCCCCCGATTCCCACTGACTTCCGTTTTACTCGGGCTCCTCGATGTCACACTCGGTCAAACGCTGCCTTGATGTTAAGGTCAGTCTCTCTTCCCAGTAGCAGACAGGAGTGAATCGTTCCCTTTGACCCGTTGTACACTGAACAAGCTGTGCTTTTTCACAGCCTGATCCAGGACTGTACACGGCCCATTAATGTAGCCCATCAAACACTCCCAGAGCAGGTTCAGCACAGCTTAGGAACAGAGTACAGTTCCTTCAACATTCTCTCTCTGTCTCTCCCTCCTGCTATCTCTGACATTAGGAGAGAGACAGAGGGAGAGAGTGTTAGATATGAAGGCAGAGAGAGTGCTGTAGAGAGGGACAAATTTGGAGAGAGAGAGGTTGTTGAGGTGGATGAAAAGGATAATGTAAGATATATTAATTTGATGTAATCCTTCACTGCTGTGTACACAAATATATAAGAGATAGATATGGAGAGAAAAAAACATCGGGAGAGGGGGAAATGTAGATGAAGTTGGGGCCCAGGCGGATACTTTTGATGATCCAGAAGGAACAGCCTGCATTTTAAACATCCAGCATGCTATTCCACTGTGGGAGCCATCACACCCAAACAGACATAGACACACACACAAACACACACAAACACCCGCACAATGATATTGGTTGTGCAAATTTCATGCTGGTTTATTGGTTAATTTTTAAATCTGTGATTGATAGATTCTTGTTAACCAAAGGTATTAAGAGATAAGGGGCAAAGGCAGGTTATATGGTGTAAGTTACATCACAGATCAGCCAAGATCTCATTTGATGCCGGAACAGGAGTGTGGGGTTGAATTGCATCTTCCTCTTCCAGTATCCCCTGTGAAGTATCCTTCCATCTCTTTTAGTCACCCTGTCAGTCCATGTCTCTCTGTTTCTCTCTTTCTGTCTCTCTCTCTGTCTCTATCAGACAGTGTAGAGTGAGATTCACTCTGTATCCACCCCATGATGTTCCTGCCCTGGGAGTGTGTGATGGGACAGTGTAGAGGGAAATTTACTCTGTGTCAAACCCAACCTTGTGCTTGGCTTGGGAATGTTTAATGGGACAGTGTAGCTGGAGATTTACTCTGTATCCCTGGAATTTTGAAGGCTCAGGTGTGATTTGATGATTGTTTTCAAGATAATAAGGGAAACTGATGGGGTGGACAGAGAGTAACAATTCCCACTGGCTGCAGAGTCTAGAACATGGGGGCATAGTCTAAAAATATAAACCTCGTCTAAAAACCTTTCAGGAGTGAAATGAAGAAACACTTCAACACACCAGGTGTGGTATCAGTTTGAAACTCTCTTCCACAATCAGCAATTGATGCTGAGACACTTGTTAATTTTTAAATCTGAGTTTGATAGATTTTTGTTAACCAAAGGTATTAAGGGGCAAAGATAGGTACATGGAGTTAGATCACACATCAGCCATGAGCTCATTGAATGACAGAACAGGGTTGAGGGGCCAAATGGCCTCCTCCTCTTCCTCTGTCCTACGACAAGTATCCTGCTATCACTCTCTGTGTCTTGGTCTCTGTCTCCCTCTTTGTCTATCTTTCTGTCCTCTCATCTGTGGAAATCCACACACATCAGTCAGCCATTTTAGGTTCATTTTCAGTGGCCATTTTATGTTACCACAACACTGGGACATTTATCGCTGTCTATCCCAAACCATCTCTCTTTGTAGTCTATTTGTGTCCTCCTCACAGCTTATTGTCCCACCTAACCTAGTATCTCTCTCCTTTGCTCCGTCTCACTCACGCACTCTCCCCCATCTCTCTTCCCCCCCCATTTCTCTCTCTCCCCATTTCTCTCTCCCCCCACCCCCTGCAATCTCTCTTTAAGTGTCCTGTTATCACATCCTTTATTATAGATTCGAACATTTTCCCAATGACTGATGTTAGACGAACAGGTCTTTAGTTCCCCATTTTCTCTCTCCTTCCTTTTGTAAATAGTGGGGTTACATTTGCTACCTTCTAATCTGCCTCTCTCACACTGCCTCTGTCCCTCGCTATCTGTCTTACCCCCCTCTCTCTCTCGCTATCTCTCCCTCTCTCTCTCTACCTCTGTCCATGTCTCAATTTGTGCCTCCCTCACACTATCTCTCCCTCTCTCTCTGTCTCTCTCTAGCTCTCTGTCTGCCTCTCTATGTCTGCCTCTCTGTGTCTCCTTCTCTCTCTGTGCCTCTCTCACTCTCTATCTGTCTCTCCCCCAGCTCTCTCTCTCTGTCTCTCCCTCTCTCTCTTTCTCAACCTCTGTCCATGTCTCAATTTGTGCCTCCCTCACACCATCGCTCCCTCTCTCTGTCTCTCTCTATCTCTCTCTCTGCCTCTCTCTCTCTCTCCCTTTCTCCCTCTCGCTTCCTCTGTCCACGTCTCAGTTTGTGTCTCCCCCACACCATCCCTCCCTCTCTCCCTCCCTCTCTCCCTCCCTCTCTCTCTCCCTCTCTCTCTCTCTCTCTTTCTCGCTCTCTCCATCCCTCTCTGTCTCTGTCTCAGAGTAACAGCTCAGATGATTAACCTCATTATCCATGTGTTATGAACACGGGACTTTGTCTAGGATGTTGCCAGGACTGGAGAATTGTAGCTATGAGGATAGGCAGGGGTTGTTGTCCTTGGAACAGAGAAGGCTGAGGGGAGATCTGATTGAAATGTACAAAATGTTGAGGGTCCTGGATGGAGTGGAGGTGAAGGGCAGAGAACCATAGCAGAAAGGTCAGTGACGAGGGGGCATAGATTTAAAGTGATTGGTCGAAAAATTAGAGGGGAGTTGAGGAAAATCTTTTTCACCCAGAGGGTCGCGATGGTCTGGAACTCACTGCCTGAAAGGGGAGTTGAAGCAGAGACCCTCAACTCATTCAGAAGGAGTCTGGATAGGCACCTCAAGTGCGGTAAGCTGCAGTGCTCGGACCAAATGCTGGAAGGTGGGATTAGAATAGGTTGATCGTTTTCGGCTGGCACAGAGAGGATGGGCCAAGTGGCCGCTTTCTGTGCCTTAAAATTTCTATGTTGCCCTCGCCAACTCTATTTTTCCCTCTGTTACCCTCTGAATCCCAGTCTCTCCCTCTCTGTTACCCTCTGAATCCCAGTCTCTCCCTCTCTGTTACCCTCTGAATCCCAGTCTCTCCCTCTCTGTTACCCCCTGAATTGCAGTCTCTCCCTCTCTGTTACCCTGTGAATCCCAGACTCTCCCTCTCTGTTACCATCTGAATCCCAGTCTCTCCCTCTCTTTTACACTCTGAATCCCAGACTCTCCCTCTCTGTTACCCTCTGAATCCCAGTCTCTCCCTCTCCGTTACCCTCTGAATCCCAGTCTCTCCCTCTCTGTTACCCTCTGAATCCCAGTCTCTCCCTCTCTGTTACCCTCTGAATCCCAGTCTCTCCCTCTCTGTTACCTGACCAGAGCTTTATAAATGTTCAGCGCACCCTCTCGGCTTTTATACTCACTGTATACAGTGTAAATTGTGGTATTCCCCAGGGGTTTTGATTAGGACCACTGATCTTATTGATAGATGAATGACTTAGACTGGGGTAAACAGGGCATAACTTCAACATTGTGCCATTTGCAATGTAATAAACAGTGAAGGGAATAGGAGTAGACTTCAGGAGGATAGAGGCAGTCTGGTGAAATGGTCAGACACATAGCAGGTTAACTTCAATGCTGAGAAATGTCAAATGATGCATTTTGGAAGGAAGGCTGAGGAGAAGCGATATAAACTAAATGGTACAATGTTAAAATGGGTGCAGGGACAGAGAGATCTGGGATTTCATTTGTGTCACTTTTTACATCTAAAAGATTCAATTTGGGGCTTGCAATCTCTAAGTTGAATTTAGCTTCATCCTGAAAAGTTTTGGCAAACGTGTTGGGAAATGTGTCAAAAGCTGTTTCCATTCAGACATTCCTGCATTGTGGAAGTGTGAGCTGTCTTTGCAGAGACAGGAAATAGAGTTGTTTGAATGGACCTGCAGGTTTTGGTTGATGCAATAAGGTGAGAATTTGAATTGTGTCCCTTGCAGATACACAGAATTGAAGGTATTTACACAACACCACATGAAGTAGTTTACCAATGTCTGACAAACTTCAAAGACTTCAAACACATGGAAGAAGAGGCGAAGGGAACAATATACAAAACCTGAGACAGTCAGACAACAGCAGTCGGAAAATGAATCTCTTTTTATGGGTTTTAATTTGAAGGCCTGAGCTGATGATTGAAAAAGTAGGAGTTCAAATCCCACACAGGGCTGTTGTGAATTTGAATTCTATTTTTTCTTTCAAAAAACATAAATCTGGAGTTAAAAAGCCTCTAGGTTGGAATGATTCACTCCTGTCTACTAGTGCAAAGCCCGTGTGTGTCTCAGTTTTGCTGTATTTATTAATGATTTAAGATGATGTGGTAGAATGCAACATACCCAAGTTTACCAATGACACAAAAATAGGCAGCATTGTAAGCAGTGTAGCTGGAAGCATCAAATTACAAAGAGATATTAATATCTTAAATAAATGGGCAAAACTGTGGTAGTTAGATTTCAATGTCAGCAAGAAAAGACTAGAACAGAGTACTTTATAAATGGTGTAAAGCTAGAAACACTGGAGGTTGAAAGAGACTTTGAGGGGTCCATGTCCATTTGAGTGCAGTGTAGATTTACCAGACTGATAACTGGACTTCAAGGGTTAAATTACGAGGTGATATTACACAAACTAGGGATTTATTGCCTGGAATTTAGGAGGATCAAGGTGATTTGTTCAAAGATGTTGAGATATTAAGGGGAACTGATGGGGTAGTTTGGGAGAAACTATTTCAGCAGCTTGGGAACATAGGAACAGGAGTAGGCCATTCAGCCCATCGAGCCTGCTCTGCCATTCAATACGATCATGGCTGATCATCCACTTCAATGCCTTTTTCCCAGACTGAGCTTCCACAGCCCACTGGGATAGAGAATTCCAAAGATTCACAACACTCTGAGTAAAGACATTTCTCCCCATCTCTGACCTCAGTGGCTTCCCCCTGATTTTGAAATTGTGTCCCCTGGTTCTCGACTCCCGAACCAAAGGAGACATCTTACCTGCATCTAACCTGTCTATCCCTTTAAGTATTTAGTATGTTTCAATAAGATCACCTCTCATTCTTCTAAAGTCCAATGAGTATAGGCCCAACCTGTTCAACCATTCCTCATAAGACAACCCCTTCATCCCAGGAATCAGCCGAGTGAACCTTCTCTGAACTGGTTCCAATGCATCCAGGCCTGACCATTTATCCACTTTCAAAGTTGCCAAACACCTTAATATTTCCCTCTCACTCTGTTTATCCCATCCAATATTTCACACTCCTCCTCTTTAACTACAATATCTGCATCGTTCCCCCTCTTTTATAAAGAGGGAGACAAAGTATTCATTAAGAACCATGCCCACATCTCCCACCTCCACACACACATTCCCTTTTTGGTCCCTAATACTCTATCCTTATTTATCCTCTTGCTCTTCATGTATTTATAAAACATCTTTGTGATTTCTTTGATTTAATGGTAATATTATTTTCCGGCCATTTCTTTGCTCTCCTAATTTGATTTTTAATTTCACCCTTGAACTTTCTACACTCCTCTCAGCTTTCTGTTGTATTGAGCTCTCGGTATCTGACATCAGCTTCCCTCTTGTGCCTTATCGTACCCGGTTTGATCCTTGACATCCAAGGGGCTCTAGATTTCGGAGTACCACCCTGTTTGTCTTTGTGTGAACATATTTGACATATACCCACAATACAGGACTGGGCAGATAATGGGGATTGTTACTGAGGTTGTGTTTGGGGATTTTTACTGACATCAGTGTGGATTTTAAAGTGTGTCTCCCCTTCCCTCACATCTAAAGTCTCTCAGTGTTGTTGTTGTGTGTTGACAGCTTTTCCAGTGTCCAGTCCCTTTCAACTTTTAATAAAATCTGTGGAACACAAATAAATGTAAAGTTTCTCCTACAAGCTGTTTTGTCCTCCCTCTTTCACTGTCTTTCTCTGTCACTGCCCTATCTCTCTCTCTGTCTCTCTACAGGACTGGGCAGACACTGGGGATTGTTACTGAGGTTCTGTTGGTCATTTTTACTGACATCAGTGTGGATTGTAAAATCTGTGTGTGTGTGTCTGTCTGTCTGTGTGTGTGTGTGTGTCCGTGTGTGTGTGTGTGTGTGTCTGTCCCTTTATGTATGTGTCTGTGTGTGTCTGGATGTGTGTGTGAGAGAGAGAGAATATCAGGGTCACCTCGCTCCATCTCTATCTCTCCTTCTCTCTCTCTTTCTCCTCTCTCTATCTCTTCCTCTCTCAATCCACCTCTCTCATAAAAACATAGAAAATAGGAGCAGGAGCAGGCCATTCGGCCCTTCGGGCCTGCTCCGTCATTCAATAAAGATCATGACCGATGGTCTAATTCAGTACCCTGTTCCCACTTTCTCCCCATACCCCTTGATCCCTTTGACATTAAGAAATATATCTCTCTCCTCCATGAATATATTTAATGACTTGGCCTCCACTGCCTTCTGCGGTAGAGAATTCCACAGGTTCACCACCCTCTACCCCATCCATCTCTCCCCCTCTATCTCCCTCTCCCCCTCTATCTCCCTCACCCCACTCTATCTCCCTCACCCCACTCTATCTCCCTCACCCCACTCTATCTCCCTCACCCCACTCTATCTCCCTCTCCCCCTCTATCTCCCTCTCCCCCCTCTATCTCCCTCTCCCCCCTCTATCTCCCTCTCCCCCCTCTATCTCCCTCTCCCCCCTCTATCTCCCTCTCCCCCCTCTATCTCCCTCTCCCCCCTCTATCTCCCTCTCCCACCCTATCTCCCTCTCCCCCCTCTATCTCCCTCTCCCCCCTCTATCTCCCTCTCCCCCCTCTATCTCCGTCTCCACCCTCTATCTCACTCTCCCCCTCTATCTCACACACCCCCTCTATCTCACACACCCCCTCTCTCTCACACACCCCCTCTATCTCACACACCCCCTCGATCTCACACACCCCCTCTATCTCACACACCCCCTCGATCTCACACACCCCCTCTATCTCACACACACCTTCTATCTCACACACCCCCTCTATCTCACACATCCCCTCTATCTCACACACCCCCTCGATCTCACACACCCCCTCTATCTCACACACCCCTTCTATCTCACACACCCCTTCTATCTCACACACCCTCTCTATCTCACACACCCCCTCTATCTCACACACCCCCTCTATCTCACACACCCCCTCTATCTCACTCTCCCTCTCTATCTCACACACCCCCTCTATCTCACACACCCCCTCTATCTCACACACCCCCTCGATCTCACACACCCCCTCTATCTCACACACCCCTTCTATCTCACACACCCCTTCTATCTCACACACCCCCTCTATCTCACACATCCCCTCGATCTCACACACCCCCTCTATCTCACACACCCCTTCTATCTCACACACCCCCTCTATCTCACACATCCCCTCGATCTCACACACCCCCTCTATCTCACACACCCCTTCTATCTCACACACCCCTTCTATCTCACACACCCTCTCTATCTCACACACCCCCTCTATCTCACACACCCCCTCTATCTCACACACCCTCTCTATCTCACACACCCCCTCTATCTCACACACCCCCTCTATCTCACACACCCCCTCTATCTCACACACCCCCTCTATCTCACACACCCCCTCGATCTCACACACCCCCTCGATCTCACACACCCCCTCTATCTCACACACCCCTTCTATCTCACACACCCCTTCTATCTCACACACCCCCTCTATCTCACACACCCCCTCTATCTCACACACCCCCTCTATCTCACTCTCCCTCTCTATCTCACACACCCCCTCTATCTCACACACCCCCTCTATCTCACACACCCCCTCTATCTCACTCTCTCTCTCTATCTCACACACACCTTCTATCTCACACACCCCCTCTATCTCACACATCCCCTCTATCTCACACACCCCCTCGATCTCACACACCCCCTCTATCTCACACACCCCTTCTATCTCACACACCCCCTCTATCTCACACACCCCTTCTATCTCACACACCCTCTCTATCTCACACACCCCCTCTATCTCACACACCCCCTCTATCTCACACACCCCCTCTATCTCACACACCCCCTCTATCTCACACACCCCCTCTATCTCACACACCCCCTCTATCTCACTCTCCCTCTCTATCTCACACACCCCCTCTATCTCACACACCCCCTCTATCTCACACACCCCCTCTATCTCACTCTCCCCATCTATCTCACTCTCCCCCTCTTTCTCACTCTCCCCCTCTTTCTCCCTCTCCCCCTCTTTCTCCCTCTGCCCCTCTATCTCCCTCTCCCCCTCTATCTCACTCTCCCCCTCTATCTGTCTCTCTCCCTCTATCTGTCTCTCCCCCCTCTAACTCCCTCTCCCCTTCCTCCTGACACACCCTCTCTCTCCTTCTATCTCTGTCTCTGCCACTCTCTCTGTCTCTCTCTCTGTCCCTCCTTCTGTCTTTCGTTCTCTGTCTCTATGTCTTTCTCCTTCTATCTCTCTGTCTTAATCTCTCTCTCTCTGCCCCTCCATCTGCCTTTTCCTCTCTGTCTCTCCCTCTCTCTCCTTCTATCTGTGTGTGTCTCTCTCTCTCTGTCTCTCCATCTGTCTTTCCCTTTCTGTCTCTCCCTCTCTCTCCTTCTCTCTCTGTCTCTGCCTCTCTCTCTGTCTCTCCCTCTCTCTCCTTCTCTCTCTGTCTCTGCCGCTCTGTCTGTCTCTCTCCCTCTATCTGTCTCTCTCCCTCTATCTGTCTCTCTCCCTCTATCTGTCTCTCCCCCCTCTATCTCCCTCTCCCCTTCCTCCTGACACACCCTCTCTCTCCTTCTATCTCTGTCTCTGCCACTCTCTCTGTCTCTCTCTCTGTCCCTCCTTCTGTCTTTCATTCTCTGTCTCTATGTCTTTCTCCTTCTATCTCTCTGTCTTAATCTCTCTCTCTCTGCCCCTCCATCTGCCTTTTCCTCTCTGTCTCTCCCTCTCTCTCCTTCTATCTGTGTGTGTCTCTCTCTCTCTGTCTCTCCATCTATCTTTCCCTTTCTGTCTCTCCCTCTCTCTCCTTCTCTCTCTGTCCCTCCATCTGTCTTTCCCTCTCGGTTACTCCCTCTCTCTCCTTCTATCGCTGTCTCGCTCTCTGTTCCTCCAAATGTCTTTCCCTCTCTGCCAATCCCTCTCTCCTTCTCTCTGCCTCTGCCTCTCTCTCCTTCTCTCTCTCTCGGTCCCTCCATCTGTATACCCCCCCAACCCCACCACGTCACTCCCTCTCTCTCCTTCTATCTATGTCTCTCGCTCTCTATCCCTCCATCTATCCTTCCCTCTCTGTCACTCCATCTCTCTCCTTCTCTCCCTTTCTCTCTCTCTCTGTCTTTCCATCTGTCTTTCTCTCCCTGTCACTCCCTCTCTCTCCGTCCATCTCTGCCTCTCTCTATCTCAGTCACTCCATCTGTCTTTCCCTCCCTCTGTCTGTCCCTCCATTTGTCTTTCCCTCCCTGACACTCCCTCTCTCTGCTTCTCTCTCAGTCTGTCTCTCTGTCTTTCCATCTGTATTTCCATCCCTGTCTCTCCCTCTCTCTCCTTCCATCTCTGCCATTCGCTCTCTCTGTCTCTCCTTCTGTCTTTCGCTCTATGTCTCTCCCTCTATCTCTGTCTTTCCATCTGTCTTTCCCTCCCTGTCACACCCTCTCTCTCCTTCCATCTCTGCCTCTCTCTCTGTCTCTCCAACTGCCTTTCCCTCTCTGTCTCTCCCAATCTCTCCTTCTCTCTCTGTCTCTGCCTCTCTCTCTGTCTCTCTCTCTGTCCCTCCATCTGTCTTTCCCTTTCTGTCACTCCCTCTCTCCTTCTATTTGTCTCTCTCTTTCTATCCCTCCATCTGTTCTTCCCTCCCTGTCACTCCATCTCTCTCCTTCCATCTCTGCCTCTCTCTCTCTGTCTCTCCATCTGTCCTTCCCTCACTGTCACTCCATCTCTCTCCTCTCTGTCTCTCACTCTGTCCCTCCATCTGTCTTTCCCTCTCTGTCACTCCCTTCTCTGTCCTTCTATCTCTGTCTCTCTCTCTCTGTCTCTCCATCTGTCTCTCCTTCTCTGTCTCTCCCTCTCTCTCCTTCTCTGTCTCTCCCTCTCTCTCCTTCTCTGTCTCTCTCTGCCTCTCTCTCTGTTTCTCTCTTTGTTCCTCCATCTGTCTTTCCCTTTATGTCACTCCCTCTCTCCTTCTATTTGTCTCTCTCTTTCTATCCCTCCATCTGTTCTTCCCTCCCTGTCACTCCATCTCTCTCCTTCCATCTCTGCCTCTCTCTCTATCTCTCCATCTGTCCTTCCCTCACTGTCACTCCATCTCTCTCCTCCGTGTCTCTCACTCTGTCCCTCCATCTGTCTTTCCCTCTCTGTCACTCCCTTCTCTGTCCTTCTATCTCTGTCTCTCTCTCTCTCTGTCTCTCCATCTGTCTTTCCCTCTCTGTCTCTCCCTCTCTCTCCTTCTATCTCTGTCTCTCTCTCTCTCTCTCTCTGTCCCTCTGTCTGTCCTTCCTTCCCTGTCTCTCCCACTCTCTCCTTCTATCTCTGTCTCTTTCTATGTCCCTCCATCTGTCTTTCCTTCTCAGTCTCTCCATCTCTCTCCTATCTCTGTCTCTCTCTCTCTCTGACTTTCCATCCGTCTTTCCCTCCCTGTCACTCCCTATCTAAGCTTCTCTCTCTGTCTCTGTCTCTCTCTCTCTCTGTCTCTCCATCTGTCTTTCCCCCCTGTCAGTCCCTCTCTCTCCTTCTATCTCTGTCCATTTCTCTCTATCCCTCCATCTGTCCTTCCCTCCCTGTCACTCCAAATCTCTCCTTCTCTCTCTCTGTCCCTCCATCTGTCTTTCCCTTTCTGTCTCTCCCTCTCTCTCCTCTATCTCTGTCTCTCTCTCTCTGTCTCTCCATCTGTCTTTCCCTCTCTGTCACTCCCTCTCGCTCCTTCTATCTCTGTCTCTGTCTCTCTCTCTCTCTGTCCCTCCATCTGTCTTTCCATCTCTGTCTCTCACTCTCCCTCCTTCTCTCTCTGTCTCTCTCTCTGTCTCTCTCTCTCTCTGTCCCTCCATCTGTCTTTCCCTGTCTGTTTCTCCCTCTCTCTCCTTCTATCTCTGTCTCTGTCTCTCTCTCTCTGTCTCTCCATCTGTCTTTCCCTCCCTGTCACTCCCTCTCTCCCCTTCTATCTCTGCCTCTCTCTCTGTCTCTGTCTCTGTCTCTCTCTCTCTCTCTCTGTCCCTCCATCTGTCTTTCCCTGTCTGTTTCTCCATCTCTCTCCTTCCATCTCTGCAACATCGAGGGCCGAAGGGCCTGTACTGCGCTGTAATGTTCTAATTCTAATTCTAATCTCTGCCTCCCTCTCTCTCTGTCCCTCCATCTGTCTTTCCCTCTCTGTCTCTTCCTCTGTTTCCTTATCTCTCTCTCTCTCTCTCAGTCTTTCCATCGGTCGTTCCTTCTCTGTCTCTCCCTCAGTCTCCTTCTATCTCTGTCCCTCTCTCTCACTCTCTCCATCTGTCTTTCCCTCCAGTCACTCCCTCTCTCTCCTTCTATCTCTGTCTCTCTCTCTCTATCCCTCCATCTGTCTTTCCCTCCCTGTCACTCCATCTCTCTCCTGCTCTCTCTGTCTCTCACTTTGTCCCTCCATCTGTCTTTCCCTCCCTAACTCTCCATCTCTCTCCTTCTATCTCTGTCTCTCTCTCTGTCTCTCTCTCTATCCCGCCATCTGTCTTTCTCTATCTGTCACTCGATCTCTGTCTCTGCCTCTCTATGTCTCTCTCTCTATCCCTCCATCTTTCCTTCACTCCCTGTCACTCCATCTCTCTCCTTCTCTCTCTGTCTCTCTCTCTCTCTGTCCCTCCCTGACACTCCCTCTCTCTCCTTCTCTCTCTGTCTCTCTCTCCGTCCCTCCATCTGTCTTTCCCTTGCTGTCTCTCCCTCTCTTTCCTTCTATCTCTGTCTATCTCTCCCTCTCTTTCCATCTGTCTTTCCCTCCGTGTCACTCCCTCTCTCTCCTTCTATCTCTGTCTCTCTCCCTGTCCCTCCATCTGTCTTTCCCTCTCTGTCACTCCATCTCTCTCCTTCTCTCTCTGTCTCTCTCTCTCTCTGTCCCTCCCTGACACTCCCTCTCTCTCCTTCTCTCTCTGTCTCTCTCTCCGTCCCTCCATCTGTCTTTCCCTTGCTGTCTCTCCCTCTCTCTCCTTCTATCTCTGTCTATCTCTCCCTGCCCCTCCATCTGTCTTTCCCTCTCTGTCTCTCCCTCTCTCTCCGTCTCTGTCTCTCCATCTGTCTTTCCATCTCTGTCACTCCCTCTCTGACCTTGTATCTCTGTTTCCCTCTCCTTGTCCCTCCATCTGTCCTTCCATCTCTGTGTGTCTGTGCATGTCGGTCTGTGTGTGTGTGTGTGTGGTTCAGTGTGTGTGGTTCTCTGTGTGTGGGTGTGTGTGGTTCTCTGTGTGTGGGTGTCTGTGTGTCTGTCTGTGTCTATGCCTGTTTCTCTCTCCTCTCTCAGAACCTCAGTAAAACTCCACATACATCAATCTGCTATTTTAATTTGGCTGCTTTTGGTGATACGACAACTGCAGATGGTGCACTTCCTTCTGCAGGCTGGTAGGAAACCCATATCCCGCTCTTTAACGGCATATTCTGTCTGCTTTGTATACTAAATTGATTAATCCCTAATAATTGATCAAATCTGACATTGATTACTGTTTGAAAGTCTCCAGGTTTACTTTCCTCCCAGGGCTGATTAAAAGTCCGAGTTTCCCTCAGTGTTTTGGAAATATCAAACCCTGATCCCACACCCAGTAAAGTATTTTACATGATGGGACGCTGCAAATGTTGTTATACTCAGTGCGCACGGTACCTTCATGTTGTAATAAGCTGTTATAATCTCTATTCAGATAACTCTCATGCCACAGGGGCAAAATTTCACTGGGTCAACATTCTGACCAAACACTAAAACATTACAGAAAGCGAGGCTCACAAATTCAACACAAGTTTCCTTTTCTGTGTCTCGCTGGTCTGTTCTGATTTTCTGTTGGGTGACATCAGCCTAGATTTTGTGTTCGGACCTGAACCCACAAACGTATAACTCAGAGGCAGGATTATTACCCACTGAGCTACAGCTGGCTCCAATGTTCCCAGAAAATTTAGTTGTTGTGCACGGCAAGTTGTTTTTGTCCCACGTGCAGTCCCTTTAAATTTTTCAGAATCTTCGAAGACGTGTGTTATTTATCAGGGAACAGGATCTGCGTGGTACCTTCCAGGCTGCTGCACACAGCTTTGCAGGAACACTGACCGACACTCTCCATCCCAATCTCTTCCTCTCTGGTAATCTCTCCCCATTGCGATCCTTCCCTCTCTCTGTTATTCCCTCTCTATATCTATCCCTGTCTTTCTCACTGTTACTCTCTCCATCTGGATGGAGGAGGTGAAAGAGAGGCATATATAGTGGCAGCTTTACTCGGTATCTAACCCCACACTGTACCTGTCCTGCGAGTGTTTTATGGAACAGAGAGGACAGAGATTTGCTCTGTAGATAACTCCATTCTGTACTTGGCTTGGCAGCATTTGAAGGGACAGTTTAGACGGAGCTTTACTCTGTATCCCTGGAATTTTGAAGTGTAAGGGGTGTTTATTTCAGTTTGGTTTAGAGATACAGCACTGAAACAGGCCCTTCGGCCCGCCCAGTCTGTGCCGGCCATCAACCACCCATTTTATACTAATCCTTTCAGGCAGTGAGTTCCAGACACCCACCAGCCACTGGGTGAAGAAACTATTGATGTGTTTCGTTCTGTTAAGTTTGATGTCAATGTTTCCCCAGGATGTTGACGCTGGGGGATTCAGCGATGGGATAATGCTTTGAATGCCAAGGGGAGGTGGTTGGATTCTCTCTTGTTGCAGATGGTCATTGCCTGGCACTTGTGTGACGTGAATGTTACTTGTCACTGGTCGGCCCAAACCTAAATGTTGTCCGGGTCTTGGTGCATGTGGCTCTGGATTGCTTCATTATCTGAGGCAAAATACTGTGGATGCTGGAAATCTGGAAAGCATCGAGCTGAATCACTAACTCTGTTTCTCTCTCCACAGATGCTGCTTGACCTGCTCAGTATTTAAAGCACTTTCTGCTGGGGTCTCAGCTGAAGATGGTTGGGCCTCGGACACTACCCTGATAAACTCCTGCAGTGAAGGCCTGGGACTGAGATGATTGACTTCCAACAACCAAAACCATCTTCCTTTGTGCTCGGTATGATTCCAACCAGTGGTTGAATTGCATCTTCCTCTTCCAGTATCCCCTGTGAAGTATCCTTCCATCTCTTTTTGTCACCCTGTCAGTCCATGTCTCTCTGTTTCTCTTTTTCTGTCTCTCTCTCTCTCTGTCTCTATCAGACAGTGTAGAGTGAGATTCACTCTGTATCCACCCCATGATGTTCCTGCCCTGGGAGTGTGTGATGGGACAGTGTAGAGGGAAATTTACTCTGTGTCAAACCCAACATTGTGCTTGGCTTGTGAATTTTTAATGGGACAGTGTAGCTGGAGATTTACCCTGTATCCCTGGAATTTTGAAGGCTCAGGTGTGATTTGATGATTGTTTTCAAGATAATAAGGGAAACTGATAGGGTGGACAGAGAGTAACAATTCCCACTGGCTGCAGAGTCTAGAACATGGGGGCATAGTCTAAAAATATAAACCTCGTCTAAAAACCTTTCAGGAGTGAAATGAAGAAACACTTCAACACACCAGGTGTGGTATCAGTTTGAAACTCTCTTCCACAATCAGCAATTGATGCTGAGACACTTGTTAATTTTTAAATCTGAGTTTGATAGATTTTTGTTAACCAAAGGTATTAAGGGACAAAGATAGGTACATGGAGTTAGATCACACATCAGCCATGAGCTCATTGAATGACAGAACAGGGTTGAGGGGCCAAATGGCCTCCTCCTCTTCCTCTGTCCTACGACAAATATCCTGCGATCACTCTCTGTGTCTTGGTCTCTGTCTCCCTCTTTGTCTCTCTTTCTGTCTGTCTGTCTCTCTCTCTCTCCTCTCATCTGTGGAAATCCACACACATCAGTCAGCCATTTTAGGTTCATTTTCAGTGGCCATTTTATGTTACCACAACACTGGGACATTTATCGCTGTCTATCCCAAACCATCTCTCTTTGTAATCTATTTGTGTTCTCCTCACAGCTTATTGTCCCACCTAACCTAGTATCTCTCTCCTTTGCTCCGTCTCACTCACGCACTCTCCCCCCTCTCTCTCCCCCCCCATTTCTCTCTCCCCCCATTTCTCTCTCCCCCCACCCATTGCAATCTCTCTTTAAGTGTCCTGTTATCACATCCTTTATTATAGATTCGAACATTTTCCCAATGACTGATGTTAGACGAACAGGTCTTTAGTTCCCCATTTTCTCTCTCCTTCCTTTTGTAAATAGTGGGGTTACATTTGCTACCTTCTAATCTGCCTCTCTCACACTGCCTCTGTCCCTCGCTATCTGTCTTACCCCCCTCTCTCTCTCGCTATCTCTCCCTCTCTGTCTTTTTCTCTCTCTCGCTCTATCGCTCCCTCTCTCTCTCTCTACCTCTGTCCATGTCTCAATTTGTGCCTCCCTCACACCATCTCTCCCTCTCTCTGTCTCTCTCTAGCTCTCTGTCTGCCTCTCTGTGTCTCCTACTCTCTCTGTGCCTCTCTCACTGTCTATCTGTCTCTCCCCCAGCTCTCTCTCTCTGTCTCTCCCTCTCTCTCTTTCTCAACCTCTGTCCATGTCTCAATTTGTGCCTCCCTCACACCATCGCTCCCCCTCTCTATCTCTCTCTATCTCTCTCTCTGCCTCTCTCTCTCTCTGCCTATCCCTCTCTATCTCTCCCTTTCTCCCTCTCGCTGCCTCTGTCCACGTCTCAGTTTGTGTCTCCCCCACACCATCTCTCCCTCCCTCTCTCCCTCCCTCTCTCCCTCCCTCTCTCCCTCCCTCTCTCCCTCCCTCTCTCCCTCCCTCTCTCTCTCTCTCTCTCTCTCTCTTTCGCCCTCTCTGTCTCTGTCTCAGAGTTACAGCTCAGATGATTAACCTCTTTATCCATGTGTTATGAACACGGGACTTTGTCTCGGATGTTGCCAGGACTGGAGAATTGTAGCTATGAGGATAGGCAGGGGTTGTTGTCCTTGGAACAGAGAAGGCTGAGGGGAGATCTGATTGAAATGTACAAAATTTTGAGGGTCCTGGATGGAGTGGAGGTGAAGGGCAGAGAACCATAGCAGAAAGGTCAGTGACGAGGGGGCATAGATTTAAAGTGATTGGTCGAAAAATTAGAGGGGAGTTGAGGAAAATCTTTTTCACCCAGAGGGTCGCGATGGTCTGGAACTCACTGCCTGAAAGGGTAGTTGAGGCAGAGACCCTCAACTCATTCAGAAGGAGTCTGGATAGGCACCTCAAGTGCGGTAAGCTGCAGTGCTCGGACCAAATGCTGGAAGGTGGGATTAGAATATGTTGATCGTTTTTCGGCTGGCACAGAGAGAATGGGCCAAGTGGCCTCTTTCAGTGCCTTAAAATTTCTATGTTGCCCTCGCCAAATCTATTTTTCCCTCTGTTACTCTCTGAATCCCAGTCTCTCCCTCTCTGTTACCCTCTGAATCCCAGTCTCTCCCTGTCTGTTACCCTCTGAATTCCAGTCTCTCCCTCTCTGTTACCCTCTGAATCCCAGTCTCTCCCTCTCTGTTACCCTCTGAATTCCAGTCTCTCCCTCTCTGTTACCCTCTGAATCCCAGTCTCTCCCTCTCTGTTACCCTCTGAATCCCAGACTCTCCCTCTCTGTTACCCTCTGAATCCCAGTCTCTCCCTCTCTGTTACCCTCTGAATCCCAGACTCTCCGTCTCCTTTACCGTCTGAATCCCAGTCTCTCCCTCTCCGTTTCCCTCTGAATCCCAGTCTCTCCCTCCATGTTTCCCTCTGAATCCCAGACTCTCCCTCTCTGTTACCCTGTGAATCCCAGTCTCTCCCTCTCTCTTACCCTCTGAGTCCCAGACTCTCCCTCTCTGTTACCCTGTGAATCCCAGTCTCTCCCTCTCTGTTACCCTGTGAATCCCAGACTCTCCCTCTCTGTTACCATCTGAATCCCAGTCTCTCCCTCTCTGTTTCCCTCTGAATCCCAGACTCTCCCTCTCTGTTACCATCTGAATCCCAGTCTCTCCCTCTCTGTTTCCCTCTGAATCCCAGACTCTCCCTCTGTTACCATCTGAATCCCAGTCTCCCTCTCTGTTACCCTCTGAATCCCAGTCTCTCCCTCTATGTTTCCCTCTGAATCCCAGACTCTCCCTCTCTGTTTCCCTGTGAATCCCAGACTCTCCCTCTCTGTTACCCTCTGAATCCCAGTCTCTCCCTCTCCGTTACCCTCTGAATCCCAGTCTCTCCCTCTCTGTTACCTGACCAGAGCTTTATAAATGTTCAGCACACCCTCTCAGCTTTTGTACTCACTGTATACAGTGTAAATTGTGGTATTCCCCAGGGGTTTTGATTAGGATCACTGATCTTATTGATATATGAATGACTTAGACTGGGGTATACAGGGAATAACTTCAACATTGTGCCATTTGCAATGTAATAAACAGTGAAGGGAATAGGAGTAGACCTCAGGAGGATAGAGGCAGTCTGGTGAAATGGTCAGACACATAGCAGGTTAACTTCAATGCTGAGAAATGTCAAATGATGCATTTTGGAAGGAAGACTGAGGAGAAGCGATATCAACTAAATGGTACAATGTTAAAATGGGTGCAGGGACAGAGAGAACTGGAATTTCATTTGTGTCACTTTTTACATCTAAAAGATTCAATTTGGGGCTTGCAATCTCTAAGTTGAATTTAGCTTCATCCTGAAAAGTGTTCGCAAACATGTTGGGAAATGTGTCAAAAGCTGTTTCCATTCAGACATTCCTGCATTGTGGAAGTGTGAGCTGTCTTTGCAGAGACAGGAAATAGAGTTGTTTGAATGGACCTGCAGGTTTTGGTTGATGCAATAAGGTGAGAATTTGAATTGTGTCCCTTGCAGATACACAGAATTGAAGGTATTTACACAACACCACATGATGTAGTTTACCAATGTCTGACAAACTTCAAAGACTTCAAACACATGGAAGAAGAGGAGAAGGGAACAATATACAAAACCTGAGACCGTCAGACAACAGCAGTTGGAAAATGAATCTCTTTTTATGGGTTTTAATTTGAAGGCCTGAGCTGATGATTGAAAAAGCAGGAGTTCAAATCCCACACAGGGCTGTTGTGAATTTGAATTCTATTTTTTCTTTCAAAAAACATAAATCTGGAGTTAAAAAGCCTCGAGATTGGAATGATTCACTCCTGTCTACTAGTGCAAAGCCCGTGTTTGTCTCAGTTTTGCTGTATTTATTAACGATTTAAGATGATGTGGTAGAATGCAACATACCCAAGTTTACCAATGACACAAAAATAGGCAGCATTGTCAGCAGTGTAGCTGGAAGCATCAAATTACAAAGAGATATTAATATCTTAAATAAATGGGCAAAACTGTGGTAGTTAGATTTCCATGTCAGCAAAAAAGACTAGAACAGAGTACTTTATAAATGGTGAAAAGATAGAAACACTGGAGGTTCAAAGAGACTTTGGGGGGTCCATGTCCATTTGAGTGCAGTGTAGATTTACCAGAATGATAACTGGACTCCAAGGGTTAAATTACGAGGTGATATTACACAAACTAGGGATTTATTGCCTGGAATTTAGGAGGATCAAGGTGATTTGTTCAAAGATGTAGAGATATTAAGGGGAACTGATGGGGTAGTTTGGGAGAAACTATTTCAGCAGCTTGGGAACATAGGAACAGGAGTAGGCCATTCAGCCCATCGAGCCTGTTCTGCCATTCAATACGATCATGGCTGATCATCCACTTCAATGCCTTTTTCCCAGACTGAGCTTCCACAGCCCACTGGGGTAGAGAATTCCAAAGATTCACAACACTCTGAGTAAAAATCCGCCACTCCAGGCTAAAGGTGGTAGTAGTTTGGAACGTGTCTTCTGCACGCAAACATTGATGCAAAATCAATTGTCATTTTTAAATCGAAGGTTGATCTCATCAAATGCCTTTTGAAAATTGAAATATTTTTCTTTCGCGCTCTGTCCCTGAGTCACTCTGTTTCTGTGTCTGTGTGTGTGTTTCTGTGAGTGTGTGTCTGTGTGTGTTTCTGTGACTGTGTGTGTGTGTTTCTGTGTGTGTTTCTGTGTGTGTTTCTGTGTGTGTGTGTGTTTCTGTGTGTGTGTGTGTGTGTGTTTCTGTTTCTGTGTGTGTTTCTGTGTGTGTGTGTGTTTCTGTTTCTGTGTGTGTGTGTGTTTCTGTTTCTGTGTGTGTGTGTGTGTTTCTGTGTCTGTGTGTTTCTGTGTCTGTGTGTTTCTGTGTGTGTGTTTCTGTGTCTGTGTGTGAGTGTTTCTGTGTGTGTGTGTTTCTGTGTGTGTGTGTTTCTGTGTGTGTGTGTGTGTTTCTATGTGTGTGTGTGTGTGTGTGTGTGTTTCTGTTTCTGTGTGTGTGTGTGTGTTTCTGTTTCTGTGTGTGTGTGTTTCTGTGTGTGTGTGTTTCTGTGTGTGTGTGTTTCTGTGTGTGTGTTTGTGTTTCTGTGTGTGTGTGTTTCTGTGTCTGTGTGTGTCTATGTCTGTTTCTCTCTCCTCTCTCAGACCCTTTGTAAAGCTCCACATACATCAGTTTGCCATTTGAAGTCAGCTGCTTTTGGTTTCACCGCATCTGCAGAGGTTGCACTTCCTTATGCAGGCTGGTAAGAAACATGTATTCCGCAGTTGGCTCCAATGTTCCCGTGAAAATTTAGATGTTGTGCGTGCCCAGTTTTTTTTAACGTGAGCTGTCCCTTGAAATCTTTGAAGAATCTTTGAAGACGTGTGCTATTTATTGTGGAACAGGATCTGCGTGGGACCTTTGAGGCTGCTGCACGCAGATTTGCAGGAACATTGACCAACACTCTCCATCCCAATCTCTTCCTATTTCTCTCTGGTACTCTCTCCCCATTGCAATCCTTCCCTCTCTCTCTTATTCTCCATATCTATCCCTGTTCTTTCTCACTGTTACTCTCTCCATCTGGATGGAGGAGGAGAAAGAGAGGCATATACAGAGGCAGCTTTACTCTGTATCAAACCCCACAGTGTACCTGCCCCCTAGTTCTAGACTTCCCCACAAGGGGAACATCCTCCCAGCATCCGCCCTGTAAAGTCCCCTCAGAATCTTGTACGTTTCAATAAGATCACCTCTCATTCTTCTGAACTCCAATGAGTATAGGCCCAACCTGTTCCACCATTCCTGAAAGATAACCCCTTCATCCCAGGAATCAGCCGAGTGAACCTTCTCTGAACTGATTCCAATGCATCCAGGCCTGACCATTTATCCACTTTCAAAGCTGCCAAACACCTTCATATTTCCCCTCTCACTCTGTTTATCCCATCCAATATTTCACACTCCTCCTCTTTAACTACAATCTCTGTATCGTTCCCACTCTTTTATAAAGACGGACACAGAGAATTCATTAAGAACCATGCCCACATCTCCCACCTCCACAGGTAGGAAGAAGGAGGAGAGGCAATCTAAACTAAAGGATATAGTTATAAAGTGGCTAACATTCTCTGCCTCTTCCTTTGCTCTAATATAATCCTTGATTTCTATCATTAGCAATGGTTGGAACAATTTACTGAGGTTCTGTCAAGGCTTACTCACATTCTTTATCTGTGTCTCTCTGTCCCAGAGAGATGGTGAAGAAACTATTGATTTGTTTCGTTCAGTTAAGTTTGATGTCAATGTTTCCCCAGGATGTTGACGCTGGGTGATTCAGTGATGGGATAATGCTTTGAATGCCAAGGGGAGGTGGTTGGATTCTCTCTTGTTGCAGATGGTCATTGCCTGGCACTTGTGTGACGTGAATGTTACTTGTCACTGGTCGGCCCAAACCTGAATGATGTCCGGGTCTTGGTGCATGTGGCTCTGGATTGCTTCATTATCTGAGGCAAAATACTGTGGATGCTGGAAATCTGGAAAGCATCGAGCTGAATCACTAACTCTGTTTCTCTCTCCACAGATGCTGCCTGACCTGCTCAGTATTTAAAGCACTTTCTGCTGGGATCTCAGCTGAAGATGGTTGGGCTGAGGACACTACCCTGATAAACTCCTGCAGTGATGTCCTGGGACTGAGATGATTGACTTCCAACAACCAAAACCATCTTCCTTTGTGCTCGGTATGATTCCAACCAGTGGAGAGATTTCCCCCGATTCCCACTGACTTCAGTTTTACTCGGGCTCCTCGATGTCACACTCGGTCAAACACTGCCTTGATGTTAAGGTCAGTCTCTCTTCCCAGTAGCAGACAGGAGTGAATCATTCCCTTTGACCCGTTGTACACTGAACAAGCTGTGCTTCTTCACAGCCTGATACAGGACTGTACACGGCCGATTAATGTAGCCCATCAAACACTCCCAGAGCAGGTTCAGCACAGCTTAGGAACAGAGTACAGTTCCTTCAACATTCTCTCTCTGTCTCTCCCTCCTGCTATCTCTGACACTAGAAGAGAGACAGAGGGAGAGAGGGTTAGATATGAAGGCAGAGAGAGGGCTCTGGAGAGGGACAAAGTTGGAGAGAGAGAGGTTGTTGAGGTGGATGAAAAGGATAATGTAAGATATATTAATTTGATGTAATCCTTCACTGCTGTGCACACAAACATATAAGAGATAGGTATGGAGAGAAAAAAACATCAGGAGAGGGGGAAATGTAGATGAAGTTGGGGCCCAGGCGGATACTTTTGATGATCCAGAAGGAATAGCCTCCATTTTAAACATCCAGCAAGCTATTCCACTGTGGGAGCCATCGCACCCTCATGATATTGGTTGTACAGATTTCATGCTGGTTTATTGGTTAATTTTTAAATCTGTGATTGATAGATTCTTGTTAACCAAAGGTATTAAGAGATAAGGGGCAAAGGCAGGATATATGGTGTAAGTTACATCACAGATCAGCCAAGATCACATTTGATGCCGGAACAGGGCTGTGGGGTTGAATTGCATGTTCCTCTTCCAATATCCCCTGTGAAGTATCCTTCCATCTCTTTTAGTCACCCTGTCAGTCCATGTCTCTCTGTTTCTCTTTTTCTGTCTCTCTCTCTCTGTCTGTCTCTATCGGACAGTGTAGAGTGAGATTCACTCTGTATCCACCCCATGATGTTCCTGCCCTGGGAGTGTGTGATGGGACAGTGTAGAGGGAAATTTACTCTGTGTCAAACCCAACATTGTGCTTGGCTTGGGAATATTTAATGGGACAGTGTAGCTGGAGATTTACTCTGTATCCCTGGAATTTTGAAGGCTCAGGTGTGATTTGATGATTGTTTTCAAGATAATAAGGGAAACTGATAGGGTGGACAGAGAGTAACAATTCCCACTGGCTGCAGAGTCTAGAACATGGGGGCATAGTCTAAAAATATAAACCTAGTCTAAAAACCTTTCAGGAGTGAAATGAAGAAACACTTCAACACACCAGGTGTGGTATCAGTTTGGAACTCTCTTCCACAATCAGCAATTGATGCTGAGACACTTGTTAATTTTTAAATCTGAGTTTGATAGATTTTTGTTAACCAAAGGTATTAAGGGGCAAAGATAGGTACATGGAGTTAGATCACACATCAGCCATGAGCTCCTTGAATGACAGAACAGGGTTGAGGGGCCAAATGGCCTCCTCCTCTTCCTCTGTCCGACGACAAATATCCTGCGATCACTCTCTGTGTCTTGGTCTCTGTTTCCCTCTTTGTCTCTCTTTCTGTCTGTCTGTCTGTCTGTCTCTCTCTCCTCTCATCTGTGGAAATCCACACACATCAGTCAGCCATTTTAGGTTCATTTTCAGTGGCCATTTTATGTCACCACAACACTGGGACATTTATCGCTGTCTCTCCCAAACCATCTCTCTTTGTCGTCTATTTGTGTTCTGCTCACAGCTTATTGTCCCACCTAACCTAGTATCTCTCTCCTTTGCTCCGTCTCACTCACGCACTCTCCCCCATCTCTCTCCCCCCATTTCTCTCTCCACCTCTGCCCCCCCACCCCCCACCACCACTCTGCAATCTCTCTTTAAGTGTCCTGTTATCACATCCTTTATTACAGATTCGAACATTTTCCCTTTGACTGATGTTAGACGAACAGGTCTTTAGTTCCCCATTTTCTCTCTCCTTCCTTTTGTAAATAGTGGGGTTACATTTGCTACCTTCTAATCTGCCTCTCTCACACTGCCTCTCTCACACTGCCTCTGTCCCTCGCTATCTGTCTTTCCCACCCCCTCTCTCTCTCTCGCTCTCCCTCTCTCTCTTTTTCTCTCTCTCGCTCGATCTCTCCCTCTCTCTACCTCTGTCCACGTCTCAATTTGTGCCTCCCTCACACCATCTCTCCCGCTCTCTGTCTCTCTCTAGCTCTCTGTCTGCCTCTCTATGTCTGCCTCTCTGTGTCGTCTTCTCTCTCTGTGCCTCTCTCACTCTCTATCTGTCTCTCCCCCAGCTCTCTCTCTGTGTCTCTACCTCTCTCTCTTTCTCAACCTCTGTCCATGTCTCAATTTGTGCCTCCCTCACACCATCGCTCCCTCTCTCTCTGTCTCTCTCTAGCTCTCTGTCTGCCTCTCTCTCCCTCTCTCTGCCTCCCTCTCTCTGCCTCCCTCTCTCTGCCTCCCTCTCTCTGCCTCCCTCTCTCTGTCTCTCTCTCTCTGCCTCTCTCTCTCTGCCTCTCTCTCTCCGTCTCTCCCTCTCTCTCTCTTTCGCTGCCTCTGTCAATCTCTCAGTTTGTGTCTCCCCCCACACCATCTCTCCCTCCCTCTCTCTCTGTCTCTCTCTGCCTCTCTCTCTCTGCCTCTCTCTCTCCGTCTCTCCCTCTCTCTCTCTTTCGCTGCCACTGTCCACGTCTCAGTTTGTGCCTCCCCCACACCATCTCTCCCTCCCTCTCTCTCTCTTTCTCCCTCTCTCCCTCCCTCTCTGTCTCTGTCTCAGAGTTACAGCTCAGATGATTAACCTCTTTATCCATGTGTTATGAACACGGGACTTTGTCTCTCTCCCATTTTCTAGGATGTTGCCAGGACTGGAGAATTGTAGCTATGAGGATAGGCAGGGGTTGTTGTCCTTGGAACAGAGAAGGCTGAGGGGAGATCTGATTGAAATGTACAAAATGTTGAGGGTCCTGGATGGAGTGGAGGTGAAGGGCAGAGAACCATAGCAGAAAGGTCAGTGACGAGGGGGCATAGATTTAAAGTGATTGGTAGAAAAATTAGAGGGGAGTTGAGGAAAATCTTTTTCACCCAGAGGGTCGTGATGGTCTGGAACTCACTGCCTGAAAGGGTAGTTGAGGCAGAGACCCTCAACTCATTCAGAAGGAGTCTGTATAGGCACCTCAAGTGCGGTAAGCTGCAGTGCTCGGACCAAATGCTGGAAGGTGGGATTAGAATAGGTTGATCGTTTTTCGGCTGGCACAGAGAGAATGGGCCAAGTGGCCGCTTTCAGTGCCTGAAAATTTCTATGTTGCCCTCTCCAAATCTATTTTTCCCTTTGTTACCCTCTGAATCCCAGTCTCTCCCTCTCCGTTACCCTCTGAATCCCAGACTCTCCCTCTCTGTTACTCTCTGAATCCCAGTCTCTCCCTCTCTGTTACCCCCTGAATTGCAGTCTCTCCCTCTCTGTTACCCTCTGAATCCCAGTCTCTCCCTCTCCGTTACCCTCTGAATCCCAGACTCTCCCTCTCTGTTACCCCCTGAATTGAAGTCTCTCCCTCTCTGTTACCCTCTGAATCCCAGACTCTCCCTCTCTGTTACCCTCTGAATCCCAGTCTCTCCCCTCTGTTACTCTCTGAATCCCATTCTCTCCCTCTCTGTTAACATCTGAATCCCAGTCTCTCCCTCTCCGTTACCCTCTGAATCCCAGACTCTCCCTCTCTGTTACCCTCTGAATCCCAGACTCTCCCTCTCTGTTACCCTCTGAATCCCAGTCTCTCCCCTCTGTTACTCTCTGAATCCCAGTCTCTCCCCCTCTGTTACTCTCTGAATCCCATTCTCTCCCTCTCTGTTAACATCTGAATCCCAGTCTCTCCCCCTCTGTTACCCTCTGAATCCCAGTCTCTCCCTCTCTTTACCCTCAGAATCCCAGTCTCTCCCCCTCTGTTACTCTCTGAATCCCAGTCTCTCCCTCTATGTTTCCCTCTGAATCCCAGACTCTCCCTCTCTGTTACCCTGTGAATCCCAGTCTCTCCCTCTCCGTTACCCTCTGAATCCCAGACTCTCCCTCTCTCTTACCCTCTGAGTCCCCATCTCTCCCTCTCCGTTACCCTCTGAATCCCAGACTCTCCCTCTCTCTTACCCTCTGAATCCCAATCTCTCCCTCTCTGTTACCCTCTGAATCCCAGTCTCTCCCTCTCTGTTACCCTCTGAGTCCCAGTCTCTCCCTCTCTGTTACCCTCTGAATCCCAGACTCTCCCCTCTGTTACCCTCTGAATCCCAGACTCTCCCTCTCTGTTACCCTCTGAATCCCAGACTCTCCCCTCTGTTACCCTCTGAATCCCAGACTCTCCCCTCTGTTACCCTCTGAATCCCAGACTCTCCCTCTCTGTTACCCTCTGAATCCCAGACTCTCCCCTCTGTTACCCTCTGAATCCCAGACTCTCCCTCTCTCTGACCCTCTGAGTCCCAGACTCTCCCTCTCTGTTACCCTCTGAATCCCAGTCTCTCCCTCTCTGTTGCCCTCTGAATCCCAGTCTCTCCCTCTCTGTTACCCTCTGAGTCCCAGTCTCTCCCTCTCTGTTACCCTCTGAATCCCAGTCTCTCCCTCTCCGTTACCTGACCAGAGCTTTATAAATGTTCAGCGCACCCTCTCGGCTTTTGTACTCACTGTATACAGTGTAAATTGTGGTATTCCCCAGGGGTTTTGATTAGGATCACTGATCTTATTGATATATGAATGACTTAGACTGGGGTTTACAGGGAATAACTTCAACATTGTGCCATTTGCAATGTAATAAACAGTGAAGGGAATAGGAGTAGACTTCAGGAGGATAGAGGCAGTCTGGTGAAATGGTCAGACACATAGCAGGTTAACTTCAATGCTGAGAAATGTCAAATGATGCATTTTGGAAGGAAGGCTGAGGAGAAGCGATATAAACTAAATGGTACAATGTTAAAATGGGTGCAGGGACTGAGAGATCTGGAATTTCATTTGTGTCACTTTTTAAATCTGAAAGATTCAATTTGGGGCTTGCAATCTCTAAGTTGAATTTAGCTTTATCCTGAAAAGTGTTGGCAAACATGTTGGGAAATGTGTCAAAAGCTGTTTCCATTCAGACATTCCTGCATTGTGGAAGTGTGAGCTGTCTTTGCAGAGACAGGAAATAGAGTTGTTTGAATGGACCTGCAGGTTTTGGTTGATGCAATAAGGTGAGAATTTGAATTGTGTCCCTTGCAGATACACAGAATTGAAGGTATTTACACAACACCACATGATGTAGTTTACCAATGTCTGACAAACTTCAAAGACTTCAAACACATGGAAGAAGAGGAGAAGGGAACAATATACAAAACCTGAGACCGTCAGACAACAGCAGTTGGAAAATGAATCTCTTTTTATGGGTTTTAATTTGAAGGCCTGAGCTGATGATTGAAAAAGCAGGAGTTCAAATCCCACACAGGGCTGTTGTGAATTTGAATTCTATTTTTTCTTTCAAAAAACATAAATCTGGAGTTAAAAAACCTCTAGGTTGGAATGATTCACTCCTGTCTACTAGTGCAAAGCCCGTGTGTGTCTCAGTTTTGCTGTATTTATTAATGATTTTAAGATGATGAGGTAGAATGCAACATACCCAAGTTTACCAATGACACAAAAATAGGCAGCATTGTAAGCAGTGTAGCTGGAAGCATCAAATTACAAAGAGATATTAATATCTTAAATAAATGGGCAAAACTGTGGTAGTTAGATTTCAATGTCAGTAAAAAAGACCAGAACAGAGTACTTTATAAATGGTGAAAAGATAGAAACACTGGAGTTTGAAAGAGACTTTGGGGGGTCCATGTCCATTTGAGTGCAGTGTAGATTTACCAGAATGATAACTGGACTCCAAGGGTTAAATTACGAGGTGATATTACACAAACTAGGGATTTATTGCCTGGAATTTAGGAGGATCAAGGTGATTTGTTCAAAGATGTTGAGATATTAAGGGGAACTGATGGGGTAGTTTGGGAGAAACTATTTCAGCAGCTTGGGAACATAGGAACAGGAGTAGGCCATTCAGCCCATCGAGCCTGCTCTGCCATTCAATACGATCATGGCTGATCATCCACTTCAATGCCTTTTTCCCAGACTGAGCTTCCACAGCCCACTGGGATAGAGAATTCCAAAGATTCACAACACTCTGAGTAAAGACATTTCTCCCCATCTCTGACCTCAGTGGCTTCCCCCTTATTTTGAAATTGTGTCCCCTGGTTCTAGACTCCCGAACCAAAGGAGACATCTTACCTGCATCTAACCTGTCTATCCCTTTAAGTATTTAGTATGTTTCAATAAGATCACCTCTCATTCTTCTAAAGTCCAATGAGTTTAGGCCCAACCTGTTCAACCATTCCTCATAAGACAACCCCTTCATCCCAGGAATCAGCCGAGTGAACCTTCTCTGAACTGGTTCCAATGCATCCAGGCCTGACCATTTATCCACTTTCAAAGTTGCCAAACACCTTAATATTTCCCTCTCACTCTGTTTATCCCATCCAATATTTCACACTCCTCCTCTTTAACTACAATATCTGCATCGTTCCCCCTCATTTATAAAGAGGGAGACAAAGTATTCATTAAGAACCATGCCCACATCTCCCACCTCCATACACACATTCCCTTTTTGGTCCCTAATACTCTATCCTTATTTATCCTCTTGCTCTTAATGTATTTATAAAGCATCTTTGTGATTTCTTTGATTTAATGGTAATATTATTTTCCGGCCATTTCTTTGCTCTCCTAATTTGATTTTTAATTTCACCCTTGTACTTTCTACACTCCTCTCAGCTTTCTGTTGTATTGAGCTCTCGGTATCTGACATCAGCTTCCCTCTTGTGCCTTATCGTACCCGGTTTGATCCTTGACATCCAAGGGGCTCTAGATTTGGGAGTCCCACCCTGTTTGTCTTTGTGTGAACATATTTGACATATACCCACAATACAGGACTGGGCAGATAATGGGGATTGTTACTGAGGTTGTGTTTGGGGATTTTTACTGACATCAGTGTGGATTTTAAAGTGTGTCTCCCCTTCCCTCACATCTAAAGTCTCTCAGTGTTGTTGTTGTGTGTTGACAGCTTTTCCAGTGTCCAGTCCCTTTCAACTTTTAATAAAATCTGTGGAACACAAATAAATGTAAAGTTTCTCCTACAAGCTGTTTTGTCCTCCCTCTTTCACTGTCTTTCTCTGTCACTGCCCTATCTCTCTCTCTGTCTCTCTACAGGACTGGGCAGACACTGGGGATTGTTACTGAGGTTCTGTTGGTCATTTTTACTGACATCAGTGTGGATTGTAAAATCTGTGTGTGTGTGTCTGTCTGTCTGTGTGTGTGTGTGTGTCCGTGTGTGTGTGTGTCTGTCCCTTTATGTATGTGTCTGTGTGTGTCTGGATGTGTGTGTGAGAGAGAGAGAATATCAGGGTCACCTCGCTCCATCTCTATCTCTCCTTCTCTCTCTCTTTCTCCTCTCTCTATCTCTTCCTCTCTCAATCCACCTCTCTCATAAAAACATAGAAAATAGGAGCAGGAGCAGGCCATTCGGCCCTTCGGGCCTGCTCCGTCATTCAATAAAGATCATGACCGATGGTCTAATTCAGTACCCTGTTCCCACTTTCTCCCCATACCCCTTGATCCCTTTGACATTAAGAAATATATCTCTCTCCTCCATGAATATATTTAATGACTTGGCCTCCACTGCCTTCTGCGGTAGAGAATTCCACAGGTTCACCACCCTCTACCCCATCCATCTCTCCCCCTCTATCTCCCTCTCCCCCTCTATCTCCCTCACCCCACTCTATCTCCCTCACCCCACTCTATCTCCCTCACCCCACTCTATCTCCCTCACCCCACTCTATCTCCCTCACCCCACTCTATCTCCCTCTCCCCCTCTATCTCCCTCTCCCCCCTCTATCTCCCTCTCCCCCCTCTATCTCCCTCTCCCCCTCTATCTCCCTCTCCCCCCTCTATCTCCCTCTCCCACCCTATCTCCCTCTCCCCCCTCTATCTCCCTCTCCCCCCTCTATCTCCCTCTCCCCCCTCTATCTCCGTCTCCACCCTCTATCTCCGTCTCCACCCTCTATCTCACTCTCCCCCTCTATCTCACACACCCCCTCTATCTCACACACCCCCTCTCTCTCACACACCCCCTCTCTCTCACACACCCCCTCTATCTCACACACCCCCTCGATCTCACACACCCCCTCTATCTCACACACACCTTCTATCTCACACACCCCCTCTATCTCACACATCCCCTCTATCTCACACACCCCCTCGATCTCACACACCCCCTCTATCTCACACACCCCTTCTATCTCACACACCCCTTCTATCTCACACACCCTCTCTATCTCACACACCCCCTCTATCTCACACACCCCCTCTATCTCACACACCCCCTCTATCTCACTCTCCCTCTCTATCTCACACACCCCCTCTATCTCACACACCCCCTCTATCTCACACACCCCCTCTATCTCACTCTCTCTCTCTATCTCACACACACCTTCTATCTCACACACCCCCTCTATCTCACACATCCCCTCTATCTCACACACCCCCTCGATCTCACACACCCCCTCTATCTCACACACCCCTTCTATCTCACACACCCCCTCTATCTCACACACCCCTTCTATCTCACACACCCTCTCTATCTCACACACCCCCTCTATCTCACACACCCCCTCTATCTCACACACCCCCTCTATCTCACACACCCCCTCTATCTCACACACCCCCTCTATCTCACTCTCCCTCTCTATCTCACACACCCCCTCTATCTCACACACCCCCTCTATCTCACACACCCCCTCTATCTCACTCTCCCCCTCTATCTCACTCTCCCCCTCTTTCTCACTCTCCCCCTCTTTCTCCCTCTCCCCCTCTTTCTCCCTCTGCCCCTCTATCTCCCTCTCCCCCTCTATCTCACTCTCCCCCTCTATCTGTCTCTCTCCCTCTATCTGTCTCTCCCCCCTCTAACTCCCTCTCCCCTTCCTCCTGACACACCCTCTCTCTCCTTCTATCTCTGTCTCTGCCACTCTCTCTGTCTCTCTCTCTGTCCCTCCTTCTGTCTTTCGTTCTCTGTCTCTATGTCTTTCTCCTTCTATCTCTCTGTCTTAATCTCTCTCTCTCTGCCCCTCCATCTGCCTTTTCCTCTCTGTCTCTCCCTCTCTCTCCTTCTATCTGTGTGTGTGTGTCTCTCTCTGTCTCTCCATCTGTCTTTCCCTTTCTGTCTCTCCCTCTCTCTCCTTCTCTCTCTGTCTCTGCCTCTCTCTCTGTCTCTCCCTCTCTCTCCTTCTCTCTCTGTCTCTGCCGCTCTGTCTGTCTCTCTCCCTCTATCTGTCTCTCTCCCTCTATCTGTCTCTCTCCCTCTATCTGTCTCTCTCCCTCTATCTGTCTCTCCCCCCTCTATCTCCCTCTCCCCTTCCTCCTGACACACCCTCTCTCTCCTTCTATCTCTGTCTCTGCCACTCTCTCTGTCTCTCTCTCTGTCCCTCCTTCTGTCTTTCATTCTCTGTCTCTATGTCTTTCTCCTTCTATCTCTCTGTCTTAATCTCTCTCTCTCTGCCCCTCCATCTGCCTTTTCCTCTCTGTCTCTCCCTCTCTCTCCTTCTATCTGTGTGTGTCTCTCTCTCTCTGTCTCTCCATCTATCTTTCCCTTTCTGTCTCTCCCTCTCTCTCCTTCTCTCTCTGTCCCTCCATCTGTCTTTCCCTCTCGGTTACTCCCTCTCTCTCCTTCTATCGCTGTCTCGCTCTCTGTTCCTCCAAATGTCTTTCCCTCTCTGCCAATCCCTCTCTCCTTCTCTCTGCCTCTGCCTCTCTCTCCTTCTCTCTCTCTCGGTCCCTCCATCTGTATACCCCCCCAACCCCACCACGTCACTCCCTCTCTCTCCTTCTATCTATGTCTCTCGCTCTCTATCCCTCCATCTATCCTTCCCTCTCTGTCACTCCATCTCTCTCCTTCTCTCCCTTTCTCTCTCTCTCTGTCTTTCCATCTGTCTTTCTCTCCCTGTCACTCCCTCTCTCTCCGTCCATCTCTGCCTCTCTCTATCTCAGTCACTCCATCTGTCTTTCCCTCCCTCTGTCTGTCCCTCCATTTGTCTTTCCCTCCCTGACACTCCCTCTCTCTGCTTCTCTCTCAGTCTGTCTCTCTGTCTTTCCATCTGTATTTCCATCCCTGTCTCTCCCTCTCTCTCCTTCCATCTCTGCCATTCGCTCTCTCTGTCTCTCCTTCTGTCTTTCGCTCTATGTCTCTCCCTCTATCTCTGTCTTTCCATCTGTCTTTCCCTCCCTGTCACACCCTCTCTCTCCTTCCATCTCTGCCTCTCTCTCTGTCTCTCCAACTGCCTTTCCCTCTCTGTCTCTCCCAATCTCTCCTTCTCTCTCTGTCTCTGCCTCTCTCTCTGTCTCTCTCTCTGTCCCTCCATCTGTCTTTCCCTTTCTGTCACTCCCTCTCTCCTTCTATTTGTCTCTCTCTTTCTATCCCTCCATCTGTTCTTCCCTCCCTGTCACTCCATCTCTCTCCTTCCATCTCTGCCTCTCTCTCTCTGTCTCTCCATCTGTCCTTCCCTCACTGTCACTCCATCTCTCTCCTCTCTGTCTCTCACTCTGTCCCTCCATCTGTCTTTCCCTCTCTGTCACTCCCTTCTCTGTCCTTCTATCTCTGTCTCTCTCTCTCTGTCTCTCCATCTGTCTCTCCTTCTCTGTCTCTCCCTCTCTCTCCTTCTCTGTCTCTCCCTCTCTCTCCTTCTCTTTCTCTCTCTGCCTCTCTCTCTGCTTCTCTCTTTGTTCCTCCATCTGTCTTTCCCTTTATGTCACTCCCTCTCTCCTTCTATTTGTCTCTCTCTTTCTATCCCTCCATCTGTTCTTCCCTCACTGTCACTCCATCTCTCTCCTCCGTGTCTCTCACTCTGTCCCTCCATCTTTCTTTCCCTCTCTGTCACTCCCTTCTCTGTCCTTCTATCTCTGTCTCTCTCTCTCTGTCTCTCCATCTGTCTTTCCCTCTCTGTCTCTCCCTCTCTCTCCTTCTATCTCTGTCTCTCTCTCTCTCTCTCTCTCTCTCTGTCCCTCTGTCTGTCCTTCCTTCCCTGTCTCTCCCACTCTCTCCTTCTATCTCTGTCTCTTTCTATGTCCCTCCATCTGTCTTTCCTTCTCAGTCTCTCCATCTCTCTCCTATCTCTGTCTCTCTCTCTCTCTGACTTTCCATCCGTCTTTCCCTCCCTGTCACTCCCTATCTAAGCTTCTCTCTCTGTCTCTGTCTCTCTCTCTCTCTGTCTCTCCATCTGTCTTTCCCCCCTGTCAGTCCCTCTCTCTCCTTCTATCTCTGTCCATTTCTCTCTATCCCTCCATCTGTCCTTCCCTCCCTGTCACTCCAAATCTCTCCTTCTCTCTCTCTGTCCCTCCATCTGTCTTTCCCTTTCTGTCTCTCCCTCTCTCTCCTCTATCTCTGTCTCTCTCTCTCTCTGTCACTCCATCTGTCTTTCCCTCTCTGTCACTCCCTCTCACTCCTTCTATCTCTGTCTCTGTCTCTCTCTCTCTCACTGCCGCTCCCTCTCTCTCTGTTTCTCTCTCTGTGTCTCTATCTCTCTCTTTCTCTCTTTCAGTCTGTCTGTCTCTCTCTCTGTTACTCTCTCTCTCTCTGTGCCTCTGTCCATGACTCTACTGTGTCTCTCTCACACCATCTCTGCCTTTCCCTCACTCTGTATCTCTGTCTCTCTCACTGTCCCTCCATCTGTCTTTCCCTCTCTGTCACTCCCTCTCTCCTTCTCTCTGTCTCTCCCTCTCTCTCCTTCTCTCTCTCTGTCCCTCCATCTGTCATTCCCTCCCTGTCACCGTCTCTCTCTAATTCTATCTCTCTCTCTCTCCCTCTCTCCCTCTCTTTCTCTGCCTCTGTCCATAACTCTGTCTGTGTCTCTATGACACCATCTCTCCCTTCCTCCCTCACTCCCAGGATAGCAATGGTTTCAAACATTTTTCCTTCTTTCTTTAACCCTCCCTCTCTGTCCCACTCTCTCCTTCTTTCTCTGTCTCCCTCTGTCCCTCCATCTGTCTTTCCCTCTCTGTCACTCCCTCTCTCTCCTTCTATCTCTGAATCTCCTTCTGTCTTTCCCTCTCTCTCCTATCTCTCTCTGTCTCTCCATCTGTCTTTCCCTCCCTGTCACTCGCTCTCTCTCCGTCCATCTCTGTCTCTCCATCTCTCTTTCGATCTATGTCGCTCCCACTCTTTCCTTCTCTCTCTTTCTCTCTCTCTCTCTCCATCTCTCCATCAGTCTCCCCCGGATCACTCCCTCTCTCTCCTTCTATCTCTGCCACTCTCTCTCTATCCCTCCATCTGTCCTTCCCTCCCTGTCACTCCATCTCTCTCCTTCTCTCTCTGTCTCTCACTCTGTCCCTCCATCTGTCTTTCCCTCCCTGTCACTCCCTCTCTCTCCTTCTATCTCTCTCTCTCGTTCTATCCCTCCATCTATCCTTCCCTCCCTGTCACTCCATCTCTCTCCTTCTCTCTTTGTCTCGATCTCTGTCTCTCCATCTGTCTTTCCCTCCTTGTCGCTCCCTCTCTCTCCTTCTCTCTCTGTCTCTCTCTCTCTGTCTCTTCATCTGCCTTCCCCACCCCCTGACACTCCCTCTCTCTCCTTCTATCTCTGTCTCTGCCTCTCCCTCTGTCTCGCTCTCTCTGTCTCTCCAACAGCCTTTCCCTTTCTGTCTCTCCCTCTCTCTCCTTCTATCTCTGTCTCTGTCGCTCTATCCCTCCATCTATCCGACCCTCCCTGTCACTCCATCTCTCTCCTTCTCACTCTGTCCCTCCATCTGTCCTTCCCTCTCTCTCCTTCTATCTCTGTCTCTCTCTCTCTGTCTCTCTGTCTGTCCCTCCATCTGTCCTGCCCTCCCTGTCCTTCTAACTCTGTCTCTCTCTCTCTGTCTCTCTCTCTGTTCCTCCATTTGTCTTTCCCTCTCTGTCTCTGTCCTTCTATCTGCTTCACTCTGTCTCTCTCTCTGTCCCTCCATCAGTCTTTCCCTGTCTGTTTCTCCATTTCTCTCCTTCTATCTCTGTCTCTCTGTCTGTCCCTCCATCTGTCCTGCCCTCCCTGTCCTTCTATCTCTGTCTCTCTCTCTCTGTCTCTCTCTCTGTTCCTCCATTTGTCTTTCCCTCTCTGTCTCTGTCCTTCTATCTCTGTCTCTGCTTCACTCTGTCTCTCTCTCTGTCCCTCCATCAGTCTTTCCCTGTCTGTTTCTCCATTTCTCTCCTTCTATCTCTGTCTCTCTGTCTGTCCCCCCATCTGTCCTGCCCTCCCTGTCCTTCTATCTCTGTCTCTCTCTCTCTGTCTCTCTCTCTGTCCCTCCATTTGTCTTTCCCTCTCTGTCTCTGTTCTTCTATCTCTGTCTCTGCTTCTCTCTGTCTCTCTCTCTGTCCCTCCATCAGTCTTTCCCTCTCTGTTTCTCCATTTCTCTCCTTCTATCTCTGTCTCTCTCTCTGTCCCTCCATCTGTCTTTGCCTCTCTGTCACTCCCTTTCTCCTTCTCTCTGTCTCTCCCTCTCTCTCTGTCTCTCTCTCTGTCCCTCCATCTGTCTTTCCCTCTATCTCTCCCTCTCTCTCCTTCTATCTCTGTCTCTCTCTCTATCCCTCCATCTGTCCTTCCCTCCCTGTCACTCCATCTCTCTCCTTCTATCTCTCTCTTTCTCTCTGTCTCTCCATCTGTCTTTCCCTCCCGATCACTCCCTTTCTCTCCTTCCATCTCTGTCTCTCTCTCTCGATCCCTCCGTCGGTCCTTCCCTCCCTGTCTCTCCCTCTCTCTCCTTCTATCTCTCTCTCTCTCTCTGTCACCCCATCTGTTTTTCCGTCCCTGACACACTCTATCTCTCCTTCTATCTCTGTCTCTCTCTATGTCCCTCCTTCTGTCTTTCCTTCTCTGTCTCTCCCTCTCTCTCCTTCCATCTCTGCCTCTCTCTCTCTCTGTCTCTCCATCTGCCTTTCCCTCTCTGTCTCTCCCTCTCTCTCCTTCTACCTCCGTCTCTCTCTCTCTGTCTTTCCATCTGTCTTTACCTCCCTGTCACTCCCTCTCTCTCCTTCCATCTCTGTCTCTCTCTCTCTGTCTCTCTCTCTGTTCCTCCATTTGTCTTTCCCTCTCTGTCTCTGTTCTTCTATCTCTGTCTCTGCTTCTCTCTGTCTCTCTCTCTGTCCCTCCATCAGTCTTTCCCTCTCTGTTTCTCCATTTCTCTCCTTCTATCTCTGTCTCTCTCTCTGTCCCTCCATCTGTCTTTGCCTCTCTGTCACTCCCTTTCTCCTTCTCTCTGTCTCTCCCTCTCTCTCTCCCTCTCTCTCTGTCTCTCTCTCTGTCCCTCCATCTGTCTTTCCCTCTATCTCTCCCTCTCTCTCCTTCTATCTCTGTCTCTCTCTCTATCCCTCCATCTGTCCTTCCCTCCCTGTCACTCCATCTCTCTCCTCTCTCTGTCTCTCACTTTGTCTCTCCATCTGTCTTTCCCTCTCTGTCTCTCCATTCTCTCTCCTTCTATCTCTCTCTTTCTCTCTGTCTCTCCATCTGTCTTTCCCTCCCGATCACTCCCTTTCTCTCCTTCCATCTCTGTCTCTCTCTCTCGATCCCTCCGTCGGTCCTTCCCTCCCTGTCTCTCCCTCTCTCTCCTTCTATCTCTCTCTCTCTCTCTGTCTCCCCATCTGTTTTTCCCTCCCTGACACACTCTATCTCTCCTTCTATCTCTGTCTCTCTCTATGTCCCTCCTTCTGTCTTTCCTTCTCTGTCTCTCCCTCTCTCTCCTTCCATCTCTGCCTCTCTCTCTCTCTGTCTCTCCATCTGCCTTTCCCTCTCTGTCTCTCCCTCTCTCTCCTTCTACCTCCGTCTCTCTCTCTCTGTCTTTCCATCTGTCTTTACCTCCCTGTCACTCCCTCTCTCTCCTTCCATCTCTGTCTCTCTCTCTGTTCCTCCATCTGTCTTTCCCTCCCTGTCACTCCCTCTCTCTCCGTCCACCTCTGCCTCTCTCTCTCTGTCTCTCCATCTGTCATTCCCTCTGTCACTCCCTCTCTGTTCTTCTCTCTCTGTTTCTCTCTCTATCCCTCCATCTGTCCTTCCCTCCGTCACTCCATCTCTCTCCTTCTCTCTCTGTCTCTCACTCTGTCCCTCGATCTGTCTTTCCCTCTCTCTCCTTCTTTCTCTGTCTCTCTCTCTCTGTCTTTCCATCTGTCTTTCCCTCTTTGTCACTCCCTCTCTCGCCGTCCATCTCTGCTTCTCTCTCTCTCTGTCTCTCCAACTGCCTTTGCCTCTGTTTCTCTCTCTGTCTCTCCCTCTCTCTTTGTCTCTCTGTCACTCCCTCTCTCTCCTTCTATTGCTGTCTATCTCGCTATCCCTCTATCCCTCCATCTGTCCTTCCCTCCCTGTCTCACCATCTCTCTCCTTCTATCTCTGTCTCTCTCTCTTTCCCTCCATCTGTCTTTCCCTCTCTGTCGCTCCCTCTCTCTCCTTCTATTGCTGTCTATCTCTCTATCCCTCTATCCCTCCATCTGTCCTTCCCTCCCTGTCTCTCCATCTCTCTCCTTCTATCTCTGTCTCTCTCTCTTTCCCTCCATCTGTCTTTCCCTCTCTGTCACTCCCTCTCTCTCCTTCTCTCTCTGTCTCTCTGTCTCTCCATCTGTCTTTCCCTCCCTGACACTCCCTCTCTGTCCTTCTATCTCTGTCTCTCTCTCTATCCCTCTATCCCTCCATCTGTCCTTCCCTCCCTGTCTCTCCTTCTATCTCTGTCTCTCTCTCTTTCCCTCCATCTATCTTTCCCTCTCTGTCGCTCCCTCTCTCTCCTTCTATCTCTGTCTCTCTGTCTCTGTCCCTCCATCTGTCTTTCCCTCCTTATCACTCCCTCTCTCTCCTTCCATCTCTGCTTCTCTCTCTCTCTGTCTCTCCGACTGCCTTTGCCTCTGTTTCTCTCCCACTCCCTCCTTCTCTCTCTGTCTCTCCCTCTCTCTATGTCTCTCTGTCACTCCCTCTCTCTCCTTCTATTGCTGTCTCTCTCTCTATCCCTCTATCCCTCCATCTGTCCTTCCCTCCCTGTCTCTCCTTCTCTCTCTCTCTTTCTCTCTGTCTCTCCATCTGTCTTTCCCTCCCTATCACTCCCTTCCTCTCCTTCCATCTCTGCCTCTCTCTATCTGTCTCTCCATCTGTCTTTCCCTCTCTGCCTCTCCCTCTCCTATCTCTGTCTCTCTCTCTCGATCCCTCCGTCGGTCCTTCCCTCCCTCTCTCTCCTTCTATCTCTCTCTTTCTCTCTGTCTCTCCATCTGTCTTTCCCTCCCTGACACTCTCTCTCTCTCCTTCTATCTCTGTCTCTCTCTATGTCTCTCCATCTGCCTTTCCCTCTCTGTCTCTCCCTCTCTCTCCTTCTATCTCCGTCTCTCTCTCTCTCTCTGTCTTTCCATCTGTCTTTCCCTCCCTCTCTCTCCTCCATCTCTGTCTCTCTCTCTGTTCATCTGTCTTTCCCTCCCTCTCTCTCCTCCATTTCTGTCTCTCCTTCTCTCTCCCTCTTTCTCTGTCTCTCCCTTTCTCTGTCTTTCCATCTGTCATTCCCTCCTTGTCACTCCTTCTCTCTCCTTCCATCTTTGCTTCTCTCTCTCTCTGTCTCTCCAACTGCCTTTGCCTCTCTTTCTCTCCCACTCTCTCCTTCTCTCTCCGTCTCTGCCTCTCTCTCTGTCTCTCTGTCACACCCTCTCTTTCCATCTATCTCTGTCTCTCTCTCTATCCCTCTATCTCTCCATCTCTCTTTCCCTTTCTGACACTCCCTCTCTGTCCTTCTATCTCTGTCGCTTTCTCTATCCCTCCAATTCTCCATCTGTCCTTCCCTCCCTTTCACTCCATCTGTCTCCTTCTCTCTCTGTCTCTCACTCTGTCCCTCCATCTGTCTTTTCCTCCCTGTCACTCCATCTCTCTCCTTCTCTCTCTGTCTCTGTCTCTGTCCCTCCAACTGCCTTTCCCTGTCTGTCACTCCCTCTCTGTCCTTCTCTCTCTGTTTCTCTCTCTGTCTCTCTGTCACACCCTCTCTCTCCATCTATCTCTGTCTCTCTCTCTATCCCTCCATCTGTCTTTCCCTCCCTGACACTCCCTCTCTCTCCTCTCTCTGTCTCTCTCTCTGTCCCTCCATCTGTCTTTCCCTCCCTGTCTCTCCCTCTCTCTCCTTCTCTCCCTGTCTCTGCCTCTCTCTCTGTCTCTCTCCCTGTCCCTCCATCTGTCTTTCCCTCTCTGTCACTCCCTCTCTCTCCTTCCACCTCTGCCTCTCTCTCTCTGTCTCTCCATCTGTCTTTCCCTCTCTGTCACTCCCTCTCTGTCTTTCTCTCTCTGTTTCTCTCTCTATCCCTCCATCTGTCCTTCCCTCCGTCACTCCATCTCTCTCCTTCTCTCTCTGTCTCTCTCTCTGTCTCTCCATCTGTCTTTCCCTCCCTGACACTCCCTCTCTGTCCTTCTATCTCTGTCTCTCTCTCTATCCCTCTATCCCTCCATCTGTCCTTCCCTCCCTGTCTCTCCATCTCTCTCCTTCTATCTCTGTCTCTCTCTCTTTCCCTCCATCTGTCTTTCCCTCTCTGTCGCTCCCTCTCTCTCCTTCCATCTCTGCTTCTCTCTCTCTCTGTCTCTCCAACTGCCTTTGCCTCTGTTTCTCTCCCACTCTCTCCTTCTCTCTCCGTCTCTGCCTCTCTCTCTGTCTCTGTCACTCCCTCTCTCTCCATCTATCTCTGTCTCTCTCTCTATCCCTCTATCTGTCCATCTCTCTTTCCCTTTCTGACACTCCCTCTCTGTCCTTCTATCTCTATCTCTTTCTCTATCCCTCCAAATCTCCATCTGTCCTTCCCTCCCTGTCACTCCATCTGTCTCCTTCTCTCTCTGTCTCTCACTCTGTCCCTCCATCTGTCTTTTCCTCCCTGTCACTCCATCTGTCTCCTTCTCTCTCTGTCTCTCACTCTGTCCCTCCATCTGTCTTTTCCTCCCTGTCACTCCATCTCTCTCCTTCTCTCTCTGTCTCTGTCTCTGTCCCTCCAACTGCCTTTCCCTGTCTGTCACTCCCTCTCTGTCCTTCTCTCTCTGTTTCTCTGTCTCTCTGTCACACCCTCTCTCTCCATCTATCTCTGTCTCTCTCTCTATCCCTCCATCTGTCTTTCCCTCCCTGACACTCCCTCTCTCTCCTCTCTCTGTCCATCCATCTGTCATTCCCTCTCTGTCTCTCCCTCTCTCTCCTTCTGTCTCTGTGTCTCTCTCTGTCCCTCCATCTGTCTTTCCCTCCCTGTCTCTCCCTCTCTCTTCTACTCTCTCTGTCTCTCCCTCTCTCTCTGTCTCTCTCCCTGTCCCTCCATCTGTCTTTCCCTCCCTGTCTCTCCCTCTCTCTCCTTCTCTCACTGTCTCTGCCTCTCTCTCTGTCTCTCTCCCTGTCCCTCCATCTGTCTTTCCCTCTCTGTCACTCCCTCTCTCTCCTTCCACCTCTGCCTCTCTCTCTCTGTCTCTCCATCTGTCTTTCCCTCTCTGTCACTCCCTCTCTGTCTTTCTCTCTCTGTTTCTCTCTCTATCCCTCCATCTGTCCTTCCCTCCGTCATTCCATCTCTCTCCTTCTCTCTCTGTCTCTCTCTCTGTCCCTCCATCTGTCTTTCCCTCCCTGTGACTCCCTCTCTCTCCGTCCACCTCTGCCTCTCTCTCTCTGTCTCTCCATCTGTCTTTCCCTCTCTGTCACTCCCTCTCTGTCTTTCTCTCTCTGTTTCTCTCTCTATCCCTCCATCTGTCCTTCCCTCCGTCATTCCATCTCTCTCCTTCTCTCTCTGTCTCTCACTCTGTCCCTCGATCTGTCATTCCCTCCCTGTCACTCCCTCTCTCTCCTTCTCTCTCTGTCTCTCACTCTCTGTCTTTCCATCTGTCTTTCCCTCCCTGTCACTCCCTCTCTCTCCTTCCATCTCTGTCTATCTCTCTGTCTCTCCAAGTGCCTTTCCCTCTGTGTCCCTCCCACTCTCTCCTTTTCTCTCTGTCTCTGCCTCTCTCTCTCTCTATCCCTCCATCTGTCCTTCCCTCCCTGTCACTCCATCTCTCTCCTTCTCTCTCTATCCCTCCATCTGTCTTTCCCTCTCTGCCTCTCCCTCTCTCTCCTTCTATCCCTGTATCTCTCTCTCTCTATCCCACCATCTGTCTTTCCCTCTCTGTCTTGCCCCCTCTCTCCTTCTATCCCTGTATCTCTCTCTCTCTGTCCCTCCATCTGTCTTGCCCTCCCTCTCTCTCCTTCCATCTCTGTCTCTCTCTATGTTCCTCCATCTGTCTTTCCCACTCTGTCTCTCCCTCTCTCTCCTATCTCTGTCTGTCTCTCTCTCTGTCTCTATTTTAAATATTCAGCAAGCTATTCCACTGTGGGAGCCATCACACCCTCATGAGACTGTCTGTGGAAATTTCATGCTGGCTTATTGGTTAATTTTTAAACCTGTGATTGATAGAATCTTGTTAACCAAAGGTATTAAGAGATAAGGGGCAAAGGCAGGACATATGGTGTAAGATAGATCACAGATCAGCCATGATCTCATTGAATGCAGGAACAGAGTTGTGGAGTTAAATTGCATCCTCTTCTTCCAATATCTCCTGTTAAATATCCTTATTTCTCTGTCAGTCACCCTGTCAGTCCATGTTTCTCTGTTTCTCTCTTTCTGTCTCTCTCTGTGTCTCTATCGGACAGTGTAGAGTGAGATTCACTCTGTATCCACCCCATGATGTTCCTGCCCTGGGAGTGTGTGATGTGACAGCGTAGAGGGAAATTTACTCTGTGTCAAACCCAACATTGTGCTTGGCTTGGAAATGTTTAATGGGACAGTGTAGCTGGAGATTTACTCTGTATCCCTGGAATTTAGAAGGTTATGGGGTGATTTGATGAAGGTTTACAAAATAATAAGGGAAACTGATAGGGTGGACTGAGAGTAAATATTCCCACTGGCTGTGGAGTCAGGAACTTGGGGCATCGTCTGAAAATATAAACAGTGGCCACTTTGACTTCATCCCATCGTGTCGTATGTACATTCTCACATATAGCAGGTATAGCAGCACATATATAACAGGATAGCAGGTATAACTGTAGTTATAGTATTCAGCTGAAAATTGATCAGTTACATTGTTATTTCAGTCCATATTTACAGTACACACGGTACCTTACTGTTGTAATCAAGTCATATAGTGTCTATTCATCCCACTGGGGCAAAATGTCACTGGCTCAACATTCTCACCAAATACTAAAGCATTCCACAATGCAAGACTCTCAAATTCAACACAAGTTTCCTTTTCTGAGTCTCGCTGGTCTGTTCTGATTCTCTGAGGGATTACTGATGCTTATCCTCCACATGAGCAGTCGTCCTAATCCCGTGTGCCTGTCCTGCTCCCAAACCCGGCATCCGCTTACATTAAGGCAAGTGATACAGGAGCGTCTCAGTGACTGAGGCAGGTGAGTCTTGAGGCTGAGCCGGGCACAGTGAGTGACCCGGGTTAATCCGACACTCCAGGGAATGCTTAAACTGAACTGTACTCTGTATCTAACCCGTGCTGTACCTTCTCTGAGATTGTTCGATGGGGCAGTTCAGACAAGGAGACTCTGATAGGGTAGACAGAGAGTAACTATTCCCACTGGCTGCGGAGTCAGGAACTTGTGGACCGAGTCTAAAAATCGAAACGTAGTCTCAAAACCTTTCAGGAGTGAAATGAAGAAACACTTCAACACACCAGGTGTGGTATCAGTTTGGAACTCTCTTCCTCAATCAGCAATTGATGCTGAGACACTTGTTAATTTTTAAATCTGAGAATGATAGATTCTTGTTAACCAAAGGTATTAAGAGATAAAGGGCAAAGGTGGGATATATGATGTTAGTTAGATCACAGATCAGCCCTGATCTCACTGAATGCTGGAACAGGGTCGAGGGGTTAAATTGCCTCCTCATCTTCCTATGTCTGATGTTAAATATCCTTCTTTCACTCTCGGTCACCCTGTCAGTCTGTTTCTCTCTTTCTGTCTCTCTCTCTCTCTGTTTCAGACAGTGCAGAGTGAGATTCACTCTGTATCCACCCCATGATGTTCCTGTCCTGGGACTGTTGGATGGGACAGTGTAGAAGGAGCATTACTCTGTATCTAATCCATGCTGTAACTGTCTGGGGAATGTTGATGGGAGAGTGGAAACAGAGAGGTCTGGGACCAGTGTCCTCATGGAGAGGACTTAATGGTGCCTCCTAATTGACCAGTTAGTAATATTGGTGCTCCAGGGATGAAAGGGACATTGGCTGAGTGGATACGACATTGGCTGAGAGAGTGGACAATGTTTGTTTCAGACTGGAGGGAGGTATGCAGTGGATGTTTATATTAGGACCACTGATCTTTTTGATATATACTAATGACTTGGACTTGTGTTTACAGGGCATAACTTCAATGTTTGCCAATGTTTGTGTCATCTGCAATGTAATAAACAGGGAAGGGACTAGTAGCAGACTTCAGGAGGAGAGAGGCAGTCTGGTGAAATGGAACACACAAGAACAAATGAATTAGGAGCAGGAGTAGGCCATTCGGCCCCTCGAGCCTGCTCTGTCATTCAATGGCTGATCTGATTGTGAACTCAACTCCACTTTCCTGTCTGCGTCCCATAACCCTTGACTCCCTAACTGATAAAAAAATCTATCGAACTCAGCCTTGAATATATTCAATGATCCAGCCTCCACTGCTCTCTGGGGAAGAGAATTCCACAGACTGACCCCCATCTGAGAGAAACACATTTCTCCTCATCTCAGTTTTAAATGGAACGTCCCTAATTTTTAAACTGTGTCCCCTAGTTCTAGTCTCCCCAACAAGGGGAAACATCCTCTCAGCATCCACCCTGTCCAGTCCCCTCGGGACCTGAGATGTTTCACTCAGATCACCTCTCATTCTTCTAAACTCCAGTGGGTATAGACCCAACCTATTCAACCTTTCCTCATAAGATAACCCCTTCATCCCAGGAATCAGCCCAGTGAACCTTCTCTGAACTACTTCGAATGCAATTATATAATTTCTTCAGTAAGGAGACCAAAAGTGTCCACAATCCTGCAGACGTCGTCTAACTTATGCCCTGTACAGCTGTAACAACACTTCCCTACTTTGATATTCTATTCACCTTGCAATAAACAACAACATTCCATTTGCTTCCTAATCACTCGCTGTAGCTACACGGTAACATTTTGTGATTCATGTACCAGGACACCCAGATCCCTCTGTACCGTACAGTTCTGCAGTCTCTCTCCATTTCAATAATATACTGATTTTTATTCTTCCTGCTAAAGTGGACAAGCTCACATTTTCCCACATTGTACTCCATCTGACAATTTTTTGCTCACTCATTAACCTATCGAAATCTCTTTGTAAACTTTATATCCTCTTGACAGCTGGTGAATTGGTCAGACACAGGGCAGGTTAACTTCAATGCTGAGAAATGTCAAATGATGCATTTCGGAAGGAAAGCTGAGGAGAAGCGATATAAACTAAATGGTACAATGTTAAAATGGGTGCAGGGACAGAGAGATCTGGAATTTCATTTGTGTCACTTTTTACATCTAAAAGATTCAATTTGGGGCTTGCAATCTTGTCAGTTGAATTTAGGCTTCATCCTGAAAAGTGTTAGCAAACATGTTGGGAAATGTGTCAAAAGCTGTTTCCATTCAGACATTCCTGCATTGTGGAAGTGTGAGCTGTCTTTGCAGAGACAGGAAATAGAGTTGTTTGAATGGACCTGCAGGTTTTAGTTGATGCAATAAGGTGAGAATTTGAATTGTGTCCCTTCCAGATACACAGAATTGAAGGTATTTACACAACACCACATGAAGTAGTTTACCAATGTCTGACAAACTTCAAAGACTTCAAACACATGGAAGAAGAGGCGAAGGGAACAATATACAAAACCTCAGTCAGTCAGACATCAGCAGTAGGAAAATGAATCTCTTTTTATGGGTTTTAATTTGAAGGCCTGAGCTGATGATTGAAAAAGCAGGAGTTCAAATCCCACGCTGGGCTGTTGTGAATTTGAATTCTATTTTTTCTTTAAAAATCATAAATCTGGAGTTAAAAATCCTCTTGGTTGGAATGATTCACTCCTGTCTACTAGTGCAAAGCCCGTGTGTGTCTCAGTTTTGCTGTATTTATTAATGATTTAAGATGATGTGGTAGAATGCAACATACCCAAGTTTACCAATGACACAAAAATAGGCAGCATTGTAAGCAGTGTAGCTGGAAGCATCAAATTACAAAGAGATATTAATATCTTAAATAAATGGGCAAAACTGTGGTAGTTAGATTTCAATGTCAGTAAAAAAGACCAGAACAGAGTACTTTATAAATGGTGAGAAGATAGAAACACTGGAGGTTCAAAGAGACTTTGGGGGGGTCCATGTCCATTTGAGTGCAGTGTAGATTTACCAGAATGATAACTGGACTCCAAGGGTTAAATTACGAGGTGATATTACACAAACTAGGGATTTATTGCCTGGAATTTAGGAGGATCAAGGTGATTTGTTCAAAGATGTTGAGATATTAAGGGGAACTGATGGGGTAGTTTGGGAGAAACTATTTCAGCAGCTTGGGAACATAGGAACAGGAGTAGGCCATTCAGCCCATCGAGCCTGCTCTGCCATTCAATACGATCATGGCTGATCATCCACTTCAATGCCTTTTTCCCAGACTGAGCTTCCACAGCCCACTGGGGTAGAGAATTCCAAAGATTCACAACCCTCTGAGCAAAGACATTTCTCCCCATCTCTGACCTCAGTGGCTTCCCCCTTATTTTGAAATTGTGTCCCCTGGTTCTAGACTCCCGAACCAAAGGAGACATCTTACCTGCATCTAACCTGTCTATCCCTTTAAATATTTAGTATGTTTCAATAAGATCACCTCTCATTCTTCTAAAGTCCAATGAGTTTAGGCCCAACCTGTTCAACCATTCCTCATAAGACAACCCCTTCATCCCAGGAATCAGCCGAGTGAACCTTCTCTGAACTGGTTCCAATGCATCCAGGCCTGACCATTTATCCACTTTGAAAGTTGCCAAACACCTTAATATTTCCCTCTCACTCTGTTTATCCCATCCAATATTTCACACTCCTCCTCTTTAACTACAATATCTGCATCGTTCCCCCTCTTTTATAAAGAGGGAGACAAAGGACTGGGCAGACACTGGGGATTGTTACTGAGGTTCTGTTGGTCATTTTTACTGACATCAGCGTGGATTGTAACATCTGTCTGTGTGTGTGTCTGTGTGTGTCTGTGTGTGTGTGTCTGTGTGTGTGTCTGTGTGTCTGTGTGTGTGTGTCTCTGTGTGTCTGTCTGTCTGTGTGTGTCTGTGTGTGTGTGTCTGTCCCTTTATGTATGTGTCTGTGTGTGTCTGGATGTGTGTGTGTGTGTGTCTGTGTGTGTGTGTGTGTGTCTGTCCCTTTATGTATGTGTCTGTGTGTGTTTGGATGTGTGTGTGAGAGAGAGAGAATATCAGGGTCACCTCGCTCCATCTCTATCTCTCCTCTCTCTGTTTCTCCTTCTCTCTCTATCTCTCCCTCTCTCAATCCACCTCTCATAGAAACATAGAAAATAGGAGCAGGAGCAGGCCATTCGGCCCTTTGGGCCTGCTCCGTCATTCAATAAAGATCATGACCGATGGTCTAATTCAGTACCCTGTTCCCACTTTCTCCCCATACCCCTTGATCCCTTTGACATTAAGAAATATATCTCTCTCCTCCATGAATATATTTAATGACTTGGCCTCCACTGCCTTCTGCGGTAGAGAATTCCACAGGTTCACCACCCTCTACCCCATCCATCTCTCCCCCTCTATCTCCGTCTCCACCCTCTATCTCCCTCTCCCCCTCTATCTCCCTCTCCCCCTCTATCTCACTCTCCCCATCGATCTGTCTCTCGCCCTCTATCTCCCTATCCCCCCTCTATCTCACTCTCCCCATCGATCTGTCTCTCGCCCTCTATCTCACTCTCTCCCTCTCCCCCCCTCTCTCTCCCTCTCCCCCCTCTCTCTCCCTCTCCCCCCTCTCTCTCCCTCTCCCCCTCTATCTCTCTCTGCCCCTCTATCTCTCTCTGCCCCTCTATCTCCCTCTGCCCCTCTATCTCCCTCTCCCCCTCTATCTGTCTGTCTCCCCCTCTGTCTGTCTCCCCCTCTGTCTGTCTCCCCCTCTATCTATCTGTCTCTCTCCCTCTATCTGTCTCTCTCCCTCTATCTGTCTCTCCCCCCTCTATCTCCCTCTCCCCCTCCTCCTGACACTCCCTCTCTCTCCTTCTATCTCTGTCTCTGCCACTCTCTCTGTCTCTCTCTCTGTCCCTCCCTCTGTCTTTCCCTCTCTGTCTCTATGTCTTTCTTCTTCTATCTCTCTCTCTTAATTTCTCTCTCTCTGCCCCTCCATCTGCCTTTCCCTCTCTGTCTCTCCCTCTCTCTCCTTCTATCTGTGTGTATCTCTCTCTCTGTCTCTCCATCTGTCTTTCCCTTTCGGTCCCTCCCTCTCTCTCCTTCTCTCTCTGTCTCTGCCTCTCTCTCTGTCTCTCCCTCTCTCTCCTTCTCTCTCTGTCTCTCCATCTGTCGTTCCCTTTCTGTCTCTCCCTCTCTCTCTCTCTGTCTTTCCATCTGTCTTTCCCTCCTTGTCACTCCCTCTCTCGCCGTACATCTCTGCTTCTCTCTCTCTCTGTCTCTCCAACTGCCTTTGCCTCTGTTTCTCTCCCACTCCCTCCTTCTCACTCTGTCACTCCCTCTCTCTCCTTCTATTGCTGTCTATCTCGCTATCCCTCTATCCCTCCATCTGTCTTTCCCTCCCTGTCTCACCATCTCTCTCCTTCCATCTCTGTCTCTCTCTCTTTCCATCTGTCTTTCCCTCCTTGTCACTCCCTCTCTCTCCTTCTATCTCTCTCTCTCGTTCTATCCCTCCATCTATCCTTCCCTCCCTGTCACTCCATCTCTCTCCTTCTCTCTTTGTCTCTCTCTCTATCCCTCCATCTGTCCTTCCCTCCCTGTCACTTCCTCTCTCGCCTTCTATCTCTGTCTCTGCGTCTCACTCTGTCTCGCTCTCTCTGTCTCTCCAACAGCCTTTCCCTTTCTGTCTCTCCCTCTCTCTCCTTCTCTCCTTCTCTCCCTGTCTCTGCCTCCCTCTCTGTCTCTCCCTCTCTGTCCTTCTATCTCTGTCTCTGTCGCTCTATCCCTCCATCTATCCGACCCTCCCTGTCACTCCCTGTCAGTCCATCTCTCTCCTTCTCTCTCTGTCCCTCACTCTGTCCCTCCATCTGTCCTTCCCTCTCTCTCCTTCTATCTCTGTCTCTCTCTCTCTGTCTCTATGTCTGTCCCTCCATCTGTCCTGCCCTCCCTGTCCTTCTATCTCTGTCTCTCTCTCTCAGTCTCTCTCTCTGTTCCTCCATTTGTCTTTCCCTCTCTGTCTCTGTCCTTCTATCTGCTTCACTCTGTCTCTCTCTCTCTGTCCCTCCATCAGTTTTTCCCTGTCTGTTTCTCCATTTCTCTCCTTCTATCTCTGTCTCTCTGTCTGTCCCTCCATCTGTCCTGCCCTCCCTGTCCTTCTAGCTCTGTCTCTCTCTCTCTGTCTCTCTCTCTGTTCCTCCATTTGTCTTTCCCCCTCTGTCTCTGTCCTTCTATCTGCTTCACTCTGTCTCTCTCTCTGTCCCTCCATCAGTCTTTCCCTATCTGTTTCTCCATTTCTCTCCTATATCTGTCTCTCTCTCTGTCCCTCCATTTGTCTTTCCATCTCTGTCTCTGTTCTTCTATCTCTGTCTCTGCTTCTCTCTGTCTCTCTCTCTGTCCCTCCATCAGTCTTTCCCTCTCTGTTTCTCCATTTCTCTCCTTCTATCTCTGTCTCTCTCTCTGTCCCTCCATCTGTCTTTCCCTCTATCTCTCCCTCTCTCTCCTTCTCTCTCTGTCTCTCACTTTGTCTCTCCATCTGTCTTTCCCTCTCTGTCTCTCCCTCTCTCTCCTTCTATCTCACTCTTTCTCTCTGTCTCTCCATCTGTCTTTCCCTCCCTGACACACTCTCTCTCTCCTTCTATCTCTGTCTCTCTCTATGTCCCTCCTTCTGTCTTTCCTTCTCTGTCTCTCCCTCTCTCTCCTTCCATCTCTGCCTCTCTCTCTCTGTCTCTCCAACTGCCTTTGCCTCTGTTTCTCTCCCACTCCCTCCTTCTCTCTCTCCCTCTCCCTCTCTCTTTGTCTCTCTGTCACTCCCTCTCTCTCCTTCTATTGCTGTCTATCTCGCTATCCCTCTATCCCTCCATCTGTCCTTCCCTCCCTGTCTCACCATCTCTCTCCTTCCATCTCTGTCTCTCTCTCTTTCCCTCCATCTGTCTTTCCTTCTCTGTCGCTCCCTCTCTCTCCTTCTATTGCTGTCTATCTCTCTATCCCTCTATCCCTCCATCTGTCCTTCCCTCCCGTCTCTCCATCTCTCTCCTTCTATTTCTGTCTCTCTCTCTGTCCCTCCATCTGTCTTTCCCTCTCTGTCACTCCCTCTCTCTCCTTCTATCTCTGTCTCTCTGTCTCTCTGTCTCTCCATCTGTCTTTCCCTCCCTGACACTCCCTCTCTGTCCTTCTATCTCTGTTGCTCTCTCTATCCCTCTCTCCCTCCATCTGTCCTTCCCTCCCTGTCTCTCCATCTCTCTCCTTCTATCTCTGTCTCTCTGTCTCTGTCCCTCCATCTGTCTTTCCCTCCCTGACACTCCCACTCTCTCCTTCTCTCTCTGTCTCTCTCTCTGTCTTTCCATTAGTCTTTCCCTCCTTGTCACTCCCTCTCTCTCCTTCCATTTCTGCTTCTCTCTCTCTCTCTGTCTCTCCAACTGCCTTTGCCTCTGTTTCTCTCCCACTCCCTCCTTCTCTCTCTGTCTCTCCCTCTCTCTTTGTCTCTCTGTCACTCCCTCTCTCTCCTTCTATTGCTGTCTCTCTCTCTATCCCTCTATCCCTCCATCTGTCCTTCCCTCCCTGTCTCTCCTTCTCTCTCTCTCTTTCTCTCTGTCTCTCCATCTGTCTTTCCCTCCCTATCACTCCCTTTCTCTCCTTCCATCTCTGCCTCTCTCTCTCTGTCTCTCCATCTGTCTTTCCCTCTCTGCCTCTCCCTCTCTCTCCTTCTATCTCTGTCTCTCTCTCTCGATCCCTCCGTCGGTCCTTCCCTCCCTGTCTCTCCCTCTCTCTCCTTCTATCTCTCTCTTTCTCTCTGTCTCTCCATCTGTCTTTCCCTCCCTTTCCCTCCCTCTCTCTCCTCCATTTCTGTCTCTCTCTCTGTTCCTCCATCTGTCTTTCCCTCCTTGTCACTCCCTCTCTCTCCTTCGATCTCTGCTTCTCTCTCTCTGTCTCTCCAACTGCCTTTGCCTCTGTTTCTCTCCCACTCTCTCCTTCTCTCTCCGTCTCTGCCTCTCTCTCTGTGTCTCTGTCACACCCTCTCTCTCCATCTATCTCTGTCTCTCACTCTATCCCTCTATCCCTCCATCTGTCTTTCCCTCCCTGACACTCCCTCTCTTCTACTCTCTCTCTCTCTGTCTCTCTCTCTGTCCATCCATCTGTCTTTCCCTCTCTGTCTCTCCCTCTCTCTCCTTCTGTCTCTGTGTCTCTCTCTGTCCCTCCATCTGTCTTTCCCTCCCTGTCTCTCCCTCTCTCTCCTTCCACCTCTGCCTCTCTCTCTCTCTCTCTCTCTCCATCTGTCTTTCCCTCTCTGTCACTCCCTCTCTGTCTTTCTCTCTCTGTTTCTCTCTCTATCCCTCCATCTGTCCTTCCCTCCGTCACTCCATCTCTCTCCTTCTCTCTCTGTCTCTCACTCTGTCCCTCGATCTGTCTTTCCCTCCCTGTCACTCCCTCTCTCTCCTTCTCTCTCTGTCTCACTCTGTCCCTCCATCTGTCTTTTCCTCCCAGACACTCCCTCTCTCTCCTTCTCTCTCTGTCTCTCACTCGCTGTCTTTCCAACTGCCTTTCCCTCTGTGTATCTCCCACTCTCTCCTTTTCTCTCTGTCTCTGCCTCTCTCTGTCTCTATCCCTCCATCTGTCCTTCCCTCCCTGTCACTCCATCTCTCTCCTTCTCTCTCTATCCCTCCATCTGTCCGTCCCTCCCTGTCTCTCCCTCTCTCTCCTTCCATCTCTGCCACTCTCTCTCTCTCTCTCTCCATCTGTCTTTCCCTCTCTGCCTCTCCCTCTCTCTCCTTCTATCACTGTATCTCTCTCTCTCTATCCCTCCATCTGTCTTTCCCTCCCTGTCTCTCCCTCTCTCTCCTTCCATCTCTGTCACTCTCTCTGTTCCTCCATCTGTCTTTCCCTCTCTGTCTCTCCCTCTCTCTCCTATCTCTGTCTCTCTCTCTCTGTCTCAATTTTAAATATTCAGCAAGCTATTCCACTGTGGGAGCCATCACACCCTCATGATACTGTTTGTGGAAATTTCATGCTGGCTTATTGGTTAATTTTTAAACCTGTGATTGATAGATTCTTGTTAACCAAAGGTATTAAGAGATAAGGGGCAAAGGCAGGATATATGGTGTAAGTTTGATCACAGATCAGCCAAGATCTCATTGAATGCAGGAACAGAGTTGTGGGGTTAAATTGCATCCTCCTCTTCCAATATCCCCTGTTAAATATCCTTCTATCTCTTTTAGTCACCCTGTCAGTCCATGTCTCTCTGTTTCTCTCTTTCTGTCTCTCTCTCTGTCTCTATCAGACAGTGTAGAGTGAGATTCACTCTGTATCCACCCCATGATGTTCCTGCCCTGGGAGTGTGTGATGTGACAGCATAGAGGGAAATTTACTCTGTCAAACCCAACATTGTGCTTGGCTTGGGAATATTTAATGGGACAGTGTAGCTGGAGATTTACTCTGTATCCCTGGAATTTAGAAGGTTATGGGGTGATTTGATGAAAGTTTATAAAATAATAAGGGAAACTGATAGGGTGGACTGAGAGTAAATATTCCCACTGGCTGCGGAGTCAGGAATTTGGGGCATAGTCTGAAAATATAAAGAGTGGCCACTTTGACGTCATCCCATCGTGTCGTATGTACATTCTCACATATAGCAGGTATAGCAGCACATATATAACAGGATAGCAGGTATAACTGTAGTCATAGTATTCAGCTGAAAATTGATCAGTTACAGTGTTATTTCAGTCCATATTTACAGTACACACGGTACCTTACTGTTGTAATCAAGTCATATAGTGTCTATTCATCCCACTGGGGCAAAATGTCACTGGCTCAACATTCTCACCAAATACTAAAGCATTCCACAATGCAAGACTCACAAATTCAACACAAGTTTCCTTTTCTGAGTCTCGCTGGTCTGTTCTGATTCTCTGAGGGATTACTGATGCTTATCCTCCACATGAGCAGTCGTCCTAATCCCGTGTGCCTGTCCTGCTCCCAAACCCGGCATCCGCTTATGTTAAGGCAAGTGATACAGGAGCGTCTCAGTGACTGAGGCAGGTGAGTCTTGAGGCTGAGCCGGGGACAGTGAGTGACCCGGGTTAATCCGACACTCCAGGGACAGGTTAAACTGAACTGTACTCTGTATCTAATCCGTGCTGTACCTTCTCTGAGAGTGTTTGATGGGGCAGTGCAGACGAGGAGAGTTATTCCTTACCCATTTTAAATATAGAGAAGTGAATATCCAAGAGATTGTTTTAAATGTGATGAGGGTTTCTGCCTCGACCATCCTTTAGAGTCATAGAGAGATACAGCACTTATACAGGCCCTTCGGCCCGCACAGTCTGTGCCGGCCATCAACCACCCATTTTATACTAATCCTTTCAGGCAGTGAGTTCCAGACATCCACCAGCCACTGGGTGAAGAAACTATTGATGTGTTTCGTTCTGTTAAGTTTGATGTCAATGTTTGCCCAGGATGTTGACGCTGGGGGATTCAGCGATGGGATAATGCTTTGAATGCCAAGGGGAGGTGGTTGGATTCTCTCTTGTTGCAGATGGTCATTGCCTGGCACTTGTGTGACGTGAATGTTACTTGTCACTGGTCGGCCCAAACCTGAATGTTGTCCGGGTCTTGGTGCATGTGGCTCTGGATTGCTTCATTATCTGAGGCAAAATACTGTGGATGCTGGAAATCTGGAAAGCATCGAGCTGAATCACTAACTCTGTTTCTCTCTCCACAGATGCTGCTTGACCTGCTCAGTATTTCCAGCATTCTCTCCTGGGATCTCAGCTGAAGATGGTTGAGCCTCGGACACTACCCTGAGGAACTCCTGCAGCGATGTCCTGGGACTGAGATGATTGACCTCCAACAACCACAACCATCTTCCTTTACGCTCGGTATGAGTCCAACCAGCGGATTCCCACTGACTTCAGTTTTACTCGGGCTCCTCGATGTCACACTCGGTCAAACGCTGCCTTGATGTTAAGGTCAGTCTCTCTTCCCAGTAGCAGACAGGAGTGAATCGTTCCCTTTGACCCGTTGTACACTGAACAAGCTGTGCTTCTTCACAGCCTGATACAGGACTGTACACGGCCGATTAATGTAGCCCATCAAACACTCCCAGAGCAGGTTCAGCACAGCTTAGGAACAGAGTACAGTTCCTTCAACATTCTCTCTCTGTCTCTCCCTCCTGCGATCTCTGACATTAGGAGAGAGACAGAGGGAGAGAGGGTTAGATATGAAGGCAGAGAGAGTGCTGTAGAGAGGGACTAAGTTGGAGAGAGAGAGGTCGTTGCGGTGGATGAAAAGGATAATGTAAGATATATTAATTTGATGTAATCCTTCACTGCTGTGTACACAAACATATAAGAGATAGATATGGAGATAAAAAAACATCGGGAGAGGGGGAAATGTAGATGAAGTTGCGGCCCAGGCAGGTACGTTTGATGATCCAGAAGGAACAGCCTCCATTTTAAACATCCAGCATGCTATTCCACTGTGGGAGCCATCATACCCTCATGACATTGGTTCTGCAAATTTCTTGCTGGCTTATTGGTTAATTTTTAAATCTGTCTGTGATTGATAGATTCTTGTTAACCAAAGGTATTAAGAGATAAGGGGCAAAGGCAGGATATATGGTGTAAGTTACATCACAGATCAGCCAAGATCTCATTTGATGCCGGAACAGGGCTGTGTGGTTGAATTGCAACCTCCTCTTCCAATATCCCCTGTGAAGTATCCTTCTATCTCTTTTAGTCACCCTGTCAGTCCATGTCTCTCTGTTTCTCTTTTTCTGTCTCTCTCTCTCTGTCTGTCTCTATCGGACAGTGTAGAGTGAGATTCACTCTGTATCCACCCCATGATGTTCCTGCCTTGGGAGTGTGTGATGGGACAGTGTAGAGGGAAATTTACTCTGTGTCAAACCCAACATTGTGCTTGGCTTGGGAATATTTAATGGGACAGTGTAGCTGGAGATTTACTCTGTATCCCTGGAATTTTGAAGGCTCAGGTGTGATTTGATGATTGTTTTCAAGATAATAAGGGAAACTGATAGGGTAGACAGAGAGTAACAATTCCCACTGGCTGCAGAGTCTAGAACATGGGGGCATAGTCTAAAAATATAAACCTCGTCTAAAAACCTTTCAGGAGTGAAATGAAGAAACACTTCAACACACCAGGTGTGGTATCAGTTTGAAACTCTCTTCCACAATCAGCAATTGATGCTGAGACACTTGTTAATTTTTAAATCTGAGTTTGATAGATTTTTGTTAACCAAAGGTATTAAGGGACAAAGATAGGTACATGGAGTTAGATCACACATCAGCCATGAGCTCATTGAATGACAGAACAAGGTTGAGGGGCCAAATGGCCTCCTCCTCTTCCTCTGTCCTACGACAAATATCCTGCTATCACTCTCTGTGTCTTGGTCTCTGTCTCCCTCTTTGTCTCTCTTTCTGTCTGTCTGTCTGTCTCTCTCTCTCTCCTCTCATCTGTGGAAATCCACACACATCAGTCAGCCATTTTAGGTTCATTTTCAGTGGCCATTTTATGTTACCACAACACTGGGACATTTATCGCTGTCTCTCCCAAACCATCTCTCTTTGTCGTCTATTTGTGTTCTCCTCACAGCTTATTGTCCCACCTAACCTAGTATCTCTCTCCTTTGCTCCGTCTCACTCACACACTCTCCCCCATCTCTCTCCCCCCCCATTTCTCTCTCCCCCCATTTCTCTCTCCCCCCACCCCCTGCAATCTCTCTTTAAGTGTCCTGTTATCACATCCTTTATTATAGATTCGAACATTTTCCCAATGACTGATGTTAGACGAACAGGTCTTTAGTTCCCCATTTTCTCTCTCCTTCCTTTTGTAAATAGTGGAGTTACATTTGCTACCTTCTAATCTGCCTCTCTCACTCTGCCTCTGTCCCTCGCTATCTGTCTTACCCCCCTCTCTCTCTCGCTATCTCTCCCTCTCTGTCTTTTTCTCTCGCTCGCTCTATCTCTCCCTCTCTCTCTCTACCTCTGTCCATGTCTCCATTTGTGCCTCCCTCACACCATCTCTCCCTCTCTCTCTAGCTCTCTGTCTGCCTCTCTCTGTCTGCCTCTCTGTGTCTCTTTCTCTCTCTGTGCCTCTCTCACTCTCTATCTGTCTCTCCCCCAGCTCTCTCTCTCTGTCTCTCCCTCTCTCTCTTTCTCAACCTCTGTCCATGTCTCAATTTGTGCCTCCCTCACACCATCGCTCCCTCTCTCTGTCTCTCTCTATCTCTCTCTCTCCCTCCCTCTCTCCCTCCCTCTCTCTCTCCCTCTCTCTCCCTCTCTCTCTCTCTCTTTCTCCCTCTTTGTCTCTATCTCAGAGTTACAGCTCAGATGATTAACCTCTTTATCCATGTGTTATGAACACGGGACTTTGTCTAGGATGTTGCCAGGACTGGAGAATTGTAGCTATGAGGATAGGCAGGGGTTGTTGTCCTTGGAACAGAGAAGGCTGAGGGGAGATCTGATTGAAATGTACAAAATGTTGAGGGTCCTGGATGGAGTGGAGGTGAAGGGCAGAGAAGCATAGCAGAAAGGTCAGTGACGAGGGGGCATAGATTTAAAGTGATTGGTCGATAAATTAGAGGGGAGTTGAGGAAAATCTTTTTCACCCAGAGGGTCGCGATGGTCTGGAACTCACTGCCTGAAAGGGTAGTTGAGGCAGAGACCCTCAACTCATTCAGAAGGAGTCTGGATAGGCACCTCAAGTGCGGGAAGCTGCAGTGCTCGGACCAAATGCTGGAAGGTGGGATTAGAATAGGTTGATCGTTTTTCGGCTGGCACAGAGAGAATGGGCGAAGTGGCCGCTTTCTGTGCCTTAAAATTTCTATGTTGCCCTCGCCAACTCTATTTTTCCCTCTGTTACTCTCTGAATTCCAGTCTCTCCCTCTCTGTTACTCTCTGAATCCCAGTCTCTCCCTCACTGTTACCCTCTGAGTCCCAGTCTCTCCCTCTCTCTTACCCTCTGAATCCCAGTCTCTCCCTCTCCGTTACCCTCTGAATCCCAGTCTCTCCCTCTCTGTTACCTGACCAGAGCTTTATAAATGTTCAGCACACCCTCTCGGCTTTTGTACTCACTGTATCCAGTGTAAATTGTGGTATTCCCCAGGGGTTTTGATTAGGACCACTGATCTTATTGATATATGAATGACTTAGACTTGGGTATACAGGGCGTAACTTCAACATTGTGCCATTTGCAATGTAATAAACAGTGAAGGGAATAGGAGTAGACTTCAGGAGGATAGAGGCAGTCTGGTGAAATGGTCAGACACATAGCAGGTTCACTTCAATGCTGAGAAATGTCAAATGATGCATTTTGGAAGGAAGGCTGAGGAGAAGCGATATAAACTAAATAGTCCAATGTTAAAATGGGTGCAGGGACAGAGAGAACTGGGATTTCATTTGTGTCACTTTTTACATCTAAAAGATTCAATTTGGGGCTTGCAATCTTGTCAGTTGAATTTAGCTTCATCCTGAAAAGTGTTAGTAAACGTGTTGGGAAATGTGTCAAAAGCTGTTTCCATTCAGACATTCCTGCATTGTGGAAGTGTGAGCTGTCTTTGCAGAGACAGGAAATAGAGTTGTTTGAATGGACCTGCAGGTTTTAGTTGATGCAATAAGGTGAGAATTTGAATTGTGTCCCTTCCAGATACACAGAATTGAAGGTATTTACAGAACACCACATGAAGTAGTTTACCAATGTCTGACAAACTTCAAAGACTTCAAACACATGGAAGAAGAGGCGAAGGGAACAATATACAAAACCTGAGACCGTCAGACATCAGCAGTAGGAAAATGAATCTCTTTTTATGGGTTTTAATTTGAAGGCCTGAGCTGATGATTGAAAAAGCAGGAGTTCAAATCCCACACAGGGCTGTTGTGAATTTGAATTCTATTTTTTCTTTCAAAAAACATAAATCTGGAGTTAAAAAGCCTCTAGGTTGGAATGATTCACTCCTGTCTACTAGTGCAAAGCCCGTGTGTGTCTCAGTTTGCTGTATTTATTAATGATTTAAGATGATGAGGTAGAATGCAACATACCCAAGTTTACCAATGACACAAAAATAGGCAGCATTGTAAGCAGTGTAGCTGGAAGCATCAAATTACAAAGAGATATTAATATCTTAAATAAATGGGCAAAACTGTGGCAGTTAGATTTCAATGTCAGCAAAAAAAGACTAGAGTACTTTATAAATGGTGTAAAGCTAGAAATACTGGAGGTTCAAAGAGACTTTGGGGGGTCCATGTCCATTTGAGTGCAGTGTAGATTTACCAGAATGATAACTGGACTCCAAGGGTTAAATTACGAGGTGATATTACACAAACTAGGGATTTATTGCCTGGAATTTAGGAGGATCAAGGTGATTTGTTCAAAGATGTTGAGATATTAAGGGGAACTGATGGGGTAGTTTGGGTGAAACTATTTCAGCAACTTGGGAACATAGGAACAGGAGTAGGCCATTCAGCCCATCGAGCCTGCTCTGCCATTCAATACGATCATGGCTGATCATCCACTTCAATGCCTTTTTCCCAGACTGAGCTTCCACAGCCCACTGGAGCAGAGAATTCCAAAGATTCACAACCCTCTGAGTAAAGACATTTCTCCCCATCTCTGACCTAAGTGGCTTCCCCCTGATTTTGAAATTGTGTCCCCTGGTTCTAGACTCCCGAACCAAAGGAGACATCTTACCTGCATCTAACCTGTCTATCCCTTTAAGTATTTAGTATGTTTCAATAAGATCACCTCTCATTCTTCTAAAGTCCAATGAGTATAGGCCCAACCTGTTCAACCATTCCTCATAAGACAACCCCTTCATCCCAGGAATCAGCCGAGTGAACCTTCTCTGAACTGGTTCCAATGCATCCAGGCCTGACCATTTATCCACTTTCAAAGTTGCCAAACACCTTAATATTTCCCTCTCACTCTGTTTATCCCATCCAATATTTCACACTCCTCCTCTTTAACTACAATACCTGCATCGTTCCCCCTCATTTATGAAGAGGGAGACAAAGGACTGGGCAGACACTGGGGATTGTTACTGAGGTTCTGTTGGTCATTTTTACTGACATCAGTGTGGATTGTAACATCTGTCTGTGTGTCTGTGTGTGTGTGTCTGTGTGTGTGTGTCTGTGTCTGTGTGTGTGTGTCTGTCTGTGTGTGTGTCTGTCCCTTTATGTATGTGTCTGTGTGTGTCTGGATGTGTGTGTGAGAGAGAGAGAATATCAGGGTCACCTCGCTCCATCTCTATCTCTCCTTCTCTCTCTGTTTCTTCTTCTCTCTCCCTCTGTCAATCCGCCTCTCTCATAGAAACATAGAAAATAGGAGCAGGAGCAGGCCATTCGGCCCTTTGGGCCTGCTCCGTCATTCAATAAAGATCATGACCGATGGTCTAATTCAGTACCCTGTTCCCACTTTCTCCCCATACCCCTTGATCCCTTTGACATTCACTCTCTCCCTCTCCCCCCCTCTCTCTCCCTCTCCCCCCTCTCTCTCCCTCTCCCCCCTCTCTCTCCCTCTCCCCCTCTATCTCTCTCTGCCCCTCTATCTCTCTCTGCCCCTCTATCTCCCTCTGCCCCTCTATTTCCCTCTCCCCCTCTATCTGTCTGCCTCCCCCTCTATCTGTCTGTCTCCCCCTCTATCTGTCTGTCTCCCCCTCTGTCTGTCTCCCCCTCTGTCTGTCTCCCCCTCTATCTATCTGTCTCTCTCCCTCTATCTCCCTCTCCCCCTCCTCCTGACACTCCCTCTCTCTCCTTCTATCTCTGTCTCTGCCACTCTCTCTGTCTCTCTCTCTGTCTCTCTCTCTGTCCCTCCTTCTGTCTTTCCCTCTCTGTCTCTATGTCTTTCTCCTTCTATCTCTCTCTCTTAATTTCTCTCTCTCTGCCCCTCCATCTGCCTTTTCCTCTCTGTCTCTCCCTCTCTCTCCTTCTATCTGTGTGTGTCTCTCTCTCTGTCTCTCCATCTGTCTTTCCCTTTCGGTCCCTCCCTCTCTCTCCTTCTCTCTCTGTCTCTGCCTCTCTCTCTGTCTCTCCCTCTCTCTCCTTCTCTCTCTGTCTCTCCATCTGTCGTTCCCTTTCTGTCTCTCCCTCTCTCTCCTTCTCTCTCTGTCTCTGCCTCTCTCTCTGTCTCTCCGACTGTCTCCTTCTATCTGTGTGTCTCTCTCTCTCTCTGCCTCTCTATCTGTCTCTCTCTCTGTCCCTCCATCTGCCTTTCCCTCTCTGTCACTCCCTCACTCTCCTATCTCTGTCTCTCTCTCCTTCGATCTCTGCCTCTCCATCTGTCTTTCCCTCTCTGTCTTTCCCTCTCTGTCTTTCCCTCTCTGTCTTTCCCTCTCTGTCTCTCCCTCTCTCTCCTTCTCTCTCTGCCTCTCTCTCTGTCTCTCTCTCTATCCCTCCATCTGTCCTTCCCTCCCCGTAACTCCATCTCTCTCCCTGTCTCTCTCTGTCTGTCTTTCCATCTGTCTTTCCCTCTCTGACACTCCCAATCTCTCCTTCTTTCTCTGTCTCTGCCACTCTTTCTGTGTCTCTGTCTGTCCCTCCATCGGTCTTTCCCTCTCTGTCACTACCTCTCTCCTTCTCTCTGTCTCTCCCTCTCTCTCCTTCTCTCTCTCTCTGTCCCTCCATCTGTCTTCCCCCCGTCACTCCCTCTCTCTCCGTCTCTCTCTCTCCATCCCTCCATCTGACCTTCCCTCCCTGTCACTCCATCTCTCTCCTTCTCTCTCTGTCTCTCACTTTGTCCCTCCATCTGTCTTTCCCTCTCTGTCCCTCCCTCTCTCTCCTTCTATCTCTGTCTCTCCATCTGTCATTCCCTCTGTCACTCCCTCTCTGTTCTTCTCTCTCTGTCTCTCACTCTGTCCCTCGATCTGTCTTTCCCTTCCTGTCTCTCCCTCTCTCTCCTTCTTTCTCTGTCTCTCTCTCTCTGTCTTTCCATCTGTCTTTCCCTCCTTGTCACTCCCTCTCTCGCCGTACATCTCTGCTTCTCTCTCTCTCTGTCTCTCCAACTGCCTTTGCCTCTGTTTCTCTCCCACTCCCTCCTTCTCTCTCTGTCTCTCCCTCTCTCTCCTTCTATTGCTGTCTATCTCGCTATCCCTCTATCCCTCCATCTGTCTTTCCCTCCCTGTCTCACCATCTCTCTCCTTCCATCTCTGTCTCTCTCTCTTTCCATCTGTCTTTCCCTCCTTGTCATTCCCTCTCTCTCCTTCTATCTCTCTCTCTCGTTCTATCCCTCCATCTATCCTTCCCTCCCTGTCACTCCATCTCTCTCCTTCTCTCTTTGTCGCTCTCTCTATCCCTCCATCTGTCCTTCCCTCCCTGTCACTTCCTCTCTCGCCTTCTATCTCTGTCTCTGCGTCACACTCTGTCTCGCTCTCTCTGTCTCTCCAACAGCCTTTCCCTTTCTGTCTCTCCCTCTCTCTCCTTCTCTCCCTGTCTCTGCCTCCCTCTCTGTCTCTCCCTCTCTGTCCTTCTATCTCTGTCTCTGTCGCTCTATCCCTCCATCTATCCGACCCTCCCTGTCACTCCATCTCTCTCCTTCTCTCTCTGTCCCTCACTCTGTCCCTCCATCTGTCCTTCCCTCTCTCTCCTTCTATCTCTGTCTCTCTCTCTCTGTCTCTCTGTCTGTCCCTCCATCTGTCCTGCCCTCCCTGTCCTTCTATCTCTGTCTCTCTCTCTCAGTCTCTCTCTCTGTTCCTCCATTTGTCTTTCCCTCTCTGTCTCTGTCCTTCTATCTGCTTCACTCTGTCTCTCTCTCTGTCCCTCCATCAGTTTTTCCCTGTCTGTTTCTCCATTTCTCTCCTTCTATCACTGTCTCTCTGTCTGTCCCTCCATCTGTCCTGCCCTCCCTGTCCTTCTATCTCTGTCTCTCTCTCTCTGTCTCTCTCTCTGTTCCTCCATTTGTCTTTCCCTCTCTGTCTCTGTCCTTCTATCTGCTTCACTCTGTCTCTCTCTCTGTCCCTCCATCAGTCTTTCCCTGTCTGTTTCTCCATTTCTCTCCTATATCTGTCTCTCTCTCTGTCCCTCCATTTGTCTTTCCATCTCTGTCTCTGTTCTTCTATCTCTGTCTCTGCTTCTCTCTGTCTCTCTCTCTGTCCCTCCATCAGTCTTTCCCTCTCTGTTTCTCCATTTCTCTCCTTCTATCTCTGTCTCTCTCTCTGTCCCTCCATCTGTCTTTCCCTCTCTGTCACTCCCTTTCTCCTACTCTCTGTCTCTCCCTCTCTCTCTGTCTCTCTCTCTGTCCCTCCATCTGTCTTTCCCTCTATCTCTCCCTCTCTCTCCTTCTCTCTCTGTCTCTCACTTTGTCTCTCCATCTGTCTTTCCCTCTCTGTCTCTCCCTTTCTCTCCTTCCATCTCTGCCTCTCTCTCTCTGTCTCTCCATCTGTCTTTCCCTCTCTGCCTCTCCCTCTCTCTCCTTCTATCTCTGTCTCTCTCTCTCGATCCCTCCGTCGGTCCTTCCCTCCCTGTCTCTCCCTCTCTCTCCTTCTATCTCTCTCTCTCTCTCTGTCTTTGTCTTTTCTCCATTTCTGACCTTCTGTCTTTTTCTGACTTTGTCTTTTCTCTATTTCTGACTCTCTGTCTTTTCTCTATTTCTGACTCTCTGTCTTTTCTCTATTTCTGACTCTCTGTCCTTTCTCTATTTCTGACTCTCTGTCTTTTCTCTATTTCTGACTCTCTGTCTTTTCTCTATTTCTGACTCTGTCTTTTCTCTATTTCTGACTTTCTGTCTTTTTCTGACTTTGTATTTTCTCTATTTCTGACTTTCTGTCTTTTTCTGACTTTGTCTTTTCTCTATTTCTGACTTTGTCTTTTCTCTATTTCTGACTTTGTCTTTTCTCCATTTCTGACCTTCTGTCTTTTTCTGACTTTGTCTTTTCTCTATTTCTGACTCTCTGTCTTTTCTCTATTTCTGACTCTCTGTCTTTTCTCTATTTCTGACTCTCTGTCTTTTCTCTATTTCTGACTCTGTCTTTTCTCTATTTCTGACTTTCTGTCTTTTTCTGACTTTGTATTTTCTCTATTTCTGACTTTCTGTCTTTTTCTGACTTTGTCTTTTCTCTATTTCTGACTTTGTCTTTTCTCCATTTCTGACCTTCTGTCTTTTTCTGACTTTGTCTTTTCTCTATTTCTGACTCTGTCTTTTTCTGACTTTGTCTTTTCTCCATTTCTGACCTTCTGTCTTTTCTTTATTTCTGACTGTCTTTTCTTTATTTCTGACTTTGTCATTTCTCTATTTCTGACTCTGTCTTTTCTCTATTTCTGACTTTGTCTTTTCTCCATTTCTGACCTTCTGTCTTTTTCTGACTTTGTCTTTTCTCTATTTCTGACTCTGTCTTTTTCTGACTTTGTCTTTTCTCCATTTCTGACCTTCTGTCTTTTCTTTATTTCTGACTGTCTTTTCTTTATTTCTGACTTTGTCATTTCTCTATTTCTGACTCTGTCTTTTCTCTATTTCTGACTTTGTCTTTTCTCCATTTCTGACCTTCTGTCTTTTTCTGACTTTGTCTTTTCTCTATTTCTGACTCTGTCTTTTTCTGACTTTGTCTTTTCTCCATTTCTGACCTTCTGTCTTTTCTTTATTTCTGACTGTCTTTTCTTTATTTCTGACTTTGTCATTTCTCTATTTCTGACTCTGTCTTTTCTCTATTTCTGACTTTGTCTTTTCTCCATTTCTGACCTTCTGTCTTTTTCTGACTTTGTCTTTTCTCTATTTCTGACTCTGTCTTTTTCTGACTTTGTCTTTTCTCCATTTCTGACCTTCTGTCTTTTCTTTATTTCTGACTGTCTTTTCTTTATTTCTGACTTTGTCATTTCTCTATTTCTGACTCTCTGTCTTTTCTCTATTTCTGACTCTCTGTCTTTTCTCTATTTCTGACTCTGTCTTTTCTCTATTTCTGACTTTCTGTCTTTTTCTGACTTTGTATTTTCTCTATTTCTGACTTTCTGTCTTTTTCTGACTTTGTCTTTTCTCTATTTCTGACTTTGTCTTTTCTCCATTTCTGACCTTCTGTCTTTTTCTGACTTTGTCTTTTCTCTATTTCTGACTCTCTGTCTTTTCTCTATTTCTGACTCTCTGTCTTTTCTCTATTTCTGACTCTCTGTCCTTTCTCTATTTCTGACTCTCTGTCTTTTCTCTATTTCTGACTCTCTGTCTTTTCTCTATTTCTGACTCTGTCTTTTCTCTATTTCTGACTTTCTGTCTTTTTCTGACTTTGTATTTTCTCTATTTCTGACTTTCTGTCTTTTTCTGACTTTGTCTTTTCTCTATTTCTGACTTTGTCTTTTCTCCATTTCTGACCTTCTGTCTTTTTCTGACTTTGTCTTTTCTCTATTTCTGACTCTCTGTCTTTTCTCTATTTCTGACTCTCTGTCTTTTCTCTATTTCTGACTCTGTCTTTTCTCTATTTCTGACTTTCTGTCTTTTTCTGACTTTGTATTTTCTCTATTTCTGACTTTCTGTCTTTTTCTGACTTTGTCTTTTCTCTATTTCTGACTTTGTCTTTTCTCCATTTCTGACCTTCTGTCTTTTTCTGACTTTGTCTTTTCTCTATTTCTGACTCTCTGTCTTTTCTCTATTTCTGACTCTCTGTCTTTTCTCTATTTCTGACTCTCTGTCTTTTCTCTATTTCTGACTGTCTTTTCTCTATTTCTGACTTTCTGTCTTTTTCTGACTTTGTATTTTCTCTATTTCTGACTTTCTGTCTTTTTCTGACTTTGTCTTTTCTCTATTTCTGACTTTGTCTTTTCTCCATTTCTGACCTTCTGTCTTTTTCTGACTTTGTCTTTTCTCTATTTCTGACTCTCTGTCTTTTCTCTATTTCTGACTCTCTGTCTTTTCTCTATTTCTGACTCTCTGTCTTTTTCTGACTTTGTATTTTCTCTATTTCTGACTTTCTGTCTTTTTCTGACTTTGTCTTTTCTCTATTTCTGACTTTGTCTTTTCTCCATTTCTGACCTTCTGTCTTTTTCTGACTTTGTCTTTTCTCTATTTCTGACTCTCTGTCTTTTCTCTATTTCTGACTCTCTGTCTTTTCTCTATTTCTGACTCTGTCTTTTCTCTATTTCTGACTTTCTGTCTTTTTCTGACTTTGTATTTTCTCTATTTCTGACTTTCTGTCTTTTTCTGACTTTGTCTTTTCTCTATTTCTGACTTTGTCTTTTCTCCATTTCTGACCTTCTGTCTTTTTCTGACTTTGTCTTTTCTCTATTTCTGACTCTGTCTTTTTCTGACTTTGTCTTTTCTCCATTTCTGACCTTCTGTCTTTTCTTTATTTCTGACTGTCTTTTCTTTATTTCTGACTTTGTCATTTCTCTATTTCTGACTCTGTCTTTTCTCTATTTCTGACTTTGTCTTTTCTCCATTTCTGACCTTCTGTCTTTTTCTGACTTTGTCTTTTCTCTATTTCTGACTCTGTCTTTTTCTGACTTTGTCTTTTCTCCATTTCTGACCTTCTGTCTTTTCTTTATTTCTGACTGTCTTTTCTTTATTTCTGACTTTGTCATTTCTCTATTTCTGACTCTGTCTTTTCTCTATTTCTGACTTTGTCTTTTCTCCATTTCTGACCTTCTGTCTTTTTCTGACTTTGTCTTTTCTCTATTTCTGACTCTGTCTTTTTCTGACTTTGTCTTTTCTCCATTTCTGACCTTCTGTCTTTTCTTTATTTCTGACTGTCTTTTCTTTATTTCTGACTTTGTCATTTCTCTATTTCTGACTCTCTGTCTTTTCTCTATTTCTGACTCTCTGTCTTTTCTCTATTTCTGACTCTGTCTTTTCTCTATTTCTGACTTTCTGTCTTTTTCTGACTTTGTATTTTCTCTATTTCTGACTTTCTGTCTTTTTCTGACTTTGTCTTTTCTCTATTTCTGACTTTGTCTTTTCTCCATTTCTGACCTTCTGTCTTTTTCTGACTTTGTCTTTTCTCTATTTCTGACTCTCTGTCTTTTCTCTATTTCTGACTCTCTGTCTTTTCTCTATTTCTGACTCTCTGTCCTTTCTCTATTTCTGACTCTCTGTCTTTTCTCTATTTCTGACTCTCTGTCTTTTCTCTATTTCTGACTCTGTCTTTTCTCTATTTCTGACTTTCTGTCTTTTTCTGACTTTGTATTTTCTCTATTTCTGACTTTCTGTCTTTTTCTGACTTTGTCTTTTCTCTATTTCTGACTTTGTCTTTTCTCCATTTCTGACCTTCTGTCTTTTTCTGACTTTGTCTTTTCTCTATTTCTGACTCTCTGTCTTTTCTCTATTTCTGACTCTCTGTCTTTTCTCTATTTCTGACTCTCTGTCTTTTCTCTATTTCTGACTCTGTCTTTTCTCTATTTCTGACTTTCTGTCTTTTTCTGACTTTGTATTTTCTCTATTTCTGACTTTCTGTCTTTTTCTGACTTTGTCTTTTCTCTATTTCTGACTTTGTCTTTTCTCCATTTCTGACCTTCTGTCTTTTTCTGACTTTGTCTTTTCTCTATTTCTGACTCTGTCTTTTTCTGACTTTGTCTTTTCTCCATTTCTGACCTTCTGTCTTTTCTTTATTTCTGACTGTCTTTTCTTTATTTCTGACTTTGTCATTTCTCTATTTCTGACTCTGTCTTTTCTCTATTTCTGACTTTGTCTTTTCTCCATTTCTGACCTTCTGTCTTTTTCTGACTTTGTCTTTTCTCTATTTCTGACTCTGTCTTTTTCTGACTTTGTCTTTTCTCCATTTCTGACCTTCTGTCTTTTCTTTATTTCTGACTGTCTTTTCTTTATTTCTGACTTTGTCATTTCTCTATTTCTGACTCTGTCTTTTCTCTATTTCTGACTTTGTCTTTTCTCCATTTCTGACCTTCTGTCTTTTTCTGACTTTGTCTTTTCTCTATTTCTGACTCTGTCTTTTTCTGACTTTGTCTTTTCTCCATTTCTGACCTTCTGTCTTTTCTTTATTTCTGACTGTCTTTTCTTTATTTCTGACTTTGTCATTTCTCTATTTCTGACTCTGTCTTTTCTCTATTTCTGACTTTGTCTTTTCTCCATTTCTGACCTTCTGTCTTTTTCTGACTTTGTCTTTTCTCTATTTCTGACTCTGTCTTTTTCTGACTTTGTCTTTTCTCCATTTCTGACCTTCTGTCTTTTCTTTATTTCTGACTGTCTTTTCTTTATTTCTGACTTTGTCATTTCTCTATTTCTGACTCTCTGTCTTTTCTCTATTTCTGACTCTCTGTCTTTTCTCTATTTCTGACTCTGTCTTTTCTCTATTTCTGACTTTCTGTCTTTTTCTGACTTTGTATTTTCTCTATTTCTGACTTTCTGTCTTTTTCTGACTTTGTCTTTTCTCTATTTCTGACTTTGTCTTTTCTCCATTTCTGACCTTCTGTCTTTTTCTGACTTTGTCTTTTCTCTATTTCTGACTCTCTGTCTTTTCTCTATTTCTGACTCTCTGTCTTTTCTCTATTTCTGACTCTCTGTCCTTTCTCTATTTCTGACTCTCTGTCTTTTCTCTATTTCTGACTCTCTGTCTTTTCTCTATTTCTGACTCTGTCTTTTCTCTATTTCTGACTTTCTGTCTTTTTCTGACTTTGTATTTTCTCTATTTCTGACTTTCTGTCTTTTTCTGACTTTGTCTTTTCTCTATTTCTGACTTTGTCTTTTCTCCATTTCTGACCTTCTGTCTTTTTCTGACTTTGTCTTTTCTCTATTTCTGACTCTCTGTCTTTTCTCTATTTCTGACTCTCTGTCTTTTCTCTATTTCTGACTCTCTGTCTTTTCTCTATTTCTGACTCTGTCTTTTCTCTATTTCTGACTTTCTGTCTTTTTCTGACTTTGTATTTTCTCTATTTCTGACTTTCTGTCTTTTTCTGACTTTGTCTTTTCTCTATTTCTGACTTTGTCTTTTCTCCATTTCTGACCTTCTGTCTTTTTCTGACTTTGTCTTTTCTCTATTTCTGACTCTGTCTTTTTCTGACTTTGTCTTTTCTCCATTTCTGACCTTCTGTCTTTTCTTTATTTCTGACTGTCTTTTCTTTATTTCTGACTTTGTCATTTCTCTATTTCTGACTCTGTCTTTTCTCTATTTCTGACTTTGTCTTTTCTCCATTTCTGACCTTCTGTCTTTTTCTGACTTTGTCTTTTCTCTATTTCTGACTCTGTCTTTTTCTGACTTTGTCTTTTCTCCATTTCTGACCTTCTGTCTTTTCTTTATTTCTGACTGTCTTTTCTTTATTTCTGACTTTGTCATTTCTCTATTTCTGACTCTGTCTTTTCTCTATTTCTGACTTTGTCTTTTCTCCATTTCTGACCTTCTGTCTTTTTCTGACTTTGTCTTTTCTCTATTTCTGACTCTGTCTTTTTCTGACTTTGTCTTTTCTCCATTTCTGACCTTCTGTCTTTTCTTTATTTCTGACTGTCTTTTCTTTATTTCTGACTTTGTCATTTCTCTATTTCTGACTCTCTGTCTTTTCTCTATTTCTGACTCTCTGTCTTTTCTCTATTTCTGACTCTGTCTTTTCTCTATTTCTGACTTTCTGTCTTTTTCTGACTTTGTATTTTCTCTATTTCTGACTTTCTGTCTTTTTCTGACTTTGTCTTTTCTCTATTTCTGACTTTGTCTTTTCTCCATTTCTGACCTTCTGTCTTTTTCTGACTTTGTCTTTTCTCTATTTCTGACTCTCTGTCTTTTCTCTATTTCTGACTCTCTGTCTTTTCTCTATTTCTGACTCTCTGTCTTTTTCTGACTTTGTATTTTCTCTATTTCTGACTTTCTGTCTTTTTCTGACTTTGTCTTTTCTCTATTTCTGACTTTGTCTTTTCTCCATTTCTGACCTTCTGTCTTTTTCTGACTTTGTCTTTTCTCTATTTCTGACTCTCTGTCTTTTCTCTATTTCTGACTCTCTGTCTTTTCTCTATTTCTGACTCTGTCTTTTCTCTATTTCTGACTTTCTGTCTTTTTCTGACTTTGTATTTTCTCTATTTCTGACTTTCTGTCTTTTTCTGACTTTGTCTTTTCTCTATTTCTGACTTTGTCTTTTCTCCATTTCTGACCTTCTGTCTTTTTCTGACTTTGTCTTTTCTCTATTTCTGACTCTGTCTTTTTCTGACTTTGTCTTTTCTCCATTTCTGACCTTCTGTCTTTTCTTTATTTCTGACTGTCTTTTCTTTATTTCTGACTTTGTCATTTCTCTATTTCTGACTCTGTCTTTTCTCTATTTCTGACTTTGTCTTTTCTCCATTTCTGACCTTCTGTCTTTTTCTGACTTTGTCTTTTCTCTATTTCTGACTCTGTCTTTTTCTGACTTTGTCTTTTCTCCATTTCTGACCTTCTGTCTTTTCTTTATTTCTGACTGTCTTTTCTTTATTTCTGACTTTGTCATTTCTCTATTTCTGACTCTGTCTTTTCTCTATTTCTGACTTTGTCTTTTCTCCATTTCTGACCTTCTGTCTTTTTCTGACTTTGTCTTTTCTCTATTTCTGACTCTGTCTTTTTCTGACTTTGTCTTTTCTCCATTTCTGACCTTCTGTCTTTTCTTTATTTCTGACTGTCTTTTCTTTATTTCTGACTTTGTCATTTCTCTATTTCTGACTCTCTGTCTTTTCTCTATTTCTGACTCTCTGTCTTTTCTCTATTTCTGACTCTGTCTTTTCTCTATTTCTGACTTTCTGTCTTTTTCTGACTTTGTATTTTCTCTATTTCTGACTTTCTGTCTTTTTCTGACTTTGTCTTTTCTCTATTTCTGACTTTGTCTTTTCTCCATTTCTGACCTTCTGTCTTTTTCTGACTTTGTCTTTTCTCTATTTCTGACTCTGTCTTTTTCTGACTTTGTCTTTTCTCCATTTCTGACCTTCTGTCTTTTCTTTATTTCTGACTTTGTCATTTCTCTATTTCTGACTCTGTCTTTTCTCTATTTCTATCTTCTGACTATCTTTTCTCTCATTCTTTTTCTATCCCTTCTTTGTCTCTTTCTTTCTCTATCTGTTCGCTCCATCTTTCTCGCCCATTCTATCTTTTCTCTCGTGCTTTTTCCAAATTCCCCCCCCCCCCGCAATTATCTCCCCCCGCAATTATTTCCCCCCCCCGCAATTATTATCCCCCCCGCAATTATTCCCCCCCCCGCAATTATATCCCCCCCGCAATTATTCCCCCCCCGCAATTATTCCCCCCTCGCAAATATCTCCCCCCCCGGCAATTATCCCCCCCCGCAATTATTTCCCCCCCCCGCAATTATTTCCCCCCCCCGCAATTTATCCCCCCCCGCAATTATCTTCCCCCCCCCGCAATTATTTCCCCCCCCCGGCCCCAGGACCGAGTCCCATCTAAATACCCCCCCAGGAGCAGACTCCCATCGAAATACCCCGTCAATAACAGACCCCCATCTAAATACATCCCCGGGTACAGACCCCCATCTAAATACATCCCCGGGTACAGACCCCCATCGAGATACATCCCTGGGGACAGACCCCCATCTAGATACATCCCTGGGGACAGACTCCCATCTAAATACATCCCCGGGGACAGACTCCCATCTAAATACCCCCCCAGGAGCAGACTCCCATCGAAATACCCCGTCAATAACAGACCCCCATCTAAATACATCCCCGGGTACAGACTCCCATCTAAATACATCCCCGGGGACAGACTCCCATCTGGATACATCGCCGGGGACAGACCCCCATCTAAATTAACCCCCGGGACAGACCCCCATCTAAATACTAACCCCAGGGACAGACCCCCATCTAAATACTAACCCCGGGGTCAGACCCCCATCTAAATACATCCCCGGGGACAGTCCCCCATCTAAATACATCCCCAGGGACAGACCCCCATCTAAATACATGCCCGAGAACAGACCCCCATCTAAATACCCCACCGGGGGCCGACCCCCATCTAATTATACCCTTATAATACCCCTGTTACAAATACCTGACAGGAACAGATCCCCATCTAAATACTAACCACGGGGACAGACCCCCAACTAAATACACCCCCCCCCGGAACAGACCCCCATTTAAATACACCCCCCCGGGACAGACTCCCATCTAAATACATGCCCGGGAACAGACCCCCATCTAAAGACACCCCCGGGAACAGACCCCCATCTCAATACACCCCCCGGGACAGACCCCCATCTCAATACACCCCCCGGGACAGACCCCCATCTAAATACAGACCCCCATCTAAATACATCCCCGGGGACAGATCCCTATTTAGATAGCCCACCCGGGGACAGACCCCCAACTAAATAAAGCCCCGGGGACAGACCCCCATCTAAATACATCCCCGGGGACAGACCCCTATTTAGATAGCCCACCCGGGGACAGACCCCCATCTAATTATAACCTTATAATACCCCTGTTAGAAATACCTGACGGAAACAGACCCCCATCTAAATACTAACCCCAGGGACCGACCACCATCTAAATACCCCCCCCGGGACAGACCCCCATCTAAATACTAACCCCGGGGACAGACCCCCATCTAAATACTAACTCCGGGGACAGACCGTCATCTAAATACCCCCCCCGGGACAGACCCCCATCTAAATACTAACCCCGGGGACAGACCCCCATCTAAATACTAACTCCGGGGACAGACCGTCATCTAAATACCCCCCCCGGGACAGACCCCCATCTAAATACTAACCCCGGGGACAGACCGTCATCTAAATACCCCCCAGGGACAGACCGCCATCCAAATACATCCCCGGGGACAGACCGCCATCTAAATACATCCCCGGGGACAGACCCTCATCTAAATACATCCCCGGGGACAGACCCCCATCTAATTATACCCTTATAATACCCCTATTACAAATACCTGACTGGAACAGACCCCCATCTAAATACTAACTCCGGGGACAGACCCCCATCTAAATAGATCACCGGGGACAGACCCCCATCTAAATACATCCCCGGGGACAGACCCCTATTTAGATAGCCCACCCGGGGACAGACCCCCATCTAAATACACACCCCCGGGACAGACCGCCATCTAAATACCACCCCGCGACAGACCCCCATCTGAATACTAACCCCAGGGACAGACCCCCATCTAAATACACACCCCCGGGACAGACCGCCATCTAAATACCACCCCGCGACAGACCCCCATCTGAATACTAACCCCAGGGACAGACCCCCATCTGAATACTAACCCCGGGGACAGACCCCTATCTAAATACTCTTTCCGGGACAGACCCCCATCTAAATACTCTTTCCGGGACAGACCCCCATCTAAATACTAACCCCGGGGACAGACCCCCATCTAAATACTCTTTCCGGGACAGACCCCCATCTAAATACTCTTTCCGGGACAGACCCCCATCTAAATACTCTTTCCGGGACAGACCCCCATCTAAATACCCTTTCCGGGACAGACCCCCATCTAAATACTAACCCCAGGGACAGACCCCCATCTAAATACTAACCCCAGGGACAGACCCCCATCTAAATAGTAACCCCCGGGACAGACCCCCATCTAAATACCCCCCCCCCCCCCCCGGGACAGACCCCCATCTAAATACCCCCCCCCCACCCGGGACAGACCCCCATCTAAATACTAACCCCGGGGGCAGACCCCCATCTAAATACTAACCCCGGCTACAGACCCCCATCTAAATACCCTTTCCGGGACAGACCCCCATCTAAATACTAACCCCGGGGACAGACCCCCATCTAAATACTCTTTCCGGGACAGACCCCCATCTAAATACTAACCCCGGGGACAGACCCCCATCTAAATACCCTTTCCGGTACAGACCCCCATCTAAATACTAACCCCGGGGACAGACCCCCATCTAAATACCCTTTCCGGTACAGACCCCCATCTAAATACTAACCCCGGGGACAGACCCCCATCTAAATACCCTTTCCGGGACAGACCCCCATCTAAATACCCCACCCGAGGACAGACCCCCATCTAAATACCCCCGGGACAGACCCCCATCTAAATAGTAACCCCCGGGACAGACCCCCATCTAAATACCCCCCCCCGGGACAGACCCCCATCCAAATACTAACCCCGGGGACAGACCCCCATCTAAATACCCTTTCCGGGACAGACCCCCATCTAAATACTAACCCCGGGGACAGACCCCCATCTAAATACCCTTTCCGGGACAGACCCCCATCTAAATACCCCCCCCCGGGGACAGACCCCCATCTAAATACCCCCCCCCCCCCCGGGACAGACCCCCATCTAAATAGTAACCCCCGGGACAGACCCCCATCTAAATACCCCCCCCCGGGACAGACCCCCATCTAAATACTAACCCCGGGGACAGACCCCCTTCTAAATACCACCCCCACCCCGGGACAGACCCCCATCTAAATACCATCAAAATATGCAGAGACAGAAAGAAGTGGAGCGGCTGAGATACAAAGTAAGATGAGTTCACAGAATCGAGAGGGGTGTCCCGGGACAGGTGGGAGGGAAATGCAGAGATAATCTTGCAGGAAAGGAGGAGCAGAGATGGAAAGATTCAGGGATTTGGAAGTGAGTGAGAGATGAAATGGAGTGAGAGAGAGACAGATAAAGATAAAGAGAGTCGCAGAAAGAGAGTGACAATGGAAACTTGTGAGACTCCAGAGAGAGGCAGAGATAGAAAGGATGTTGAGAGATACAGAGATAGGGATTTAAAGATGTGAAGAAACAGAGCTAGCAACAAAGAGGAAGGTGCAGGGAACAAGTTGCAGCAAGAGATGGAGAGAGGGAAATCTACGGGATTACATTGACTGTTCTGGAGCAGCAATTCCCAAACTATTCCCTTTGGACACCATCCAGCCCCCTCCCTTGTGGTAAAAATAAAATCCACAGACCCCCGAAAACACAAAATCAAAATACTGAGGATGCTGGAAATCTGAAATAAAAACTGTGCTGGAAATACTGAGCTTTTCCAGCACTTTGTTTTTCTATCAGCCCCGAAATCACACAGTCTTCTTTTCTGGATCTAGAAATTAATTTGACAATGACAAATATATTTTTATTATTACTTTCCCTCTCCGGTTAAAGCTCTTGTCGGAGAATTCCACGTGGCTAAAAGATTCTCCCTCTGCATCATCACAGCTGCAGCTTCCGAAAAGATTCTCCTTGGGAATAAGAGAAATAAAATTGATTCAAACAAAGCAAAGCATTTTTGCACAGAAATAAAACACAGCGAGAGCCCAGGACTCTCTCTCAAACTCACTGACATAAAACAATCTCAGTGACTTACAAACACATCCCCCAACACAGAGCCAGAGACTGGGAAGTGTAGATGTGTTTACCCTGTCATTTCCTGCTGTCTCTCTCTCTCTATTTCTCTGTGTGTCTCTCTACATCTGTTTCTGCCTCATTGTAAAAGCACACAAGCACTGGAGACCCCCATCCCCTCTCCTGTAGAAGGATAGAGAGAGAAATCCACATTCCCATCCCTGAAAATCTGAATTCAAATGGTCCCCCGGTGTTTCATTTCACTGTCAAATTCAGCCCACAGCCTCAAACACCAGCAATATTCGGGAATGAGAACAAGCCTTTACAAACCTTCACATTTCACCCATTTCATTGCTGATTCACAGAAGTATTTGACACTCAATGAATCAATTTTTAAAGTGCTCGTCACTGTTGCAAAGTTGGAAATGCTGTCGGCCATTGATGCACAGCAAGATCCCACAAGCAGCAGTGTGCTTACAGCCGGCTACCCCTCTCTCCCCCTCTGATTCCCTCCATGTTTCCCTCACTCTCCTGCGTCTCTCTCCCTCCTGTTACTCTCATTCAGAGAGACAGATGGAGAGAGAGAGAGAAATTCACGTCACTGCCCAAAACACCAGCATTATTTGGGAATTATACCGGCTTCAAGCTCCGGACCTAATTTCAAGGCCTTCAGGAGAGCTTTACACACAATGAATTCACTTCTAAAATGCAGTCACTGTGACAATGCAAGGAATTCTGCAGGCAAGCTGTGCACAGCAAGATCCCAGCAATGGTGACACTTCAAAATTCAGTTTACCAAGATTTTGAGTGTGGATTTCTCTCTCTGTCTTTCTCCATCTTTCTCTGCCTTCCCTCCCTCATCCACACTCCGCCTGTCTCTCTCTCTCTCTCTCTCTCATTTACCTGCCACCTCCAGCTGTTTCTCTCTCTCCACCTGTTGTAATGTTAGAATTGATGCAGGGAATGTATGCACAGCAGGATCCCACAATGTGATCATAGCCAGATATCCTATCACAGGCCTCTGAAAATGCTGAACTCCATCTTTAAACTTTTCACAAGCCTTTAGACAGCTTCATGTTCAGCTCTTGTAATTATTGGCCCTCAGGAGCAGTTGAGAATCAATGAACTAATTTTTAAAGTGGTCCTCAATGTTTCAATGCAGGAAACCTGCAGGCAATCTGTGCACAGCAAGATCCCAAAGGCAACAATATGCTAATATGCAGATAATCTGTTTTTAGTGACGTAAGTTTCGAGATCCCAGAGGGAGGGACATTCCTGCAGTTTGAAAATCTCAAACACCCCTCTCCCTGTCTTTCTCCTGCTCCCTCCCCCCTGCACACCATCCACATCTGTTTCTTCCTCTCTCGATCTGGGATTTAATCTAGATTGAAACGTCCGCTGAAATGTTTCTGTCACCGTTTAAAATAACCACACATCACATTCGATTCATAGAGAGATACAGCAGTAAAACAGGCCCTTCGGCCCAACGCTGACCATCAGCCACCCATTTATGCTAATCCTACATTCCTGCCATTTTCCCCCCTCTCACATCCCCACCTTCCCTCAATTCTCCGACCACCTACCTACACGAGGGGCAATTTTTATAATGGCCAATTTACCTATCAACCCGCAAGTCTTTGGCATGTGGCAGGAAACCAGAGCACCCGGAGGAAACCCACACGGAGAACTTGCAAACTCTGCACAGGCAGTACCCAGAACCCAACCTGGGTTGCTGGAGCTGTGAGGCTGCGGTACTAACCACTTAGCCGCTGCAGGAAAGTCGCTCCCTCTGTGATCCCGAAACTTACATCACTGAAAACACATAATCTGCATATTATCATATTGCTGCCTGTGGGATCTTGCTGTGCACATATTGTGGCACCTATTGATTAATGGTTAAAATAGAGAAAGTGCGGGGGAGAGAAAAGCAGAGGAAGTTGGAGAGTAAACACAGAGAGATCCACAATCTGACCCTCAGGAAGCTGAATTTTAAAGTGTCCTCATTGTTGTGCAGAAAAATGCAGAGATGCACAGCAAGATCCCACAAGCTGCAATGTGATAATTGCTAGATTTCAGTCCCCAGAAAGGGTGAAACTCCCTCTTTAAACTGGGAACAAGCTGCTGATTTTGTCTCACCATTTCAAATAACGACAAATCACATTGCTGTGTGTGGCGTGTTTTTTTATTTATTAAAGGTTTAATTGGAGAAGGAGAGTGTGAAACCGAGACAGAGAAGAGAAAGCATGGGGGGAGATAGAGACACAGGGAAAGAATGTGGAGACAGAGAGAAAGCTCAGACCTACAGTAAAATGAATTAAAATGGGCACCGTGCATCTTATTTAACTGTTAGCTTCCTCGCATTGCCCAAAACACCAGCAAACCTCACAGACAGGGCTGGAAGGAGCAAGGGGCAAATGGGACTCCCTCCTGGGGCTGCTCCTTTAACCCCAGGCTTTCAATCTGTATAAAACACCAGGAGCCCCAATCCAACATGAAACGTTTAACCCAGGGCCCCAGGGAGGAAATTAAACCTCAGGCTAATAAACAGACACAACTCACGTGGGCCCTTTGGGTGCAGCCTGTGGACAAGGCCTCAGTCCATCCCCACTGGAGGAAGCTCCTGTCCAAGGATTCCTCGTCCCAGACTTTCCCTCTTTTCATCTTCACCGTGCAGGTTTCAGAATGAAAATTCCTAAGGCAAGAGGGAGAGAGAGAAAATTGATTAAAAGGCATTGTTAAACAAAATAGCACAGCAAGAGCCCAGCAATTGCCCTCGGTTACACAGACACTCTCTCAGCAACACCCAAATACAAACAAATCAGTTAATAAAGCAGAGGCTAAAATGGTTCAGACAGTTCCCTCCACCAGTGTGTGTCTGGGTGTCTGTCTCTTTATCTCTCTCCGTGTCTCTGTATCTCTCTCTCTCTTCCTATCTCAGTCACCCCTGTGACCCTCTCTCTTGCTCTCTCTCTCTCTCTGTCCATATCGGGCTTTTTCCCCTCAATTTTGTATCTAATCTTAGTTGAAATAAGCTATGAAATATTTCTGTCTCACCATTTAAAACAACAACAAATCAGATTGCAGTGTGTGATATGTTTTTAACTATTAAAGGTTTAAATAGAGAGACAGAGGGAAAGAAAGCTGGAGAGAGACAGAGAGAGAAATCTCAACTCAGAACTTCAGTAAAATGAATTGAAATGGGCTCCGTCCATTTTATTTAACAGCAAAGCTTCAGAACATTGTCCAAAGCACACAGATTATTCTAGAATTATTACAAGCCTTGAGAAACTATCACATTTGTGACTTAATTCCTAGCCTTTTGAAGCTCAGAGTTAATTTTTTAAAGTGGTCGTCACTGTTGCAATGTTGGAAATGTTGCAGGCCATTGGTGCACAGCAAGATCCCACAAGCAGCAGTGTGATAACAGCCGGCTAACCCCTCCTCTCCCCCTCTGATTCCCTCCATGTTTCCCTCACTCTCCTGCGTCTCTCTCCCTCCTATTACTCTCATTCAGACAGACAGAGAAATCCATTCTCAGAACCTCACTGTCAATTCAAATGACTGCTGCACATTTCATTTCACCCTCAAATTCACGGCACTGCCCAAAACACCAGCGTTACTCGGGAATTATAACAAGCCTTTATACAGCTACACCTTTCCGATGTTTCATTTAGTCTTGCGAGGTGGGCCCCAGAGAGGATATTAAACCTCAGGGTCATAAACAGACACAACTCACGTGGGCCCTTTGGGTGCAGCCTGTGGACAAGGCCTCAGTCCGTCCCCTCTGGAGGAAGCTCCTGTCCAAGGATTCCTCGTCCCAAACTTTCCCTCTTTTCACCTTCACCGTGCAGTTTTCAGAATGAAAATTCCTCAGGGGAAAGAAGGAGAAAAAAATTGGATTAAAATACAAAGCGAAGACATTTTTAAACAAAATAGCACAGCAAGAGCCCAGGGTTTCCTCTCTCAGTTACACAGACAATCAGCAATATTCAAATACAATCAAATCACAGTTATAAACCAGATTGAGACAGAGAGAGCACACACACAGATACACAGACACACACACTGAATCAGACTGGGGAATGTGTCTACTCTCTCCAGAGAGAGAGTGAGAGGTGGGTTTTGTGATTGGAACTCAGATCTTCAAACCCAGTTTATATCCTGAGTGAGCTGTTTGCAAACTCCACCCATTGAGCCTCTGACATGTTGGGCTGTCTCTCAATCTCCTGCCTCGGGGGCGGGGGAGGGGGCCTGTCCATTGATATGTTAATCCCAGGACAGGACCTTCCTGACTTTTACAGTCCATTGATATGTTAATCCCAGGACAGGACCTTCCTGACTTTTACAGTCCATTGAGATGTTAATCCCAGCACAGCAATGCTTTCAGCCATCTCTTAGTTCATTTTAAACCTTTCATTCTTTGCCTGCAGTTTCAAAATATCAAACACTGATCCAACCCTCCCCCTCAAACCCTCACACTAAACCCACAAAAAAGACAGAGGCGCAAGGGAAGAGCCAACTGTGTAACAGCCCCGACAATCACATTTCTCTGCAGCACCTGTGGAAGAGCTTGTCACTCTAGAATTGGCCTTTATAGCCACTCCAGGCGCTGCTCCACAAACCACTGACCACCTCCAGGCGCTTACCCATTGTCTCTCGAGATAAGGAGGCCAAAGAAGAAACTCACAATACAGGACTGGGCAGATAATGGGGATTGTTACTGAGGTTGTGTTTGGGGATTTTTACTGACATCAGTGTGGATTTTAAAGTGTGTCTCCCCTTCCCTCACATCTAAAGTCTCTCAGTGTTGTTGTGTGTTGACAGCTTTTCCAGTGTCCAGTCCCTTTCAACTTTTAATAAAATCTGTGGAACACAAATAAATGTAAAGTTTCTCCTACAAGCTGTTTTGTCCTCCCTCTTTCACTGTCTTTCTCTGTCACTGCCCTATCTCTCTCTCTGTCTCTCTACAGGACTGGGCAGACACTGGGGATTGTTACTGAGGTTCTGTTGGTCATTTTTACTGACATCAATGTGGATTGTAAAATCTGTCTGTGTGTGTCTGTCTGTCTGTGTGTCTGTCTGTCTGTGTGTCTGTGTGTGTGTGTCTGTGTGTGTGTGTGTGTCTGTGTGTCTGTGTGTCCCTTTATGTATGTGTCTGTGTGTGTCTGGACGTGTGTGTGTGAGAGAGAGAGAATATCAGGGTCACCTCGCTCCATCTCTATCTCTCCTTCTCTCTCTGTTTCTTCTTCTCTCTCCCTCTATCAATCCGCCTCTCTCATAGAAACATAGAAAATAGGAGCAGGAGCAGGCCATTCGGCCCTTTGGGCCTGCTCCGTCATTCAATAAAGATCATGACCGATGGTCTAATTCAGTACCCTGTTCCCACTTTCTCCCCATACCCCTTGATCCCTTTGACATTAAGAAATATATCTCTCTCCTCCATGAATATATTTAATGACTTGGCCTCCACTGCCTTCTGCGGTAGAGAATTCCACAGGTTCGCCACCCTCTACCCCATCCATCTCTCCCCCTCTATCTCCATCTCCACCCTCTATCTCCCTCTCCCCCTCTATCTACCTCTCCCCCTCTATCTCCCTCTCCCCATCGATCTGTCTCTCGCCCTCTATCTCCCTATCCCCCCTCTATCTCACTCTCCCCATCGATCTGTCTCTCGCCCTCTATCTCACTCTCTCCCTCTCCCCCCCTCTCTCTCCCTCTCCCCCCTCTCTCTCCCTCTCCCCCCTCTCTCTCCCTCTCCCCCCTCTCCCTCCCTCTCCCCCCCCTCTCTCCCTCTCCCCCTCTATCTCCCTCTGCCCCTCTATCTCCCTCTCCCCCTCTGTCTGTCTGTCTCCCCCTCTGTCTGTCTCCCCCTCTATCTATCTGTCTCTCTCCCTCTATCTGTCTCTCTCCCTCCATCTGTCTCTCCCCCCTCTATCTCCATCTCCCCCTCCTCCTGACACTCCCTCTCTCTCCTTCTATCTCTGTCTCTGCCACTCTCTCTGTCTCTCTCTCTGTCCCTCCTTCTGTCTTTCCCTCTCTGTCTCTATGTCTTTCTCCTTCTATCTCTCTCTCTTAATTTCTCTCTCTCTGCCCCTCCATCTGCCTTTTCCTCTCTGTCTCTCCCTCTCTCTCCTTCTATCTGTGTGTATCTCTCTCTCTGTCTCTCCATCTGTCTTTCCCTTTCGGTCCCTCCCTCTCTCTCCTTCTCTCTCTGTCTCTCCCTCTCTCTCCTTCTCTCTCTGTCTCTCCATCTGTCGTTCCCTTTCTGTCTCTCCCTCTCTCTCCTTCTCTCTCTGTCTCTGCCTCTCTCTCTGTCTCTCCGTCTGTCTCCTTCTATCTGTGTGTGTCTCTCTCTCTCTGCCTCTCTATCTGTCTCTCTCTCTGTCCCTCCATCTGCCTTTCCCTCTCTGTCACTCCCTCACTCTCCTATCTCTGTCTCTCTCTCCTTCGATCTCTGCCTCTCCATCTGTCTTTCCCTCTCTGTCTTTCCCTCTCTGTCTTTCCCTCTCTGTCTTTCCCTCTCTGTCTCTCCCTCTCTCTCCTTCTCTCTCTGCCTCTCTCTCTGTCTCTCTCTCTATCCCTCCATCTGTCCTTCCCTCCCCGTAACTCCATCTCTCTCCCTGTCTCTCTCTGTCTGTCCCTCCATCTGTCTTTCCCTCTCTGACACTCCCAATCTCTCCTTCTTTCTCTGTCTCTGCCACTCTTTCTGTGTCTCTGTCTGTCCCTCCATCGGTCTTTCCCTCTCTGTCACTACCTCTCTCCTTCTCTCTGTCTCTCCCTCTCTCTCCTTCTCTCTCTCTCTGTCCCTCCATCTGTCTTCCCCCCGTCACTCCCTCTCTCTCCGTCTCTCTCTCTCCATCCCTCCATCTGACCTTCCCTCCCTGTCACTCCATCTCTCTCCTTCTCTCTCTGTCTCTCACTTTGTCCCTCCATCTGTCTTTCCCTCTCTGTCCCTCCCTCTCTCTCCTTCTATCTCTGTCTCTCCATCTGTCATTCCCTCTGTCACTCCCTCTCTGTTCTTCTCTCTCTGTCTCTCACTCTGTCCCTCGATCTGTCTTTCCCTTCCTGTCTCTCCCTCTCTCTCCTTCTTTCTCTGTCTCTCTCTCTCTGTCTTTCCAACTGTCTTTCCCTCCTTGTCACTCCCTCTCTCGCCGTACATCTCTGCTTCTCTCTCTCTCTGTCTCTCCAACTGCCTTTGCCTCTGTTTCTCTCCCACTCCCTCCTTCTCTCTCTGTCACTCCCTCTCTCTCCTTCTATTGCTGTCTATCTCGCTATCCCTCTATCCCTCCATCTGTCTTTCCCTCCCTGTCTCACCATCTCTCTCCTTCCATCTCTGTCTCTCTCTCTTTCCATCTGTCTTTCCCTCCTTGTCACTCCCTCTCTCTCCTTCTATCTCTCTCTCTCGTTCTATCCCTCCATCTATCCTTCCCTCCCTGTCACTCCATCTCTCTCCTTCTCTCTTTGTCTCTCTCTCTATCCCTCCATCTGTCCTTCCCTCCCTGTCACTTCCTCTCTCGCCTTCTATCTCTGTCTCTGCGTCTCACTCTGTCTCGCTCTCTCTGTCTCTCCAACAGCCTTTCCCTTTCTGTCTCTCCCTCTCTCTCCTTCTCTCCCTGTCTCTGCCTCCCTCTCTGTCTCTCCCTCTCTGTCCTTCTATCTCTGTCTCTGTCGCTCTATCCCTCCATCTATCCGACCCTCCCTGTCACTCCCTGTCACTCCATCTCTCTCCTTCTCTCTCTGTCCCTCACTCTGTCCCTCCATCTGTCCTTCCCTCTCTCTCCTTCTATCTCTGTCTCTCTCTCTCTGTCTCTCTGTCTGTCCCTCCATCTGTCCTGCCTTCCCTGTCCTTCTATCTCTGTCTCTCTCTCTCAGTCTCTCTCTCTGTTCCTCCATTTGTCTTTCCCTCTCTGTCTCTGTCCTTCTATCTGCTTCACTCTGTCTCTCTCTCTGTCCCTCCATCAGTCTTTCCCTGTCTGTTTCTCCATTTCTCTCCTTCTATCTCTGTCTCTCTGTCTGTCCCTCCATCTGTCCTGCCCTCCCTGTCCTTCTATCTCTGTCTCTCTCTCTCAGTCTCTCTCTCTGTTCCTCCATTTGTCTTTCCCTCTCTGTCTCTGTCCTTCTATCTGCTTCACTCTGTCTCTCTCTCTGTCCCTCCATCAGTTTTTCCCTGTCTGTTTCTCCATTTCTCTCCTTCTTTCACTGTCTCTCTGTCTGTCCCTCCATCTGTCCTGCCCTCCCTGTCCTTCTATCTCTGTCTCTCTCTCTCTGTCTCTCTCTCTGTTCCTCCATTTGTCTTTCCCCCTCTGTCTCTGTCCTTCTATCTGCTTCACTCTGTCTCTCTCTCTGTCCCTCCATCAGTCTTTCCCTGTCTGTTTCTCCATTTCTCTCCTATATCTGTCTCTCTCTCTGTCCCTCCATTTGTCTTTCCATCTCTGTCTCTGTTCTTCTATCTCTGTCTCTGCTTCTCTCTGTCTCTCTCTCTGTCCCTCCATCAGTCTTTCCCTCTCTGTTTCTCCATTTCTCTCCTTCTATCTCTGTCTCTCTCTCTGTCCCTCCATCTGTCTTTCCCTCTCTGTCACTCCCTTTCTCCTACTCTCTGTCTCTCCCTCTCTCTCTGTCTCTCTCTCTGTCCCTCCATCTGTCTTTCCCTCTATCTCTCCCTCTCTCTCCTTCTCTCTCTGTCTCTCACTTTGTCTCTCCATCTGTCTTTCCCTCTCTGCCTCTCCCTCTCTCTCCTGCTATCTCTGTCTCTCTCTCTCGATCCCTCCGTCGGTCCTTCCCTCCCTGTCTCTCCCTCTCTCTCCTTCTATCTCTCTCTCTCTCTCTGTCTCTCCATCTGTCTTTCCCTCCCTGACACACTCTCTCTCTCCTTCTATCTCTGTCTCTCTCTATGTCCCTCCTTCTGTCTTTCCTTCTCTGTCTCTCCCTCTCTCTCCTTCCATCTCTGCCTCTCTCTCTCTGTCTCTCCATCTGCCTTTCCCTCTCTGTCTCTCCCTCTCTCTCCTTCTATCTCCGTCTCTCTCTCTCTGTCTTTCCATCTGTCTTTCCCTCCCTGTCACTCCCTCTCTCTCCGTCCACCTCTGCCTCTCTCTCTCTGTCTCTCCATCTGTCATTCCCTCTGTCACTCCCTCTCTGTTCTTCTCTCTCTGTCTCTCACTCTGTCCCTCGATCTGTCTTTCCCTTCCTGTCTCTCCCTCTCTCTCCTTCTTTCTCTGTCTCTCTCTCTCTGTCTTTCCATCTGTCTTTCCTTCCTTGTCACTCCCTCTCTCGCCGTCCATCTCTGCTTCTCTCTCTCTCTGCCTCTCCAACTGCCTTTGCCTCTGTTTCTCTCCCACTCCCTCCTTCTCTCTCTGTCTCTCCCTCTCTCTTTGTCTCTCTGTCACTCCCTCTCTCTCCTTCTATTGCTGTCTATCTCGCTATCCCTCTATCCCTCCATCTGTCCTTCCCTCCCTGTCTCACCATCTCTCTCCTTCCATCTCTGTCTCTCTCTCTTTCCCTCCATCTGTCTTTCCTTCTCTGTCGCTCCCTCTCTCTCCTTCTATTGCTGTCTATCTCTCTATCCCTCTATCCCTCCATCTGTCCTTCCCTCCCGTCTCTCCATCTCTCTCCTTCTATTTCTGTCTCTCTCTCTGTCCCTCCATCTGTCTTTCCCTCTCTGTCACTCCCTCTCTCTCCTTCTATCTCTGTCTCTCTGTCTCTCCATCTGTCTTACCCTCCCTGACACTCCCTCTCTGTCCTTCTATCTCTGTTGCTCTCTCTATCCCTCTATCCCTCCATCTGTCCTTCCCTCCCTGTCTCTCCATCTCTCTCCTTCTATCTCTGTCTCTCTGTCTCTGTCCCTCCATCTGTCTTTCCCTCCCTGACACTCCCACTCTCTCCTTCTCTCTCTGTCTCTCTCTCTCTGTCTTTCCATTAGTCTTTCCCTCCTTGTCACTCCCTCTCTCTCCTTCCATTTCTGCTTCTCTCTCTCTCTGTCTCTCCAACTGCCTTTGCCTCTGTTTCTCTCCCACTCCCTCCTTCTCTCTCTGTCTCTCCCTCTCTCTTTGTCTCTCTGTCACTCCCTCTCTCTCCTTCTATTGCTGTCTCTCTCTCTATCCCTCTATCCCTCCATCTGTCCTTCCCTCCCTGTCTCTCCTTCTCTCTCTCTCTTTCTCTCTGTCTCTCCATCTGTCTTTCCCTCCTTATCACTCCCTTTCTCTCCTTCCATCTCTGCCTCTCTCTCTCTGTCTCTCCATCTGTCTTTCCCTCTCTGCCTCTCCCTCTCTCTCCTTCTATCTCTGTCTCTCTCTCTCGATCCCTCCGTCGGTCCTTCCCTCCCTGTCTCTCCCTCTCTCTCCTTCTATCTCTCTCTTTCTCTCTGTCTCTCCATCTGTCTTTCCCTCCCTTTCCCTCCCTCTCTCTCCTCCATTTCTGTCTCTCTCTCTGTTCCTCCATCTGTCTTTCCCTCTCTGTCTCTCCCTCTCTCTCCTTCTTTCTCTGTCTCTCCCTCTCTCTGTCTTTCCATCTGTCTTTCCCTCCTTGTCACTCCCTCTCTCTCCTTCGATCTCTGCTTCTCTCTCTCTGTCTCTCCAACTGCCTTTGCCTCTGTTTCTCTCCCACTCTCTCCTTCTCTCTCCGTCTCTGCCTCTCTCTCTGTGTCTCTGTCACACCCTCTCTCTCCATCTATCTCTGTCTCTCTCTCTCTCCCTCTATCCCTCCATCTGACTTTCCCTCCCTGACACTCCCTCTCTCTTCTACTCTCTCTCTCTCTGTCTCTCTCTCTGTCCATCCATCTGTCTTTCCCTCTCTGTCTCTCCCTCTCTCTCCTTCTGTCTCTGTGTCTCTCTCTGTCCCTCCATCTGTCTTTCCCTCCCTGTCTCTCCCTCTCTCTTCTACTCTCTCTGTCTCTGCCTCTCTCTCTGTCTCTCTCCCTGTCCCTCCATCTGTCTTTCCCTCTCTGTCACTCCCTCTCTCTCCTTCCACCTCTGCCTCTCTCTCTCTCTCTCTCCATCTGTCTTTCCCTCTCTGTCACTCCCTCTCTGTCTTTCTCTCTCTGTTTCTCTCTCTATCCCTCCATCTGTCCTTCCCTCCATCACTCCATCTCTCTCCTTCTCTCTCTGTCTCTCACTCTGTCCCTCGATCTGTCTTTCCCTCCCTGTCACTCCCTCTCTCTCCTTCTCTCTCTGTCTCTCACTCTGTCCCTCCATCTGTCTTTTCCTCCCAGACACTCCCTCTCTCTCCTTCTCTCTCTGTCTCTCACTCGCTGTCTTTCCAACTGCCTTTCCCTCTGTGTATCTCCCACTCTCTCCTTTTCTCTCTGTCTCTGCCTCTCTCTGTCTCTATCCCTCCATCTGTCCTTCCCTCCCTGTCACTCCATCTCTCTCCTTCTCTCTCTATCCCTCCATCTGTCCATCCCTCCCTGTCTCTCCCTCTCTCTCCTTCCATCTCTGCCACTCTCTCTCTCTCGCTCTCCATCTGTCTTTCCCTCTCTGCCTCTCCCTCTCTCTCCTTCTATCACTGTATCTCTCTCTCTCTATCCCTCCATCTGTCTTTCCCTCCCTGTCTCTCCCTCTCTCTCCTTCCATCTCTGTCACTCTCTCTGTTCCTCCATCTGTCTTTCCCTCTCTGTCTCTCCCTCTCTCTCCTATCTCTGTCTCTCTCTCTCTGTCTCAATTTTAAATATTCAGCAAGCTATTCCACTGTGGGAGCCATCACACCCTCATGATACTGTTTGTGGAAATTTCATGCTGGCTTATTGGTTAATTTTTAAACCTGTGATTGATAGATTCTTGTTAACCAAAGGTATTAAGAGATAAGGGGCAAAGGCAGGATATATGGTGTAAGTTTGATCACAGATCAGCCAAGATCTCATTGAATGCAGGAACAGAGTTGTGGGGTTAAATTGCATCCTCCTCTTCCAATATCCCCTGTTAAATATCCTTCTATCTCTTTTAGTCACCCTGTCAGTCCATGTCTCTCTGTTTCTCTCTTTCTGTCTCTCTCTCTGTCTCTATCAGACAGTGTAGAGTGAGATTCACTCTGTATCCACCCCATGATGTTCCTGCCCTGGGAGTGTGTGATGTGACAGCATAGATCACTCAGATCACCTCTCATTCTTCTAAACTCCAGTGGGTATAGACCCAACCTGTTCAACCTTTCCTCATAAGATAACCCCTTCATCCCAGGAATCAGCCCAGTGAACCTTCTCTGAACTACTTCGAATGCAATTATATAATTTCTTCAGTAAGGGGACCAAAAGTGTCCACAATCCTGCAGACGTCGTCTAACTTATGCCCTGTACAGCTGTAACAACACTTCCCTACTTTGATATTCTATTCACCTTGCAATAAACAACAACATTCCATTTGCTTCCTAATCACTCGCTGTAGCTACACGGTAACATTTTGTGATTCATGTACCAGGACACCCAGATCCCTCTGTACCGTACAGTTCTGCAGTCTCTCTCCATTTCAATAATATACTGATTTTTATTCTTCCTGCTAAAGTGGACAAGCTCACATTTTCCCACATTATACTCCATCTGCCAATTTTTTGCTCACTCACTTAACCTATGGAAATCTCTTTGTAGACACTTTATGGCCTCTTGACAGCTTACTATCCAACCTATCATTGGACAGACACAGGGCAGGTTAACTTCAATGCTGAGAAATGTCAAATGATGCATTTTGGAAGGAAGGCTGAGGAGAAGCGATATAAACTAAATGGTACAATGTTAAAATGGGTGCAGGGACAGAGAGATCTGGAATTTCATTTGTGTCACTTTTTAAATCTGAAAGATTCAATTTGGGGCTTGCAATCTTGTCAGTTGAATTTAGCTTCATCCTGAAAAGTGTTAGCAAACATGTTTGGAAATGTGTCAAAAGCTGTTTCCATTCAGACATTCCTGCATTGTGGAAGTGTGAGCTGTCTTTGCAGAGACAGGAAATAGAGTTGTTTGAATGGACCTGCAGGTTTTAGTTGATGCAATAAGGTGAGAATTTGAATTGTGTCCCTTGCAGATCCACAGAATTGAAGGTATTTACACAACACCACATGAAGTAGTTTACCAATGTCTGACAAACTTCAAAGACTTCAAACACATGGAAGAAGAGGAGAAGGGAACAATATACAAAACCTGAGACAGTCAGACAACAGCAGCAGGAAAATGAATCTCTTTTTATGGGTTTTAATTTGAAGGCCTGAGCTGATGATTGAAAAAGTAGGAGTTGAAATCCCACGCTGGGCTGTTGTGAATTTGAATTCTATTTTTTCTTTCAAAAAACATAAATCTGGAGTTAAAAAGCCTCTTGGTTGGAATGATTCACTCCTGTCTACTAGTGCAAAGCCCGTGTGTGTCTCAGTTTGCTGTATTTATTAATGATTTAAGATGATGAGGTAGAATACAACATACCCAAGTTTACCAATGACACAAAAATAGGCAGCATTGTAAGCAGTGTAGCTGGAAGCATCAAATTACAAAGAGATATTAATATCTTAAATAAATGGGCAAAACTGTGGTAGTTAGATTTCAATGTCAGTAAAAAAAGACGAGAGTACTTTATAAATGGTGTAAAGCTAGAAACACTGGAGGTTGAAAGAGACTTTGGGGGGGTCCATGTCCATTTGAGTGCAGTGTAGATTTACCAGAATGATAACTGGACTCCAAGGGTTAAATTACGAGGTGATATTACACAAACTAGGGATTTATTGCCTGGAATTTAGGAGGATCAAGGTGATTTGTTCAAAGATGTTGAGATATTAAGGGGAACTGATGGCATAGTTTGGGAGAAACTATTTCAGCAGCTTGGGAACATAGGAACAGGAGTAGGCCATTCAGCCCATCGAGCCTGCTCTGCCATTCAATACGATCATGGCTGATCATCCACTTCAATGCCTTTTTCCCAGACTGAGCTTCCACAGCCCACTGGAGTAGAGAATTCCAAAGATTCACAACCCTCTGAGCAAAGACATTTCTCCCCATCTCTGACCTAAGTGGCTTCCCCCTTATTTTGAAATTGTGTCCCCTGGTTCTAGACTCCCGAACCAAAGGAGACATCTTACCTGCATCTAACCTGTCTATCCCTTTAAGTATTTAGTATGTTTCAATAAGATCACCTCTCATTCTTCTAAACTCCAATGAGTATAGGCCCAACCTGTTCAACCATTCCTCATAAGACAACCCCTTCATCCCAGGAATCAGCCGAGTGAACCTTCTCTGAACTGGTTCCAATGCATCCAGGCCTGACCATTTATCCACTTTGAAAGTTGCCAAACACCTTAATATTTCCCTCTCACTCTGTTTATCCCTCCAATATTTCACACTCCTCCTCTTTAACTACAATATCTGCATCGTTCCCCCTCTTTTATAAAGAGGGAGACAAAGTATTCATTAAGAACCATGCCCACATCTCCCACCTCCATACACACATTCCCTTTTTGGTCCCTAATACTCTATCCTTATTTATCCTCTTGCTCTTCATGTATTTATAAAGCATCTTTGTGATTTCTTTGATTTAATGGTAATATTATTTTCCGGCCATTTCTTTGCTCTCCTAATTTGCTTTTTCATTTCACCCTTGAACTTTCTACACTCCTCTCAGCTTTCTGTTGTATTGAGCTCTCGGTATCTGACATAAGCTTCCCTCTTGTGCCTTATCGTACCCGGTTTGATCCTTGACATCCAAGGGGCTCTAGATTTGGGAGTCCCACCCTGTTTGTCTTTGTGTGAACATATTTGATATCAACCCTCAGTAACTCTCACTGCTCTGACACTGATTGACCTTCAAGTAGCTGTTTCCAGTCCACTTTGCTAAAATCCCCCATCCCTGGATCCACCATCCCCTCTGCTCCCTACAAAGGACTCTCACATCTTTCCTAAAGTGTGGTCACCAGAATTGGATGCAGTGTTCTGGTCGTGGCCTAACCAGAGGTTTATAAACATACAGCATAACCTTCATGCTTTTGTACTCAAAATCTCTATTTATGAAGCCCAAGATCCCATATGCTTTGCTGACTACTTTCTCAATATGTCCTGCCACCTTCAAAGATGTATGTACATGTATCCCCAGGTCTCTCTGTCCCTGCACACTCCCTAGAACTGGGCCATTATGTCTGTATTCCCTCTCCCTATCCCTTCTGCCCATCTCACATTTCCCTGTATTAAATTCCTTCTGCCACTTGTCTGCCCATTCTGCTCACCTATCGATGTCCTGTTGTAGTCGATTGATGTCATCAACACTGTTTGCATCTCCTCCAAGTTTGTTATCTCCCCCTCTATCTCCCTCTTCACCTCTATCTCCCTCTTCACCTCTATCTCCCTCAACCCCCTCTATCTCCCTCTCTCCCCTCTATCTCCCTCTCCCCCTCTATCTCCCTCTTCACCTCTATCTCCCTCTCCCCCTCTATCTCCCTCTTCACCTCTATCTCTCTCTCCCCCTCTATCTCCCTCTTCACCTCTATCTCTCTCTCCCCCTCTATCTCCCTCTTCACCTCTATCTCTCTCTCCCCCTCTATCTCTCTCTCCCCCCTCGATCTCTCTCAACCCCCTCTATCTCTCTCACCCCCCTCTATCTCTCTCTCCCCCTCTATCTCTCTCTCCCCCTCTATCTCTCTCTCCCCTCTCTATCTCTCTCTCCTCCCACTATCTCTCTCTCCCCCCACTATCTCTCTCTACCCCCACTATCTCTCTCTACCCCCACTATCTCTCTCTACCCCCACTATCTCTCTCTCCCCCCACTATCTCTCTCTCCCCCCACTATCTCTATCTCCGCCCACTATCTCTCTCTCCCCCCAGTATATCTCTCTCCCCCCACTATATCTCTCTCCCCCCACTATCTCTCTCTCCCCCCACTATCTCTCTCTCCCCCCACTATCTCTATCTCCGCCCACTATCTCTCTCTCCCCCCAGTATATCTCTCTCCCCCCAGTATATCTCTCTCCCCCCACTATATCTCTCACCCCCCACTATCTCTCTCTCCCCGCTCTATCACTCTCTCCCCGCTCTATCACTCTCTCCCCGCTCTATCACTCTCTCCCCGCTCTATCACTCTCTCCCCGCTCTATCACTCTCTCCCCGCTCTATCACTCTCACCCCGCTCTATCATTCTCTCCCCGCTCTATCATTCTCTCCCCGCTCTATCATTCTCTCGCCGCTCTATCATTCTTTCCCCGCTCCATCTCCCTCTCCCCGCTCCATCTCCCTCTCCCCGCTCCATCTCCCTCTCCCCGCTCCATCTCCCTCTCCCCGCTCCATCTCCCTCTGCCCGCTCCATCTCCCTCTGCCCGCTCCATCTCCCTCTGCCCGCTCCATCTCCCTCTTCCCGCTCCATCTCCCTCTGCCCGCTCCATCTCCCTCTGCCCGCTCCATCTCCCTCTGCCCGCTCCATCTCCCTCTCCCCGCTCCATCTCCCTCTCCCCGCTCCATCTCCCTCTCCCCGCTCCATCTCCCTCTCCCCGCTCTATCTCTCTCTCTCCGCTCTATCTCTCTCTCCCCGCTCTGTCTCTCTCTCCCCGCTCTGTCTCTCTCTCTCCACCTCTATCTCTCTCTCTCCACCTCTATCTCTCTTCCCCCTCTAACTCTCTTCCCCCTCTCTGTCCCTCCATCTGTCTTTCCCTCTCTGTCACTCCCTCTCTCTCCTTCTATCTCTGTCTCTCTCTCTCCATCCCTCCATCTGTCCTTCCCTCTCTGTCACTCCAACTCTCTCCTTCCATCTCTGCCTCTCTCTCTGTCCCTCCATCTGTCCTTCCCTACCAGACACTCCCTCTCTCTCCTTCCATCTCTGCCTCTCTCTCTGTCTTTCCATCTTTCTTTCCCTCTCTGTCTCACTCTCCCTCCTTCCATCTCTGCCTCTCTCTCTCTCAGTCTTTCCATCTGTCTTTCCCTCCCTGTCACTCCCTCTCTCTCCTTCTATCTCTGTCTCTCGTTCTCTGTCTCTCCATCTGTCCTTCCCTCCATGTCACTCCATCTCTCTCCTCTCTCTGTCTCTCACTCTGTCCCTCCATCTGTCTTTCCCTCCCTGTCACTCCATCTCTCTCCTTCCATCTCTGCGTCTCTCTCTCTCTGTCTCTCCAACTGCCTTTCCCTCTCTGGTTGACTAACAGGAAGCAGAGAGTGGGGATAAATGAGTGCTCTTCTGGTTGACAATCAGTCACTAGTGGTGTGCCTCAGGGATCGGTGTTGGGACCCCAATTATTTACAATTTATATCGATGATTTGGAGTTGGGGACCACGTGTAGGTTGTTAAAGTTTGCAGATGACACGAAGATGAGTGGCAGAGCAAAGTGTGCAGATGACTGTGAAACTTTGCAGAGGAACATAGATACATTGAGTGAGTGGGCAAAGGTCTGGCAGATGGAATACAATGTTAATAAATGTGAAGTTATTCATTTCAGTAGGAGTAACAGTAAAAAGGATTATTACTTGAATGGTAAAAAGTTGCAGCATGCTGCTATGCAGAGGGACCTGGGTGTCCTTGTGCATGAATCGCAAAAGGTTGGTCTGCAGGTACAGCAAGTAATTAGGAAGGCAAATGGAATTTTGTCCTTCATTGCGAAAGGGATTGAGTTTAAAAGCAGAGAGGTTATGTTGCAGCTGTATAAGGTACTGGTGAGGCCGCACCTGGAGTACTGTGTGCAGTTTTGGTCTCCTTACTTGAGAAAGGATGTACTGGCACTGGAGAGGGTGCAGAGGAGGTTCACTAGGTTGATTCCAGAGTGGAGGGGGTTGGCTGATGAGGAGAGACTGAGTAGATTGGGATTATATTCATTGGAATTCAGAAGAATGAGGGGGGATCTTATAGAAACTGAAATTGAAATATTATAGAAATTGAAATATTCTTCTGTCACTCTCTGTCCCTTGGGCAGTCCGTTTGTGTGTGTGTCTGTGCATGTCGGTCTCTGTGTGTCTGTGCATGTCGGTCTGTGTGTGTGTGTGTCTGTGCATGTCGGTCTGTGTGTGTGGTTCTCTGTGTGTGGGTGTGTGTGTCTTAGCCTGTTTCTCTCTCCTCTCTCAGAACCTCAGTAAAACTCCACATACATCAATTTGCTATTTTAATTTGGCTGCTTTTGGTGATACCACAACTGCAGAGGGTGCACTTCCTTCTGCAGGCTGGTAGGAAACCCATATCCCGCTCTTTAACGGCATATTCTGTCTGCTTTGTATACTAAATTGATTAATCCCTAATAATTGATCAAATCTGACATTGATTACTGTTTGAAAGTCTCCAGGTTTACTTTCCTCCCAGGGCTGATTAAAAGTTCGAGTTTCCCTCAGTGTGTTGGAAATATCAAACCCTGATCCCACACCCAGTAAAGTATTTTACATGATGGGACGCTGCAAATGTTGTTATACTCAGTGCGCACGGTACCTTCATGTTGTAATAAGATGTTATAATCTCTATTCAGATAACTCTCATGCCACAGGGGCAAAATTTCACTGGGTCAACATTCTGACCAAACACTAAAACATTACAGAAAGCTGGGCTCACAAATTCAACACAAGTTTCCTTTTCTGTGTCTCGCTGGTCTGTTCTGATTTTCTGTTGGGTGACATCAGTCTAGATTTTGTGTTCAGACCTGAACCCACAAACGTATAACTCAGAGGCAGGATTATTACCCACTGAGCTACAGCTGGCTCCAATGTTCCCAGAAAATTTAGTTGTTGTGCACGGCAAGTTTTTTTTGTCCCACGTGCAGTCCCTTTAAATTTTTAAGAATCTTCGAAGACGTGTGTTATTTATCACGGAACAGGACCTGCGTGGTACCTTCCAGGCTGCTGCACACAGCTTTGCAGGAACACTGACCGACACTCTCCATCCCATTCTCTTCCTCTCTGGTAATCTCTCCCCATTGCGATCCTTCCCTCTCTCTGTTATTCCCTCTCTATATCTATCCCTGTCTTTCTCACTGTTACTCTCTCCATCTGGATGGAGGAGGAGAAAGAGAGGCATATATAGAGGCAGCTTTACTTGTATCTAACCCCACACTGTACCTGTCCTGCGAGTGTTTTATAGAACAGAGAGGACAGAGATTTGCTCTGTAGATAACTCCATTCTGTACTTGGCTTGGCAGCATTTGAAGGGACAGTTTAGACGGAGCTTTACTCTGTATCCCTGGAATTTTGAAGTGTAAGGGGTGTTTAGTTTAGTTTAATTTAGAGATTCAGCACTGAAACAGGCCCTTCGGCCCACCGAGTCTGTGCCGACCAACAACCACCCATTTATATTAACCCTACAGTAATCCCATATGCCCTACCACCTACCTACACTAGGGGCAATTTGTAACAGCCAATTTACCTATCACCTGCAAGTCTTTTGGCGGTGGGAGGAAACCGGAGCACCCGGAGGAAACCCACGCAGACACAGGGAGAACTTGCACACTCCACACAGGCAGTACCCAGAATTGAACCCGGGTCGCTGGAGCTGTGAGGCTGCGGTGCTAACCACTGCGCCACTGTGCTGGGTGAATTGATCAAAGTTTACAAGACAATACTGGAAACTGATGGGGTAGATAGAGAGAAACTCTTCTCACTGGTTGGAGGAGTCTCTGACTAGGGGCACAGTCGAAAAATCGAACATTAGTTGAAGACCCTTTCAAGGGTGAAATTTATTTATTTATTATTTATTTATTAACACTTCTACACACAAAGGATGGTGGAATTTTGGAATTGTCTTCCACAAATGACCCCTCCCTATCTCTGCAATCACCTCCAGCTCCACAATCCACCAATATCTGCCATCCTCTAATTCTGACCTCTTGAACATCCCCAATTTGAATCGTTCCACCATTGGTGGCCGTGCCTTCAAGCTGCCAAGGCCCTAACTCTGGAATTCCTTTCCCAAACCTCACCATCTCACTAACTCTCTTTCCTCTTTGAAGATTCTCCCTCAAACCAACCTCTGACCAAGTTTTTGGTCATCTGGTCTAATATCTCCTGAAGTGACTCGGTGTCAAATTTTTATTTTCTTGATTCATTTGTTGGATGTGTGCGTTAGTGGCCAGGACAGCATTTATTGCCCATTCACAATTGCCCTTGAGAAGGTGGTGTTGAGCCTCCTTCTTGAACCGCTGCAGTCCATGTGGGGTAGGTACACCCACAGTGCTGTTGGGAAGGGAGATCCAGGATTTTGACCCAGTCACAGTGAAGGAGCAGCGATATAGTTCCAAGTCAGGATGGTGTGTGACTTAAGGGAAACTTGCAGGTGGTGGTGTTCCCATACGTGTTTCCTGTTTGTTTGCTCTCTCTCCCCCTCCTTCTTTCTAGACCTCCCTGTCCTCCTGTCCCTCTCTGTCATGGGAACCTAAGAACAGAAGGAAGTGGGTGCAGGAACAGAGAGACCTGGGGATGTGTGTGCACAAATTGAAGGTGGCAGAGCTAGTTGAGAAAGTGGTTAAAAGGCATATGGGATCCTCGGCTTTGTAAATAGAGGCTTAGAGTATAAAAGCAAGGAGGTTATGATGAAGCTTTATAAAACACTGCTTCATCCTCAACTAGTATTGTGTCCAATTCTGGACACCGTACTTTCGGAAGGATGTGGGGGCTTTAGAGAGGATGCAGAAAAGATTCACGAGCAAGGTTCCAGGGATGAGGGACTTCAGTTACGTGGATAGATTGGAGAAACTGGTGTTGTTCTCCATAGAGAAGAGAAACTTGAGATGAGATTTGATAGAGGTGTTCAAAATCATGAGTTATCCTGACAGAGTAGATGTAGGAGTAGGAATGCAGCACATAGGACATTCCAGACCCATTTCTGTTCAGTGTTTACTTAAACAAGCGAATTGACCATTTAATATTTTTAACTTACTTAACCCTTGTGTTCCCACAAAGATCAAGCTCGCAAATTCAACAGTGGCCACTTTGACTTCATCCCATCGTGTCTTATGTACATTCTGACAGGATAGCAGGTATAACTGTACTCATAGTATTCAGCTGAAAATTGATCAGTTACATTGTTATTTCAGTCCATATTTACAGTACACACGGTACCTTACTGTTGTAATAAAGTCATATAGTGTCTATTCATCCCACTGGGGCAAAATGTCACTGGCTCAACATTCTCACCAAATACTAAAGCATTCCACAATACAAGACTCACAAATTCAACACAAGTTTCCTTTTCTGAGTCTCGCTGGTCTGTTCTGATTCTCTGAGGGATTACTGATGTTTATCCTCCACATGAGCAGTCGTCCTAATCCCGTGTGCCTGTCCTGCTCCCAAACCCGGCATCCACTTACATTAAGGCAAGTGATACAGGAGCGTCTCAGTGACTGAGGCAGGTGAGTCTTGAGGCTGAGCCGGGCACAGTGAGAGACCTGGGTTAATCCGACACTCCAGGGAATGTTTAAACTGAGCTTTACTCTGAATCTGAGCCGTGCTGTACCTTCTCTGAGAGTGTTCGATGGGGCAGTGTAGACGAGGAGAGTTATTCCTTACCCATTTTAAACATGGAGAAGTGAATATCCAAGAGATTGTTTTAAATGTGATGAGGTTTTCTGCCTCTACCACCCTTTCAGGCAGTGAGTTCCAGACACCCACCAGCCACTGGGTGAAGAAACTATTGATGTGTTTCGTTCAGTTAAGTTTGATGTCAATGTTTCCCCAGGATGTTGACGCTGGGTGATTCAGCGATGGGATAATGCTTTGAATGCCAAGGGGAGGTGGTTGGATTCTCTCTTGTTGCAGATGCTCATTGCCTGGCACTTGTGTGACGTGAATGTTACTTGTCACTGGTCGGCCCAAACCTGAATGTTGTCTGGGTCTCGGTGCATGTGGCTCTGGATTGCTTCATTATCTGAGGCAAAATACTGTGGATGCTGGAAATCTGGAAAGCATCGAGCTGAATCACTAACTCTGTTTTTCTCTCCACAGATGCTGCTTGACCTGCTCAGTATTTCCTCCTGTGATCTCAGCTGAAGATGGTTGAGCCTCGGACACTACCCTGATGAACTCCTGCAGTGATGTCCTGGGACTGAGATGATTGACCTCCAACAACCACAACCATCTTCCTTTGTGCTCGGTATGATTCCAACCAGTGGAGAGATTTCCCCCGATTCCCACTGACTTCCGTTTTACTCGGGCTCCTCGATGTCACACTCGGTCAAACGCTGCCTTGATGTTAAGGTCAGTCTCTCTTCCCAGTAGCAGACAGGAGTGAATCGTTCCCTTTGACCCGTTGTACACTGAACAAGCTGTGCTTTTTCACAGCCTGATCCAGGACTGTACACGGCCCATTAATGTAGCCCATCAAACACTCCCAGAGCAGGTTCAGCACAGCTTAGGAACAGAGTACAGTTCCTTCAACATTCTCTCTCTGTCTCTCCCTCCTGCTATCTCTGACATTAGGAGAGAGACAGAGGGAGAGAGTGTTAGATATGAAGGCAGAGAGAGTGCTGTAGAGAGGGACAAATTTGGAGAGAGAGAGGTTGTTGAGGTGGATGAAAAGGATAATGTAAGATATATTAATTTGATGTAATCCTTCACTGCTGTGTACACAAATATATAAGAGATAGATATGGAGAGAAAAAAACATCGGGAGAGGGGGAAATGTAGATGAAGTTGGGGCCCAGGCGGATACTTTTGATGATCCAGAAGGAATAGCCTGCATTTTAAACATCCAGCATGCTATTCCACTGTGGGAGCCATCACACCCAAACAGACATAGACACACACACAAACACACACAAACACCCGCACAATGATATTGGTTGTGCAAATTTCATGCTGGTTTATTGGTTAATTTTTAAATCTGTGATTGATAGATTCTTGTTAACCAAAGGTATTAAGAGATAAGGGGCAAAGGCAGGTTATATGGTGTAAGTTACATCACAGATCAGCCAAGATCTCATTTGATGCCGGAACAGGAGTGTGGGGTTGAATTGCATCTTCCTCTTCCAGTATCCCCTGTGAAGTATCCTTCCATCTCTTTTAGTCACCCTGTCAGTCCATGTCTCTCTGTTTCTCTCTTTCTGTCTCTCTCTCTGTCTCTATCAGACAGTGTAGAGTGAGATTCACTCTGTATCCACCCCATGATGTTCCTGCCCTGGGAGTGTGTGATGGGACAGTGTAGAGGGAAATTTACTCTGTGTCAAACCCAACCTTGTGCTTGGCTTGGGAATGTTTAATGGGACAGTGTAGCTGGAGATTTACTCTGTATCCCTGGAATTTTGAAGGCTCAGGTGTGATTTGATGATTGTTTTCAAGATAATAAGGGAAACTGATGGGGTGGACAGAGAGTAACAATTCCCACTGGCTGCAGAGTCTAGAACATGGGGGCATAGTCTAAAAATATAAACCTCGTCTAAAAACCTTTCAGGAGTGAAATGAAGAAACACTTCAACACACCAGGTGTGGTATCAGTTTGAAACTCTCTTCCACAATCAGCAATTGATGCTGAGACACTTGTTAATTTTTAAATCTGAGTTTGATAGATTTTTGTTAACCAAAGGTATTAAGGGGCAAAGATAGGTACATGGAGTTAGATCACACATCAGCCATGAGCTCATTGAATGACAGAACAGGGTTGAGGGGCCAAATGGCCTCCTCCTCTTCCTCTGTCCTACGACAAGTATCCTGCTATCACTCTCTGTGTCTTGGTCTCTGTCTCCCTCTTTGTCTATCTTTCTGTCCTCTCATCTGTGGAAATCCACACACATCAGTCAGCCATTTTAGGTTCATTTTCAGTGGCCATTTTATGTTACCACAACACTGGGACATTTATCGCTGTCTATCCCAAACCATCTCTCTTTGTAGTCTATTTGTGTCCTCCTCACAGCTTATTGTCCCACCTAACCTAGTATCTCTCTCCTTTGCTCCGTCTCACTCACGCACTCTCCCCCATCTCTCTTCCCCCCCCATTTCTCTCTCTCCCCATTTCTCTCTCCCCCCACCCCCTGCAATCTCTCTTTAAGTGTCCTGTTATCACATCCTTTATTATAGATTCGAACATTTTCCCAATGACTGATGTTAGACGAACAGGTCTTTAGTTCCCCATTTTCTCTCTCCTTCCTTTTGTAAATAGTGGGGTTACATTTGCTACCTTCTAATCTGCCTCTCTCACACTGCCTCTGTCCCTCGCTATCTGTCTTACCCCCCTCTCTCTCTCGCTATCTCTCCCTCTCTCTCTCTACCTCTGTCCATGTCTCAATTTGTGCCTCCCTCACACTATCTCTCCCTCTCTCTCTGTCTCTCTCTAGCTCTCTGTCTGCCTCTCTATGTCTGCCTCTCTGTGTCTCCTTCTCTCTCTGTGCCTCTCTCACTCTCTATCTGTCTCTCCCCCAGCTCTCTCTCTCTGTCTCTCCCTCTCTCTCTTTCTCAACCTCTGTCCATGTCTCAATTTGTGCCTCCCTCACACCATCGCTCCCTCTCTCTGTCTCTCTCTATCTCTCTCTCTGCCTCTCTCTCTCTCTCCCTTTCTCCCTCTCGCTTCCTCTGTCCACGTCTCAGTTTGTGTCTCCCCCACACCATCCCTCCCTCTCTCCCTCCCTCTCTCCCTCCCTCTCTCTCTCCCTCTCTCTCTCTCTCTCTTTCTCGCTCTCTCCATCCCTCTCTGTCTCTGTCTCAGAGTAACAGCTCAGATGATTAACCTCATTATCCATGTGTTATGAACACGGGACTTTGTCTAGGATGTTGCCAGGACTGGAGAATTGTAGCTATGAGGATAGGCAGGGGTTGTTGTCCTTGGAACAGAGAAGGCTGAGGGGAGATCTGATTGAAATGTACAAAATGTTGAGGGTCCTGGATGGAGTGGAGGTGAAGGGCAGAGAACCATAGCAGAAAGGTCAGTGACGAGGGGGCATAGATTTAAAGTGATTGGTAGAAAAATTAGAGGGGAGTTGAGGAAAATCTTTTTCACCCAGAGGGTCGCGATGGTCTGGAACTCACTGCCTGAAAGGGGAGTTGAAGCAGAGACCCTCAACTCATTCAGAAGGAGTCTGGATAGGCACCTCAAGTGCGGTAAGCTGCAGTGCTCGGACCAAATGCTGGAAGGTGGGATTAGAATAGGTTGATCGTTTTCGGCTGGCACAGAGAGGATGGGCCAAGTGGCCGCTTTCTGTGCCTTAAAATTTCTATGTTGCCCTCGCCAACTCTATTTTTCCCTCTGTTACCCTCTGAATCCCAGTCTCTCCCTCTCTGTTACCCTCTGAATCCCAGTCTCTCCCTCTCTGTTACCCTCTGAATCCCAGTCTCTCCCTCTCTGTTACCCCCTGAATTGCAGTCTCTCCCTCTCTGTTACCCTGTGAATCCCAGACTCTCCCTCTCTGTTACCATCTGAATCCCAGTCTCTCCCTCTCTTTTACACTCTGAATCCCAGACTCTCCCTCTCTGTTACCCTCTGAATCCCAGTCTCTCCCTCTCCGTTACCCTCTGAATCCCAGTCTCTCCCTCTCTGTTACCCTCTGAATCCCAGTCTCTCCCTCTCTGTTACCCTCTGAATCCCAGTCTCTCCCTCTCTGTTACCTGACCAGAGCTTTATAAATGTTCAGCGCACCCTCTCGGCTTTTATACTCACTGTATACAGTGTAAATTGTGGTATTCCCCAGGGGTTTTGATTAGGACCACTGATCTTATTGATAGATGAATGACTTAGACTGGGGTAAACAGGGCATAACTTCAACATTGTGCCATTTGCAATGTAATAAACAGTGAAGGGAATAGGAGTAGACTTCAGGAGGATAGAGGCAGTCTGGTGAAATGGTCAGACACATAGCAGGTTAACTTCAATGCTGAGAAATGTCAAATGATGCATTTTGGAAGGAAGGCTGAGGAGAAGCGATATAAACTAAATGGTACAATGTTAAAATGGGTGCAGGGACAGAGAGATCTGGGATTTCATTTGTGTCACTTTTTACATCTAAAAGATTCAATTTGGGGCTTGCAATCTCTAAGTTGAATTTAGCTTCATCCTGAAAAGTTTTGGCAAACGTGTTGGGAAATGTGTCAAAAGCTGTTTCCATTCAGACATTCCTGCATTGTGGAAGTGTGAGCTGTCTTTGCAGAGACAGGAAATAGAGTTGTTTGAATGGACCTGCAGGTTTTGGTTGATGCAATAAGGTGAGAATTTGAATTGTGTCCCTTGCAGATACACAGAATTGAAGGTATTTACACAACACCACATGAAGTAGTTTACCAATGTCTGACAAACTTCAAAGACTTCAAACACATGGAAGAAGAGGCGAAGGGAACAATATACAAAACCTGAGACAGTCAGACAACAGCAGTCGGAAAATGAATCTCTTTTTATGGGTTTTAATTTGAAGGCCTGAGCTGATGATTGAAAAAGTAGGAGTTCAAATCCCACACAGGGCTGTTGTGAATTTGAATTCTATTTTTTCTTTCAAAAAACATAAATCTGGAGTTAAAAAGCCTCTAGGTTGGAATGATTCACTCCTGTCTACTAGTGCAAAGCCCGTGTGTGTCTCAGTTTTGCTGTATTTATTAATGATTTAAGATGATGTGGTAGAATGCAACATACCCAAGTTTACCAATGACACAAAAATAGGCAGCATTGTAAGCAGTGTAGCTGGAAGCATCAAATTACAAAGAGATATTAATATCTTAAATAAATGGGCAAAACTGTGGTAGTTAGATTTCAATGTCAGCAAGAAAAGACTAGAACAGAGTACTTTATAAATGGTGTAAAGCTAGAAACACTGGAGGTTGAAAGAGACTTTGAGGGGTCCATGTCCATTTGAGTGCAGTGTAGATTTACCAGACTGATAACTGGACTTCAAGGGTTAAATTACGAGGTGATATTACACAAACTAGGGATTTATTGCCTGGAATTTAGGAGGATCAAGGTGATTTGTTCAAAGATGTTGAGATATTAAGGGGAACTGATGGGGTAGTTTGGGAGAAACTATTTCAGCAGCTTGGGAACATAGGAACAGGAGTAGGCCATTCAGCCCATCGAGCCTGCTCTGCCATTCAATACGATCATGGCTGATCATCCACTTCAATGCCTTTTTCCCAGACTGAGCTTCCACAGCCCACTGGGATAGAGAATTCCAAAGATTCACAACACTCTGAGTAAAGACATTTCTCCCCATCTCTGACCTCAGTGGCTTCCCCCTGATTTTGAAATTGTGTCCCCTGGTTCTCGACTCCCGAACCAAAGGAGACATCTTACCTGCATCTAACCTGTCTATCCCTTTAAGTATTTAGTATGTTTCAATAAGATCACCTCTCATTCTTCTAAAGTCCAATGAGTTTAGGCCCAACCTGTTCAACCATTCCTCATAAGACAACCCCTTCATCCCAGGAATCAGCCGAGTGAACCTTCTCTGAACTGGTTCCAATGCATCCAGGCCTGACCATTTATCCACTTTCAAAGTTGCCAAACACCTTAATATTTCCCTCTCACTCTGTTTATCCCATCCAATATTTCACACTCCTCCTCTTTAACTACAATATCTGCATCGTTCCCCCTCTTTTATAAAGAGGGAGACAAAGTATTCATTAAGAACCATGCCCACATCTCCCACCTCCACACACACATTCCCTTTTTGGTCCCTAATACTCTATCCTTATTTATCCTCTTGCTCTTCATGTATTTATAAAACATCTTTGTGATTTCTTTGATTTAATGGTAATATTATTTTCCGGCCATTTCTTTGCTCTCCTAATTTGATTTTTAATTTCACCCTTGAACTTTCTACACTCCTCTCAGCTTTCTGTTGTATTGAGCTCTCGGTATCTGACATCAGCTTCCCTCTTGTGCCTTATCGTACCCGGTTTGATCCTTGACATCCAAGGGGCTCTAGATTTCGGAGTACCACCCTGTTTGTCTTTGTGTGAACATATTTGACATATACCCACAATACAGGACTGGGCAGATAATGGGGATTGTTACTGAGGTTGTGTTTGGGGATTTTTACTGACATCAGTGTGGATTTTAAAGTGTGTCTCCCCTTCCCTCACATCTAAAGTCTCTCAGTGTTGTTGTTGTGTGTTGACAGCTTTTCCAGTGTCCAGTCCCTTTCAACTTTTAATAAAATCTGTGGAACACAAATAAATGTAAAGTTTCTCCTACAAGCTGTTTTGTCCTCCCTCTTTCACTGTCTTTCTCTGTCACTGCCCTATCTCTCTCTCTGTCTCTCTACAGGACTGGGCAGACACTGGGGATTGTTACTGAGGTTCTGTTGGTCATTTTTACTGACATCAGTGTGGATTGTAAAATCTGTGTGTGTGTGTCTGTCTGTCTGTGTGTGTGTGTGTGTCCGTGTGTGTGTGTGTGTGTGTCTGTCCCTTTATGTATGTGTCTGTGTGTGTCTGGATGTGTGTGTGAGAGAGAGAGAATATCAGGGTCACCTCGCTCCATCTCTATCTCTCCTTCTCTCTCTCTTTCTCCTCTCTCTATCTCTTCCTCTCTCAATCCACCTCTCTCATAAAAACATAGAAAATAGGAGCAGGAGCAGGCCATTCGGCCCTTCGGGCCTGCTCCGTCATTCAATAAAGATCATGACCGATGGTCTAATTCAGTACCCTGTTCCCACTTTCTCCCCATACCCCTTGATCCCTTTGACATTAAGAAATATATCTCTCTCCTCCATGAATATATTTAATGACTTGGCCTCCACTGCCTTCTGCGGTAGAGAATTCCACAGGTTCACCACCCTCTACCCCATCCATCTCTCCCCCTCTATCTCCCTCTCCCCCTCTATCTCCCTCACCCCACTCTATCTCCCTCACCCCACTCTATCTCCCTCACCCCACTCTATCTCCCTCACCCCACTCTATCTCCCTCTCCCCCTCTATCTCCCTCTCCCCCCTCTATCTCCCTCTCCCCCCTCTATCTCCCTCTCCCCCCTCTATCTCCCTCTCCCCCCTCTATCTCCCTCTCCCCCCTCTATCTCCCTCTCCCACCCTATCTCCCTCTCCCCCCTCTATCTCCCTCTCCCCCCTCTATCTCCCTCTCCCCCCTCTATCTCCGTCTCCACCCTCTATCTCACTCTCCCCCTCTATCTCACACACCCCCTCTATCTCACACACCCCCTCTCTCTCACACACCCCCTCTATCTCACACACCCCCTCGATCTCACACACCCCCTCTATCTCACACACCCCCTCGATCTCACACACCCCCTCTATCTCACACACACCTTCTATCTCACACACCCCCTCTATCTCACACATCCCCTCTATCTCACACACCCCCTCGATCTCACACACCCCCTCTATCTCACACACCCCTTCTATCTCACACACCCCTTCTATCTCACACACCCTCTCTATCTCACACACCCCCTCTATCTCACACACCCCCTCTATCTCACACACCCCCTCTATCTCACTCTCCCTCTCTATCTCACACACCCCCTCTATCTCACACACCCCCTCTATCTCACACACCCCCTCTATCTCACTCTCTCTCTCTATCTCACACACACCTTCTATCTCACACACCCCCTCTATCTCACACATCCCCTCTATCTCACACACCCCCTCGATCTCACACACCCCCTCTATCTCACACACCCCTTCTATCTCACACACCCCCTCTATCTCACACACCCCTTCTATCTCACACACCCTCTCTATCTCACACACCCCCTCTATCTCACACACCCCCTCTATCTCACACACCCCCTCTATCTCACACACCCCCTCTATCTCACACACCCCCTCTATCTCACACACCCCCTCTATCTCACTCTCCCTCTCTATCTCACACACCCCCTCTATCTCACACACCCCCTCTATCTCACACACCCCCTCTATCTCACTCTCCCCATCTATCTCACTCTCCCCCTCTTTCTCACTCTCCCCCTCTTTCTCCCTCTCCCCCTCTTTCTCCCTCTGCCCCTCTATCTCCCTCTCCCCCTCTATCTCACTCTCCCCCTCTATCTGTCTCTCTCCCTCTATCTGTCTCTCCCCCCTCTAACTCCCTCTCCCCTTCCTCCTGACACACCCTCTCTCTCCTTCTATCTCTGTCTCTGCCACTCTCTCTGTCTCTCTCTCTGTCCCTCCTTCTGTCTTTCGTTCTCTGTCTCTATGTCTTTCTCCTTCTATCTCTCTGTCTTAATCTCTCTCTCTCTGCCCCTCCATCTGCCTTTTCCTCTCTGTCTCTCCCTCTCTCTCCTTCTATCTGTGTGTGTCTCTCTCTCTCTGTCTCTCCATCTGTCTTTCCCTTTCTGTCTCTCCCTCTCTCTCCTTCTCTCTCTGTCTCTGCCTCTCTCTCTGTCTCTCCCTCTCTCTCCTTCTCTCTCTGTCTCTGCCGCTCTGTCTGTCTCTCTCCCTCTATCTGTCTCTCTCCCTCTATCTGTCTCTCTCCCTCTATCTGTCTCTCCCCCCTCTATCTCCCTCTCCCCTTCCTCCTGACACACCCTCTCTCTCCTTCTATCTCTGTCTCTGCCACTCTCTCTGTCTCTCTCTCTGTCCCTCCTTCTGTCTTTCATTCTCTGTCTCTATGTCTTTCTCCTTCTATCTCTCTGTCTTAATCTCTCTCTCTCTGCCCCTCCATCTGCCTTTTCCTCTCTGTCTCTCCCTCTCTCTCCTTCTATCTGTGTGTGTCTCTCTCTCTCTGTCTCTCCATCTATCTTTCCCTTTCTGTCTCTCCCTCTCTCTCCTTCTCTCTCTGTCCCTCCATCTGTCTTTCCCTCTCGGTTACTCCCTCTCTCTCCTTCTATCGCTGTCTCGCTCTCTGTTCCTCCAAATGTCTTTCCCTCTCTGCCAATCCCTCTCTCCTTCTCTCTGCCTCTGCCTCTCTCTCCTTCTCTCTCTCTCGGTCCCTCCATCTGTATACCCCCCCAACCCCACCACGTCACTCCCTCTCTCTCCTTCTATCTATGTCTCTCGCTCTCTATCCCTCCATCTATCCTTCCCTCTCTGTCACTCCATCTCTCTCCTTCTCTCCCTTTCTCTCTCTCTCTGTCTTTCCATCTGTCTTTCTCTCCCTGTCACTCCCTCTCTCTCCGTCCATCTCTGCCTCTCTCTATCTCAGTCACTCCATCTGTCTTTCCCTCCCTCTGTCTGTCCCTCCATTTGTCTTTCCCTCCCTGACACTCCCTCTCTCTGCTTCTCTCTCAGTCTGTCTCTCTGTCTTTCCATCTGTATTTCCATCCCTGTCTCTCCCTCTCTCTCCTTCCATCTCTGCCATTCGCTCTCTCTGTCTCTCCTTCTGTCTTTCGCTCTATGTCTCTCCCTCTATCTCTGTCTTTCCATCTGTCTTTCCCTCCCTGTCACACCCTCTCTCTCCTTCCATCTCTGCCTCTCTCTCTGTCTCTCCAACTGCCTTTCCCTCTCTGTCTCTCCCAATCTCTCCTTCTCTCTCTGTCTCTGCCTCTCTCTCTGTCTCTCTCTCTGTCCCTCCATCTGTCTTTCCCTTTCTGTCACTCCCTCTCTCCTTCTATTTGTCTCTCTCTTTCTATCCCTCCATCTGTTCTTCCCTCCCTGTCACTCCATCTCTCTCCTTCCATCTCTGCCTCTCTCTCTCTGTCTCTCCATCTGTCCTTCCCTCACTGTCACTCCATCTCTCTCCTCTCTGTCTCTCACTCTGTCCCTCCATCTGTCTTTCCCTCTCTGTCACTCCCTTCTCTGTCCTTCTATCTCTGTCTCTCTCTCTCTGTCTCTCCATCTGTCTCTCCTTCTCTGTCTCTCCCTCTCTCTCCTTCTCTGTCTCTCCCTCTCTCTCCTTCTCTGTCTCTCTCTGCCTCTCTCTCTGTTTCTCTCTTTGTTCCTCCATCTGTCTTTCCCTTTATGTCACTCCCTCTCTCCTTCTATTTGTCTCTCTCTTTCTATCCCTCCATCTGTTCTTCCCTCCCTGTCACTCCATCTCTCTCCTTCCATCTCTGCCTCTCTCTCTATCTCTCCATCTGTCCTTCCCTCACTGTCACTCCATCTCTCTCCTCCGTGTCTCTCACTCTGTCCCTCCATCTGTCTTTCCCTCTCTGTCACTCCCTTCTCTGTCCTTCTATCTCTGTCTCTCTCTCTCTCTGTCTCTCCATCTGTCTTTCCCTCTCTGTCTCTCCCTCTCTCTCCTTCTATCTCTGTCTCTCTCTCTCTCTCTCTCTGTCCCTCTGTCTGTCCTTCCTTCCCTGTCTCTCCCACTCTCTCCTTCTATCTCTGTCTCTTTCTATGTCCCTCCATCTGTCTTTCCTTCTCAGTCTCTCCATCTCTCTCCTATCTCTGTCTCTCTCTCTCTCTGACTTTCCATCCGTCTTTCCCTACCTGTCACTCCCTATCTAAGCTTCTCTCTCTGTCTCTGTCTCTCTCTCTCTCTGTCTCTCCATCTGTCTTTCCCCCCTGTCAGTCCCTCTCTCTCCTTCTATCTCTGTCCATTTCTCTCTATCCCTCCATCTGTCCTTCCCTCCCTGTCACTCCAAATCTCTCCTTCTCTCTCTCTGTCCCTCCATCTGTCTTTCCCTTTCTGTCTCTCCCTCTCTCTCCTCTATCTCTGTCTCTCTCTCTCTGTCTCTCCATCTGTCTTTCCCTCTCTGTCACTCCCTCTCGCTCCTTCTATCTCTGTCTCTGTCTCTCTCTCTCTCTGTCCCTCCATCTGTCTTTCCATCTCTGTCTCTCACTCTCCCTCCTTCTCTCTCTGTCTCTCTCTCTGTCTCTCTCTCTCTCTGTCCCTCCATCTGTCTTTCCCTGTCTGTTTCTCCCTCTCTCTCCTTCTATCTCTGTCTCTGTCTCTCTCTCTCTGTCTCTCCATCTGTCTTTCCCTCCCTGTCACTCCCTCTCTCCCCTTCTATCTCTGCCTCTCTCTCTGTCTCTGTCTCTGTCTCTCTCTCTCTCTCTCTGTCCCTCCATCTGTCTTTCCCTGTCTGTTTCTCCATCTCTCTCCTTCCATCTCTGCAACATCGAGGGCCGAAGGGCCTGTACTGCGCTGTAATGTTCTAATTCTAATTCTAATCTCTGCCTCCCTCTCTCTCTGTCCCTCCATCTGTCTTTCCCTCTCTGTCTCTTCCTCTGTTTCCTTATCTCTCTCTCTCTCTCTCAGTCTTTCCATCGGTCGTTCCTTCTCTGTCTCTCCCTCAGTCTCCTTCTATCTCTGTCCCTCTCTCTCACTCTCTCCATCTGTCTTTCCCTCCAGTCACTCCCTCTCTCTCCTTCTATCTCTGTCTCTCTCTCTCTATCCCTCCATCTGTCTTTCCCTCCCTGTCACTCCATCTCTCTCCTGCTCTCTCTGTCTCTCACTTTGTCCCTCCATCTGTCTTTCCCTCCCTAACTCTCCATCTCTCTCCTTCTATCTCTGTCTCTCTCTCTGTCTCTCTCTCTATCCCGCCATCTGTCTTTCTCTATCTGTCACTCGATCTCTGTCTCTGCCTCTCTATGTCTCTCTCTCTATCCCTCCATCTTTCCTTCACTCCCTGTCACTCCATCTCTCTCCTTCTCTCTCTGTCTCTCTCTCTCTCTGTCCCTCCCTGACACTCCCTCTCTCTCCTTCTCTCTCTGTCTCTCTCTCCGTCCCTCCATCTGTCTTTCCCTTGCTGTCTCTCCCTCTCTTTCCTTCTATCTCTGTCTATCTCTCCCTCTCTTTCCATCTGTCTTTCCCTCCGTGTCACTCCCTCTCTCTCCTTCTATCTCTGTCTCTCTCCCTGTCCCTCCATCTGTCTTTCCCTCTCTGTCACTCCATCTCTCTCCTTCTCTCTCTGTCTCTCTCTCTCTCTGTCCCTCCCTGACACTCCCTCTCTCTCCTTCTCTCTCTGTCTCTCTCTCCGTCCCTCCATCTGTCTTTCCCTTGCTGTCTCTCCCTCTCTCTCCTTCTATCTCTGTCTATCTCTCCCTGCCCCTCCATCTGTCTTTCCCTCTCTGTCTCTCCCTCTCTCTCCGTCTCTGTCTCTCCATCTGTCTTTCCATCTCTGTCACTCCCTCTCTGACCTTGTATCTCTGTTTCCCTCTCCTTGTCCCTCCATCTGTCCTTCCATCTCTGTGTGTCTGTGCATGTCGGTCTGTGTGTGTGTGTGTGTGGTTCAGTGTGTGTGGTTCTCTGTGTGTGGGTGTGTGTGGTTCTCTGTGTGTGGGTGTCTGTGTGTCTGTCTGTGTCTATGCCTGTTTCTCTCTCCTCTCTCAGAACCTCAGTAAAACTCCACATACATCAATCTGCTATTTTAATTTGGCTGCTTTTGGTGATACGACAACTGCAGATGGTGCACTTCCTTCTGCAGGCTGGTAGGAAACCCATATCCCGCTCTTTAACGGCATATTCTGTCTGCTTTGTATACTAAATTGATTAATCCCTAATAATTGATCAAATCTGACATTGATTACTGTTTGAAAGTCTCCAGGTTTACTTTCCTCCCAGGGCTGATTAAAAGTCCGAGTTTCCCTCAGTGTTTTGGAAATATCAAACCCTGATCCCACACCCAGTAAAGTATTTTACATGATGGGACGCTGCAAATGTTGTTATACTCAGTGCGCACGGTACCTTCATGTTGTAATAAGCTGTTATAATCTCTATTCAGATAACTCTCATGCCACAGGGGCAAAATTTCACTGGGTCAACATTCTGACCAAACACTAAAACATTACAGAAAGCGAGGCTCACAAATTCAACACAAGTTTCCTTTTCTGTGTCTCGCTGGTCTGTTCTGATTTTCTGTTGGGTGACATCAGCCTAGATTTTGTGTTCGGACCTGAACCCACAAACGTATAACTCAGAGGCAGGATTATTACCCACTGAGCTACAGCTGGCTCCAATGTTCCCAGAAAATTTAGTTGTTGTGCACGGCAAGTTGTTTTTGTCCCACGTGCAGTCCCTTTAAATTTTTAAGAATCTTCGAAGACGTGTGTTATTTATCAGGGAACAGGATCTGCGTGGTACCTTCCAGGCTGCTGCACACAGCTTTGCAGGAACACTGACCGACACTCTCCATCCCAATCTCTTCCTCTCTGGTAATCTCTCCCCATTGCGATCCTTCCCTCTCTCTGTTATTCCCTCTCTATATCTATCCCTGTCTTTCTCACTGTTACTCTCTCCATCTGGATGGAGGAGGTGAAAGAGAGGCATATATAGTGGCAGCTTTACTCGGTATCTAACCCCACACTGTACCTGTCCTGCGAGTGTTTTATGGAACAGAGAGGACAGAGATTTGCTCTGTAGATAACTCCATTCTGTACTTGGCTTGGCAGCATTTGAAGGGACAGTTTAGACGGAGCTTTACTCTGTATCCCTGGAATTTTGAAGTGTAAGGGGTGTTTATTTCAGTTTGGTTTAGAGATACAGCACTGAAACAGGCCCTTCGGCCCGCCCAGTCTGTGCCGGCCATCAACCACCCATTTTATACTAATCCTTTCAGGCAGTGAGTTCCAGACACCCACCAGCCACTGGGTGAAGAAACTATTGATGTGTTTCGTTCTGTTAAGTTTGATGTCAATGTTTCCCCAGGATGTTGACGCTGGGGGATTCAGCGATGGGATAATGCTTTGAATGCCAAGGGGAGGTGGTTGGATTCTCTCTTGTTGCAGATGGTCATTGCCTGGCACTTGTGTGACGTGAATGTTACTTGTCACTGGTCGGCCCAAACCTAAATGTTGTCCGGGTCTTGGTGCATGTGGCTCTGGATTGCTTCATTATCTGAGGCAAAATACTGTGGATGCTGGAAATCTGGAAAGCATCGAGCTGAATCACTAACTCTGTTTCTCTCTCCACAGATGCTGCTTGACCTGCTCAGTATTTAAAGCACTTTCTGCTGGGGTCTCAGCTGAAGATGGTTGGGCCTCGGACACTACCCTGATAAACTCCTGCAGTGAAGGCCTGGGACTGAGATGATTGACTTCCAACAACCAAAACCATCTTCCTTTGTGCTCGGTATGATTCCAACCAGTGGTTGAATTGCATCTTCCTCTTCCAGTATCCCCTGTGAAGTATCCTTCCATCTCTTTTTGTCACCCTGTCAGTCCATGTCTCTCTGTTTCTCTTTTTCTGTCTCTCTCTCTCTCTGTCTCTATCAGACAGTGTAGAGTGAGATTCACTCTGTATCCACCCCATGATGTTCCTGCCCTGGGAGTGTGTGATGGGACAGTGTAGAGGGAAATTTACTCTGTGTCAAACCCAACATTGTGCTTGGCTTGTGAATTTTTAATGGGACAGTGTAGCTGGAGATTTACCCTGTATCCCTGGAATTTTGAAGGCTCAGGTGTGATTTGATGATTGTTTTCAAGATAATAAGGGAAACTGATAGGGTGGACAGAGAGTAACAATTCCCACTGGCTGCAGAGTCTAGAACATGGGGGCATAGTCTAAAAATATAAACCTCGTCTAAAAACCTTTCAGGAGTGAAATGAAGAAACACTTCAACACACCAGGTGTGGTATCAGTTTGAAACTCTCTTCCACAATCAGCAATTGATGCTGAGACACTTGTTAATTTTTAAATCTGAGTTTGATAGATTTTTGTTAACCAAAGGTATTAAGGGACAAAGATAGGTACATGGAGTTAGATCACACATCAGCCATGAGCTCATTGAATGACAGAACAGGGTTGAGGGGCCAAATGGCCTCCTCCTCTTCCTCTGTCCTACGACAAATATCCTGCGATCACTCTCTGTGTCTTGGTCTCTGTCTCCCTCTTTGTCTCTCTTTCTGTCTGTCTGTCTCTCTCTCTCTCCTCTCATCTGTGGAAATCCACACACATCAGTCAGCCATTTTAGGTTCATTTTCAGTGGCCATTTTATGTTACCACAACACTGGGACATTTATCGCTGTCTATCCCAAACCATCTCTCTTTGTAATCTATTTGTGTTCTCCTCACAGCTTATTGTCCCACCTAACCTAGTATCTCTCTCCTTTGCTCCGTCTCACTCACGCACTCTCCCCCCTCTCTCTCCCCCCCCATTTCTCTCTCCCCCCATTTCTCTCTCCCCCCACCCATTGCAATCTCTCTTTAAGTGTCCTGTTATCACATCCTTTATTATAGATTCGAACATTTTCCCAATGACTGATGTTAGACGAACAGGTCTTTAGTTCCCCATTTTCTCTCTCCTTCCTTTTGTAAATAGTGGGGTTACATTTGCTACCTTCTAATCTGCCTCTCTCACACTGCCTCTGTCCCTCGCTATCTGTCTTACCCCCCTCTCTCTCTCGCTATCTCTCCCTCTCTGTCTTTTTCTCTCTCTCGCTCTATCGCTCCCTCTCTCTCTCTCTACCTCTGTCCATGTCTCAATTTGTGCCTCCCTCACACCATCTCTCCCTCTCTCTGTCTCTCTCTAGCTCTCTGTCTGCCTCTCTGTGTCTCCTACTCTCTCTGTGCCTCTCTCACTGTCTATCTGTCTCTCCCCCAGCTCTCTCTCTCTGTCTCTCCCTCTCTCTCTTTCTCAACCTCTGTCCATGTCTCAATTTGTGCCTCCCTCACACCATCGCTCCCCCTCTCTATCTCTCTCTATCTCTCTCTCTGCCTCTCTCTCTCTCTGCCTATCCCTCTCTATCTCTCCCTTTCTCCCTCTCGCTGCCTCTGTCCACGTCTCAGTTTGTGTCTCCCCCACACCATCTCTCCCTCCCTCTCTCCCTCCCTCTCTCCCTCCCTCTCTCCCTCCCTCTCTCCCTCCCTCTCTCCCTCCCTCTCTCTCTCTCTCTCTCTCTCTCTTTCGCCCTCTCTGTCTCTGTCTCAGAGTTACAGCTCAGATGATTAACCTCTTTATCCATGTGTTATGAACACGGGACTTTGTCTCGGATGTTGCCAGGACTGGAGAATTGTAGCTATGAGGATAGGCAGGGGTTGTTGTCCTTGGAACAGAGAAGGCTGAGGGGAGATCTGATTGAAATGTACAAAATTTTGAGGGTCCTGGATGGAGTGGAGGTGAAGGGCAGAGAACCATAGCAGAAAGGTCAGTGACGAGGGGGCATAGATTTAAAGTGATTGGTCGAAAAATTAGAGGGGAGTTGAGGAAAATCTTTTTCACCCAGAGGGTCGCGATGGTCTGGAACTCACTGCCTGAAAGGGTAGTTGAGGCAGAGACCCTCAACTCATTCAGAAGGAGTCTGGATAGGCACCTCAAGTGCGGTAAGCTGCAGTGCTCGGACCAAATGCTGGAAGGTGGGATTAGAATATGTTGATCGTTTTTCGGCTGGCACAGAGAGAATGGGCCAAGTGGCCTCTTTCAGTGCCTTAAAATTTCTATGTTGCCCTCGCCAAATCTATTTTTCCCTCTGTTACTCTCTGAATCCCAGTCTCTCCCTCTCTGTTACCCTCTGAATCCCAGTCTCTCCCTGTCTGTTACCCTCTGAATTCCAGTCTCTCCCTCTCTGTTACCCTCTGAATCCCAGTCTCTCCCTCTCTGTTACCCTCTGAATTCCAGTCTCTCCCTCTCTGTTACCCTCTGAATCCCAGTCTCTCCCTCTCTGTTACCCTCTGAATCCCAGACTCTCCCTCTCTGTTACCCTCTGAATCCCAGTCTCTCCCTCTCTGTTACCCTCTGAATCCCAGACTCTCCGTCTCCTTTACCGTCTGAATCCCAGTCTCTCCCTCTCCGTTTCCCTCTGAATCCCAGTCTCTCCCTCCATGTTTCCCTCTGAATCCCAGACTCTCCCTCTCTGTTACCCTGTGAATCCCAGTCTCTCCCTCTCTCTTACCCTCTGAGTCCCAGACTCTCCCTCTCTGTTACCCTGTGAATCCCAGTCTCTCCCTCTCTGTTACCCTGTGAATCCCAGACTCTCCCTCTCTGTTACCATCTGAATCCCAGTCTCTCCCTCTCTGTTTCCCTCTGAATCCCAGACTCTCCCTCTCTGTTACCATCTGAATCCCAGTCTCTCCCTCTCTGTTTCCCTCTGAATCCCAGACTCTCCCTCTGTTACCATCTGAATCCCAGTCTCCCTCTCTGTTACCCTCTGAATCCCAGTCTCTCCCTCTATGTTTCCCTCTGAATCCCAGACTCTCCCTCTCTGTTTCCCTGTGAATCCCAGACTCTCCCTCTCTGTTACCCTCTGAATCCCAGTCTCTCCCTCTCCGTTACCCTCTGAATCCCAGTCTCTCCCTCTCTGTTACCTGACCAGAGCTTTATAAATGTTCAGCACACCCTCTCAGCTTTTGTACTCACTGTATACAGTGTAAATTGTGGTATTCCCCAGGGGTTTTGATTAGGACCACTGATCTTATTGATATATGAATGACTTAGACTTGGGTTTACAGGGCATAACTTCAACATTGTGCCATTTGCAATGTAATAAACAGTGAAGGGAATAGGAGTAGACCTCAGGAGGATAGAGGCAGTCTGGTGAAATGGTCAGACACATAGCAGGTTAACTTCAATGCTGAGAAATGTCAAATGATGCATTTTGGAAGGAAGACTGAGGAGAAGCGATATCAACTAAATGGTACAATGTTAAAATGGGTGCAGGGACAGAGAGAACTGGAATTTCATTTGTGTCACTTTTTACATCTAAAAGATTCAATTTGGGGCTTGCAATCTCTAAGTTGAATTTAGCTTCATCCTGAAAAGTGTTCGCAAACATGTTGGGAAATGTGTCAAAAGCTGTTTCCATTCAGACATTCCTGCATTGTGGAAGTGTGAGCTGTCTTTGCAGAGACAGGAAATAGAGTTGTTTGAATGGACCTGCAGGTTTTGGTTGATGCAATAAGGTGAGAATTTGAATTGTGTCCCTTGCAGATACACAGAATTGAAGGTATTTACACAACACCACATGATGTAGTTTACCAATGTCTGACAAACTTCAAAGACTTCAAACACATGGAAGAAGAGGAGAAGGGAACAATATACAAAACCTGAGACCGTCAGACAACAGCAGTTGGAAAATGAATCTCTTTTTATGGGTTTTAATTTGAAGGCCTGAGCTGATGATTGAAAAAGCAGGAGTTCAAATCCCACACAGGGCTGTTGTGAATTTGAATTCTATTTTTTCTTTCAAAAAACATAAATCTGGAGTTAAAAAGCCTCGAGATTGGAATGATTCACTCCTGTCTACTAGTGCAAAGCCCGTGTTTGTCTCAGTTTTGCTGTATTTATTAACGATTTAAGATGATGTGGTAGAATGCAACATACCCAAGTTTACCAATGACACAAAAATAGGCAGCATTGTCAGCAGTGTAGCTGGAAGCATCAAATTACAAAGAGATATTAATATCTTAAATAAATGGGCAAAACTGTGGTAGTTAGATTTCCATGTCAGCAAAAAAGACTAGAACAGAGTACTTTATAAATGGTGAAAAGATAGAAACACTGGAGGTTCAAAGAGACTTTGGGGGGTCCATGTCCATTTGAGTGCAGTGTAGATTTACCAGAATGATAACTGGACTCCAAGGGTTAAATTACGAGGTGATATTACACAAACTAGGGATTTATTGCCTGGAATTTAGGAGGATCAAGGTGATTTGTTCAAAGATGTAGAGATATTAAGGGGAACTGATGGGGTAGTTTGGGAGAAACTATTTCAGCAGCTTGGGAACATAGGAACAGGAGTAGGCCATTCAGCCCATCGAGCCTGTTCTGCCATTCAATACGATCATGGCTGATCATCCACTTCAATGCCTTTTTCCCAGACTGAGCTTCCACAGCCCACTGGGGTAGAGAATTCCAAAGATTCACAACACTCTGAGTAAAAATCCGCCACTCCAGGCTAAAGGTGGTAGTAGTTTGGAACGTGTCTTCTGCACGCAAACATTGATGCAAAATCAATTGTCATTTTTAAATCGAAGGTTGATCTCATCAAATGCCTTTTGAAAATTGAAATATTTTTCTTTCGCGCTCTGTCCCTGAGTCACTCTGTTTCTGTGTCTGTGTGTGTGTTTCTGTGAGTGTGTGTCTGTGTGTGTTTCTGTGACTGTGTGTGTGTGTTTCTGTGTGTGTTTCTGTGTGTGTTTCTGTGTGTGTGTGTGTTTCTGTGTGTGTGTGTGTGTGTGTTTCTGTTTCTGTGTGTGTTTCTGTGTGTGTGTGTGTTTCTGTTTCTGTGTGTGTGTGTGTTTCTGTTTCTGTGTGTGTGTGTGTGTTTCTGTGTCTGTGTGTTTCTGTGTCTGTGTGTTTCTGTGTGTGTGTTTCTGTGTCTGTGTGTGAGTGTTTCTGTGTGTGAGTGTTTCTGTGTGTGTGTGTTTCTGTGTGTGTGTGTTTCTGTGTGTGTGTGTGTGTTTCTATGTGTGTGTGTGTGTGTGTGTGTGTTTCTGTTTCTGTGTGTGTGTGTGTGTTTCTGTTTCTGTGTGTGTGTGTTTCTGTGTGTGTGTGTTTCTGTGTGTGTGTGTTTCTGTGTGTGTGTTTGTGTTTCTGTGTGTGTGTGTTTCTGTGTCTGTGTGTGTCTATGTCTGTTTCTCTCTCCTCTCTCAGACCCTTTGTAAAGCTCCACATACATCAGTTTGCCATTTGAAGTCAGCTGCTTTTGGTTTCACCGCATCTGCAGAGGTTGCACTTCCTTATGCAGGCTGGTAAGAAACATGTATTCCGCAGTTGGCTCCAATGTTCCCGTGAAAATTTAGATGTTGTGCGTGCCCAGTTTTTTTTAACGTGAGCTGTCCCTTGAAATCTTTGAAGAATCTTTGAAGACGTGTGCTATTTATTGTGGAACAGGATCTGCGTGGGACCTTTGAGGCTGCTGCACGCAGATTTGCAGGAACATTGACCAACACTCTCCATCCCAATCTCTTCCTATTTCTCTCTGGTACTCTCTCCCCATTGCAATCCTTCCCTCTCTCTCTTATTCTCCATATCTATCCCTGTTCTTTCTCACTGTTACTCTCTCCATCTGGATGGAGGAGGAGAAAGAGAGGCATATACAGAGGCAGCTTTACTCTGTATCAAACCCCACAGTGTACCTGCCCCCTAGTTCTAGACTTCCCCACAAGGGGAACATCCTCCCAGCATCCGCCCTGTAAAGTCCCCTCAGAATCTTGTACGTTTCAATAAGATCACCTCTCATTCTTCTGAACTCCAATGAGTATAGGCCCAACCTGTTCCACCATTCCTCAAAGATAACCCCTTCATCCCAGGAATCAGCCGAGTGAACCTTCTCTGAACTGATTCCAATGCATCCAGGCCTGACCATTTATCCACTTTCAAAGCTGCCAAACACCTTCATATTTCCCCTCTCACTCTGTTTATCCCATCCAATATTTCACACTCCTCCTCTTTAACTACAATCTCTGTATCGTTCCCACTCTTTTATAAAGACGGACACAGAGAATTCATTAAGAACCATGCCCACATCTCCCACCTCCACAGGTAGGAAGAAGGAGGAGAGGCAATCTAAACTAAAGGATATAGTTATAAAGTGGCTAACATTCTCTGCCTCTTCCTTTGCTCTAATATAATCCTTGATTTCTATCATTAGCAATGGTTGGAACAATTTACTGAGGTTCTGTCAAGGCTTACTCACATTCTTTATCTGTGTCTCTCTGTCCCAGAGAGATGGTGAAGAAACTATTGATTTGTTTCGTTCAGTTAAGTTTGATGTCAATGTTTCCCCAGGATGTTGACGCTGGGTGATTCAGTGATGGGATAATGCTTTGAATGCCAAGGGGAGGTGGTTGGATTCTCTCTTGTTGCAGATGGTCATTGCCTGGCACTTGTGTGACGTGAATGTTACTTGTCACTGGTCGGCCCAAACCTGAATGATGTCCGGGTCTTGGTGCATGTGGCTCTGGATTGCTTCATTATCTGAGGCAAAATACTGTGGATGCTGGAAATCTGGAAAGCATCGAGCTGAATCACTAACTCTGTTTCTCTCTCCACAGATGCTGCCTGACCTGCTCAGTATTTAAAGCACTTTCTGCTGGGATCTCAGCTGAAGATGGTTGGGCTGAGGACACTACCCTGATAAACTCCTGCAGTGATGTCCTGGGACTGAGATGATTGACTTCCAACAACCAAAACCATCTTCCTTTGTGCTCGGTATGATTCCAACCAGTGGAGAGATTTCCCCCGATTCCCACTGACTTCAGTTTTACTCGGGCTCCTCGATGTCACACTCGGTCAAACACTGCCTTGATGTTAAGGTCAGTCTCTCTTCCCAGTAGCAGACAGGAGTGAATCATTCCCTTTGACCCGTTGTACACTGAACAAGCTGTGCTTCTTCACAGCCTGATACAGGACTGTACACGGCCGATTAATGTAGCCCATCAAACACTCCCAGAGCAGGTTCAGCACAGCTTAGGAACAGAGTACAGTTCCTTCAACATTCTCTCTCTGTCTCTCCCTCCTGCTATCTCTGACACTAGAAGAGAGACAGAGGGAGAGAGGGTTAGATATGAAGGCAGAGAGAGGGCTCTGGAGAGGGACAAAGTTGGAGAGAGAGAGGTTGTTGAGGTGGATGAAAAGGATAATGTAAGATATATTAATTTGATGTAATCCTTCACTGCTGTGCACACAAACATATAAGAGATAGGTATGGAGAGAAAAAAACATCAGGAGAGGGGGAAATGTAGATGAAGTTGGGGCCCAGGCGGATACTTTTGATGATCCAGAAGGAATAGCCTCCATTTTAAACATCCAGCAAGCTATTCCACTGTGGGAGCCATCGCACCCTCATGATATTGGTTGTACAGATTTCATGCTGGTTTATTGGTTAATTTTTAAATCTGTGATTGATAGATTCTTGTTAACCAAAGGTATTAAGAGATAAGGGGCAAAGGCAGGATATATGGTGTAAGTTACATCACAGATCAGCCAAGATCACATTTGATGCCGGAACAGGGCTGTGGGGTTGAATTGCATGTTCCTCTTCCAATATCCCCTGTGAAGTATCCTTCCATCTCTTTTAGTCACCCTGTCAGTCCATGTCTCTCTGTTTCTCTTTTTCTGTCTCTCTCTCTCTGTCTGTCTCTATCGGACAGTGTAGAGTGAGATTCACTCTGTATCCACCCCATGATGTTCCTGCCCTGGGAGTGTGTGATGGGACAGTGTAGAGGGAAATTTACTCTGTGTCAAACCCAACATTGTGCTTGGCTTGGGAATATTTAATGGGACAGTGTAGCTGGAGATTTACTCTGTATCCCTGGAATTTTGAAGGCTCAGGTGTGATTTGATGATTGTTTTCAAGATAATAAGGGAAACTGATAGGGTGGACAGAGAGTAACAATTCCCACTGGCTGCAGAGTCTAGAACATGGGGGCATAGTCTAAAAATATAAACCTAGTCTAAAAACCTTTCAGGAGTGAAATGAAGAAACACTTCAACACACCAGGTGTGGTATCAGTTTGGAACTCTCTTCCACAATCAGCAATTGATGCTGAGACACTTGTTAATTTTTAAATCTGAGTTTGATAGATTTTTGTTAACCAAAGGTATTAAGGGGCAAAGATAGGTACATGGAGTTAGATCACACATCAGCCATGAGCTCCTTGAATGACAGAACAGGGTTGAGGGGCCAAATGGCCTCCTCCTCTTCCTCTGTCCGACGACAAATATCCTGCGATCACTCTCTGTGTCTTGGTCTCTGTTTCCCTCTTTGTCTCTCTTTCTGTCTGTCTGTCTGTCTGTCTCTCTCTCCTCTCATCTGTGGAAATCCACACACATCAGTCAGCCATTTTAGGTTCATTTTCAGTGGCCATTTTATGTCACCACAACACTGGGACATTTATCGCTGTCTCTCCCAAACCATCTCTCTTTGTCGTCTATTTGTGTTCTGCTCACAGCTTATTGTCCCACCTAACCTAGTATCTCTCTCCTTTGCTCCGTCTCACTCACGCACTCTCCCCCATCTCTCTCCCCCCATTTCTCTCTCCACCTCTGCCCCCCCACCCCCCACCACCACTCTGCAATCTCTCTTTAAGTGTCCTGTTATCACATCCTTTATTACAGATTCGAACATTTTCCCTTTGACTGATGTTAGACGAACAGGTCTTTAGTTCCCCATTTTCTCTCTCCTTCCTTTTGTAAATAGTGGGGTTACATTTGCTACCTTCTAATCTGCCTCTCTCACACTGCCTCTCTCACACTGCCTCTGTCCCTCGCTATCTGTCTTTCCCACCCCCTCTCTCTCTCTCGCTCTCCCTCTCTCTCTTTTTCTCTCTCTCGCTCGATCTCTCCCTCTCTCTACCTCTGTCCACGTCTCAATTTGTGCCTCCCTCACACCATCTCTCCCGCTCTCTGTCTCTCTCTAGCTCTCTGTCTGCCTCTCTATGTCTGCCTCTCTGTGTCGTCTTCTCTCTCTGTGCCTCTCTCACTCTCTATCTGTCTCTCCCCCAGCTCTCTCTCTGTGTCTCTACCTCTCTCTCTTTCTCAACCTCTGTCCATGTCTCAATTTGTGCCTCCCTCACACCATCGCTCCCTCTCTCTCTGTCTCTCTCTAGCTCTCTGTCTGCCTCTCTCTCCCTCTCTCTGCCTCCCTCTCTCTGCCTCCCTCTCTCTGCCTCCCTCTCTCTGCCTCCCTCTCTCTGTCTCTCTCTCTCTGCCTCTCTCTCTCTGCCTCTCTCTCTCCGTCTCTCCCTCTCTCTCTCTTTCGCTGCCTCTGTCAATCTCTCAGTTTGTGTCTCCCCCCACACCATCTCTCCCTCCCTCTCTCTCTGTCTCTCTCTGCCTCTCTCTCTCTGCCTCTCTCTCTCCGTCTCTCCCTCTCTCTCTCTTTCGCTGCCACTGTCCACGTCTCAGTTTGTGCCTCCCCCACACCATCTCTCCCTCCCTCTCTCTCTCTTTCTCCCTCTCTCCCTCCCTCTCTGTCTCTGTCTCAGAGTTACAGCTCAGATGATTAACCTCTTTATCCATGTGTTATGAACACGGGACTTTGTCTCTCTCCCATTTTCTAGGATGTTGCCAGGACTGGAGAATTGTAGCTATGAGGATAGGCAGGGGTTGTTGTCCTTGGAACAGAGAAGGCTGAGGGGAGATCTGATTGAAATGTACAAAATGTTGAGGGTCCTGGATGGAGTGGAGGTGAAGGGCAGAGAACCATAGCAGAAAGGTCAGTGACGAGGGGGCATAGATTTAAAGTGATTGGTAGAAAAATTAGAGGGGAGTTGAGGAAAATCTTTTTCACCCAGAGGGTCGTGATGGTCTGGAACTCACTGCCTGAAAGGGTAGTTGAGGCAGAGACCCTCAACTCATTCAGAAGGAGTCTGTATAGGCACCTCAAGTGCGGTAAGCTGCAGTGCTCGGACCAAATGCTGGAAGGTGGGATTAGAATAGGTTGATCGTTTTTCGGCTGGCACAGAGAGAATGGGCCAAGTGGCCGCTTTCAGTGCCTGAAAATTTCTATGTTGCCCTCTCCAAATCTATTTTTCCCTTTGTTACCCTCTGAATCCCAGTCTCTCCCTCTCCGTTACCCTCTGAATCCCAGACTCTCCCTCTCTGTTACTCTCTGAATCCCAGTCTCTCCCTCTCTGTTACCCCCTGAATTGCAGTCTCTCCCTCTCTGTTACCCTCTGAATCCCAGTCTCTCCCTCTCCGTTACCCTCTGAATCCCAGACTCTCCCTCTCTGTTACCCCCTGAATTGAAGTCTCTCCCTCTCTGTTACCCTCTGAATCCCAGACTCTCCCTCTCTGTTACCCTCTGAATCCCAGTCTCTCCCCTCTGTTACTCTCTGAATCCCATTCTCTCCCTCTCTGTTAACATCTGAATCCCAGTCTCTCCCTCTCCGTTACCCTCTGAATCCCAGACTCTCCCTCTCTGTTACCCTCTGAATCCCAGACTCTCCCTCTCTGTTACCCTCTGAATCCCAGTCTCTCCCCTCTGTTACTCTCTGAATCCCAGTCTCTCCCCCTCTGTTACTCTCTGAATCCCATTCTCTCCCTCTCTGTTAACATCTGAATCCCAGTCTCTCCCCCTCTGTTACCCTCTGAATCCCAGTCTCTCCCTCTCTTTACCCTCAGAATCCCAGTCTCTCCCCCTCTGTTACTCTCTGAATCCCAGTCTCTCCCTCTATGTTTCCCTCTGAATCCCAGACTCTCCCTCTCTGTTACCCTGTGAATCCCAGTCTCTCCCTCTCCGTTACCCTCTGAATCCCAGACTCTCCCTCTCTCTTACCCTCTGAGTCCCCATCTCTCCCTCTCCGTTACCCTCTGAATCCCAGACTCTCCCTCTCTCTTACCCTCTGAATCCCAATCTCTCCCTCTCTGTTACCCTCTGAATCCCAGTCTCTCCCTCTCTGTTACCCTCTGAGTCCCAGTCTCTCCCTCTCTGTTACCCTCTGAATCCCAGACTCTCCCCTCTGTTACCCTCTGAATCCCAGACTCTCCCTCTCTGTTACCCTCTGAATCCCAGACTCTCCCCTCTGTTACCCTCTGAATCCCAGACTCTCCCCTCTGTTACCCTCTGAATCCCAGACTCTCCCTCTCTGTTACCCTCTGAATCCCAGACTCTCCCCTCTGTTACCCTCTGAATCCCAGACTCTCCCTCTCTCTGACCCTCTGAGTCCCAGACTCTCCCTCTCTGTTACCCTCTGAATCCCAGTCTCTCCCTCTCTGTTGCCCTCTGAATCCCAGTCTCTCCCTCTCTGTTACCCTCTGAGTCCCAGTCTCTCCCTCTCTGTTACCCTCTGAATCCCAGTCTCTCCCTCTCCGTTACCTGACCAGAGCTTTATAAATGTTCAGCGCACCCTCTCGGCTTTTGTACTCACTGTATCCAGTGTAAATTGTGGTATTCCCCAGGGGTTTTGATTAGGATCACTGATCTTATTGATATATGAATGACTTAGACTGGGGTTTACAGGGAATAACTTCAACATTGTGCCATTTGCAATGTAATAAACAGTGAAGGGAATAGGAGTAGACTTCAGGAGGATAGAGGCAGTCTGGTGAAATGGTCAGACACATAGCAGGTTAACTTCAATGCTGAGAAATGTCAAATGATGCATTTTGGAAGGAAGGCTGAGGAGAAGCGATATAAACTAAATGGTACAATGTTAAAATGGGTGCAGGGACTGAGAGATCTGGAATTTCATTTGTGTCACTTTTTAAATCTGAAAGATTCAATTTGGGGCTTGCAATCTCTAAGTTGAATTTAGCTTTATCCTGAAAAGTGTTGGCAAACATGTTGGGAAATGTGTCAAAAGCTGTTTCCATTCAGACATTCCTGCATTGTGGAAGTGTGAGCTGTCTTTGCAGAGACAGGAAATAGAGTTGTTTGAATGGACCTGCAGGTTTTGGTTGATGCAATAAGGTGAGAATTTGAATTGTGTCCCTTGCAGATACACAGAATTGAAGGTATTTACACAACACCACATGATGTAGTTTACCAATGTCTGACAAACTTCAAAGACTTCAAACACATGGAAGAAGAGGAGAAGGGAACAATATACAAAACCTGAGACCGTCAGACAACAGCAGTTGGAAAATGAATCTCTTTTTATGGGTTTTAATTTGAAGGCCTGAGCTGATGATTGAAAAAGCAGGAGTTCAAATCCCACACAGGGCTGTTGTGAATTTGAATTCTATTTTTTCTTTCAAAAAACATAAATCTGGAGTTAAAAAACCTCTAGGTTGGAATGATTCACTCCTGTCTACTAGTGCAAAGCCCGTGTGTGTCTCAGTTTTGCTGTATTTATTAATGATTTTAAGATGATGAGGTAGAATGCAACATACCCAAGTTTACCAATGACACAAAAATAGGCAGCATTGTAAGCAGTGTAGCTGGAAGCATCAAATTACAAAGAGATATTAATATCTTAAATAAATGGGCAAAACTGTGGTAGTTAGATTTCAATGTCAGTAAAAAAGACCAGAACAGAGTACTTTATAAATGGTGAAAAGATAGAAACACTGGAGTTTGAAAGAGACTTTGGGGGGTCCATGTCCATTTGAGTGCAGTGTAGATTTACCAGAATGATAACTGGACTCCAAGGGTTAAATTACGAGGTGATATTACACAAACTAGGGATTTATTGCCTGGAATTTAGGAGGATCAAGGTGATTTGTTCAAAGATGTTGAGATATTAAGGGGAACTGATGGGGTAGTTTGGGAGAAACTATTTCAGCAGCTTGGGAACATAGGAACAGGAGTAGGCCATTCAGCCCATCGAGCCTGCTCTGCCATTCAATACGATCATGGCTGATCATCCACTTCAATGCCTTTTTCCCAGACTGAGCTTCCACAGCCCACTGGGATAGAGAATTCCAAAGATTCACAACACTCTGAGTAAAGACATTTCTCCCCATCTCTGACCTCAGTGGCTTCCCCCTTATTTTGAAATTGTGTCCCCTGGTTCTAGACTCCCGAACCAAAGGAGACATCTTACCTGCATCTAACCTGTCTATCCCTTTAAGTATTTAGTATGTTTCAATAAGATCACCTCTCATTCTTCTAAAGTCCAATGAGTTTAGGCCCAACCTGTTCAACCATTCCTCATAAGACAACCCCTTCATCCCAGGAATCAGCCGAGTGAACCTTCTCTGAACTGGTTCCAATGCATCCAGGCCTGACCATTTATCCACTTTCAAAGTTGCCAAACACCTTAATATTTCCCTCTCACTCTGTTTATCCCATCCAATATTTCACACTCCTCCTCTTTAACTACAATATCTGCATCGTTCCCCCTCATTTATAAAGAGGGAGACAAAGTATTCATTAAGAACCATGCCCACATCTCCCACCTCCATACACACATTCCCTTTTTGGTCCCTAATACTCTATCCTTATTTATCCTCTTGCTCTTAATGTATTTATAAAGCATCTTTGTGATTTCTTTGATTTAATGGTAATATTATTTTCCGGCCATTTCTTTGCTCTCCTAATTTGATTTTTAATTTCACCCTTGTACTTTCTACACTCCTCTCAGCTTTCTGTTGTATTGAGCTCTCGGTATCTGACATCAGCTTCCCTCTTGTGCCTTATCGTACCCGGTTTGATCCTTGACATCCAAGGGGCTCTAGATTTGGGAGTCCCACCCTGTTTGTCTTTGTGTGAACATATTTGACATATACCCACAATACAGGACTGGGCAGATAATGGGGATTGTTACTGAGGTTGTGTTTGGGGATTTTTACTGACATCAGTGTGGATTTTAAAGTGTGTCTCCCCTTCCCTCACATCTAAAGTCTCTCAGTGTTGTTGTTGTGTGTTGACAGCTTTTCCAGTGTCCAGTCCCTTTCAACTTTTAATAAAATCTGTGGAACACAAATAAATGTAAAGTTTCTCCTACAAGCTGTTTTGTCCTCCCTCTTTCACTGTCTTTCTCTGTCACTGCCCTATCTCTCTCTCTGTCTCTCTACAGGACTGGGCAGACACTGGGGATTGTTACTGAGGTTCTGTTGGTCATTTTTACTGACATCAGTGTGGATTGTAAAATCTGTGTGTGTGTGTCTGTCTGTCTGTGTGTGTGTGTGTGTCCGTGTGTGTGTGTGTCTGTCCCTTTATGTATGTGTCTGTGTGTGTCTGGATGTGTGTGTGAGAGAGAGAGAATATCAGGGTCACCTCGCTCCATCTCTATCTCTCCTTCTCTCTCTCTTTCTCCTCTCTCTATCTCTTCCTCTCTCAATCCACCTCTCTCATAAAAACATAGAAAATAGGAGCAGGAGCAGGCCATTCGGCCCTTCGGGCCTGCTCCGTCATTCAATAAAGATCATGACCGATGGTCTAATTCAGTACCCTGTTCCCACTTTCTCCCCATACCCCTTGATCCCTTTGACATTAAGAAATATATCTCTCTCCTCCATGAATATATTTAATGACTTGGCCTCCACTGCCTTCTGCGGGAGAGAATTCCACAGGTTCACCACCCTCTACCCCATCCATCTCTCCCCCTCTATCTCCCTCTCCCCCTCTATCTCCCTCACCCCACTCTATCTCCCTCACCCCACTCTATCTCCCTCACCCCACTCTATCTCCCTCACCCCACTCTATCTCCCTCACCCCACTCTATCTCCCTCTCCCCCTCTATCTCCCTCTCCCCCCTCTATCTCCCTCTCCCCCCTCTATCTCCCTCTCCCCCTCTATCTCCCTCTCCCCCCTCTATCTCCCTCTCCCACCCTATCTCCCTCTCCCCCCTCTATCTCCCTCTCCCCCCTCTATCTCCCTCTCCCCCCTCTATCTCCGTCTCCACCCTCTATCTCCGTCTCCACCCTCTATCTCACTCTCCCCCTCTATCTCACACACCCCCTCTATCTCACACACCCCCTCTCTCTCACACACCCCCTCTCTCTCACACACCCCCTCTCTCTCACACACCCCCTCTATCTCACACACCCCCTCGATCTCACACACCCCCTCTATCTCACACACACCTTCTATCTCACACACCCCCTCTATCTCACACATCCCCTCTATCTCACACACCCCCTCGATCTCACACACCCCCTCTATCTCACACACCCCTTCTATCTCACACACCCCTTCTATCTCACACACCCTCTCTATCTCACACACCCCCTCTATCTCACACACCCCCTCTATCTCACACACCCCCTCTATCTCACTCTCCCTCTCTATCTCACACACCCCCTCTATCTCACACACCCCCTCTATCTCACACACCCCCTCTATCTCACTCTCTCTCTCTATCTCACACACACCTTCTATCTCACACACCCCCTCTATCTCACACATCCCCTCTATCTCACACACCCCCTCGATCTCACACACCCCCTCTATCTCACACACCCCTTCTATCTCACACACCCCCTCTATCTCACACACCCCTTCTATCTCACACACCCTCTCTATCTCACACACCCCCTCTATCTCACACACCCCCTCTATCTCACACACCCCCTCTATCTCACACACCCCCTCTATCTCACACACCCCCTCTATCTCACACACCCCCTCTATCTCACTCTCCCTCTCTATCTCACACACCCCCTCTATCTCACACACCCCCTCTATCTCACACACCCCCTCTATCTCACTCTCCCCCTCTATCTCACTCTCCCCCTCTTTCTCACTCTCCCCCTCTTTCTCCCTCTCCCCCTCTTTCTCCCTCTGCCCCTCTATCTCCCTCTCCCCCTCTATCTCACTCTCCCCCTCTATCTGTCTCTCTCCCTCTATCTGTCTCTCCCCCCTCTAACTCCCTCTCCCCTTCCTCCTGACACACCCTCTCTCTCCTTCTATCTCTGTCTCTGCCACTCTCTCTGTCTCTCTCTCTGTCCCTCCTTCTGTCTTTCGTTCTCTGTCTCTATGTCTTTCTCCTTCTATCTCTCTGTCTTAATCTCTCTCTCTCTGCCCCTCCATCTGCCTTTTCCTCTCTGTCTCTCCCTCTCTCTCCTTCTATCTGTGTGTGTGTCTCTCTCTCTGTCTCTCCATCTGTCTTTCCCTTTCTGTCTCTCCCTCTCTCTCCTTCTCTCTCTGTCTCTGCCTCTCTCTCTGTCTCTCCCTCTCTCTCCTTCTCTCTCTGTCTCTGCCGCTCTGTCTGTCTCTCTCCCTCTATCTGTCTCTCTCCCTCTATCTGTCTCTCTCCCTCTATCTGTCTCTCTCCCTCTATCTGTCTCTCCCCCCTCTATCTCCCTCTCCCCTTCCTCCTGACACACCCTCTCTCTCCTTCTATCTCTGTCTCTGCCACTCTCTCTGTCTCTCTCTCTGTCCCTCCTTCTGTCTTTCATTCTCTGTCTCTATGTCTTTCTCCTTCTATCTCTCTGTCTTAATCTCTCTCTCTCTGCCCCTCCATCTGCCTTTTCCTCTCTGTCTCTCCCTCTCTCTCCTTCTATCTGTGTGTGTCTCTCTCTCTCTGTCTCTCCATCTATCTTTCCCTTTCTGTCTCTCCCTCTCTCTCCTTCTCTCTCTGTCCCTCCATCTGTCTTTCCCTCTCGGTTACTCCCTCTCTCTCCTTCTATCGCTGTCTCGCTCTCTGTTCCTCCAAATGTCTTTCCCTCTCTGCCAATCCCTCTCTCCTTCTCTCTGCCTCTGCCTCTCTCTCCTTCTCTCTCTCTCGGTCCCTCCATCTGTATACCCCCCCAACCCCACCACGTCACTCCCTCTCTCTCCTTCTATCTATGTCTCTCGCTCTCTATCCCTCCATCTAT